>NW_004443970.1:5163981-5210954 GCF_000243295.1 Trichechus manatus latirostris
TTGGTATCAGGGTTATGCTGGCTTCATAGAGTGAATTTGGGAGTATTCCATCTTTTTCTATGCTCTGAAATACCTTTAGTAGTAGTGGTGTTAACTCTTCTGTGAAAGTTTGGTAGAATTCTCTAGTGAAACTGTCAGGGCCACAGCTTTTATTTTGTTGGAAGTTTTTTAATTACCTTTTCAATCTCTTCTTTTGTTATAGGTTTCTTTAGCTGTTCTACCTCTGTTTGTGTTAGTTTAGGTAGGTAGTGTGTTTCTAGAAATTTGTCCTTTTCCTCTTAGTTTTCAAATTTGTTAGAGTACAAGTTTTCATAGTATTCTGTTATGATTCTTTTAATTTCAATTGGGTCTGTTGTGATATTGCCCATCTCATTTCTTATTCAGGTTCTTTGGTTCTCTCCTGTTTTTCTTTTGTCAGTTTGGCCAATGGTTTATCAATTTTGTTGATCTTCTCAAAGAACCAGCTTTTGGTTTTGTTAATTCTTTCAGTTGTTTTTCCACTTTCTATTTCATTTAATTCTGCTCTAATTTCTATTATTTGCTTTATTCTGCTGCTCTCTTTCTACTTGCTCCAGTTATAGAGTTAATGTTTTGATTTTGGCCCTTTCTTCTTTTTGGACATGCATGTTTGTTGCTGTAAATTGACCTCTGAGCACTACTTTTGCTGTGTTCCAAAGGTTCCAGTAGATTGTGTTTTCATTCTCATTTGATTCTGTGCATTTCTTTATTCTGTCCTTAATTTCTTCTATAACCCAGTAGTTTTTGAGCAAGGTGTTGTTCAGTTTCCATATGTGATTTTTTTCCCTTGTTTTTCTGTTATTGATTTCTACTTTTACAGCTTTGTGGTCAGAAAAGATGCTTTGTAATATTTTGATGCTTTGGATTCTGTTAAGGCTTGCTTTATGGCCTAATATGTGGTCTGTTCTGGAGAATGTTCCACATGCATTGGAAAAGAAAGTATACTTGGCTGCTTTTGGGTGGAGTGTTCTGTATATGTCTATGAGATTAAGCTGGTTGATTGTGGCATTTAGATATTCCATGTCTTTATTGAGCTTCTTTCTGGATGTTCTATCCTTCACCGAAAGTAGTGTGTTGAAGTCTCCTACTATTATTGTTGAGTCATCTCTCTTTTCAATGCTGTAAGAGTTTGTTTTATGTATTTTGGAGCCCTGTCATTGGGTGCATAAATATTTTTAATGGTTTTGTATCCCTGGTGTATTGACCCTTTAATCACTGTATAGCGACCTTCCTCATCCTTTGTGGTGGATTTTATTTTAAATTCTATTTTGTCAGAGATTAATATTGCCACTCCTGCTCTTTTTTAATTATAGTTTGGTTGATACATATTTTTTTTCCATCCTTTGAGTTTTAGTTTGTTTGTGTCTTTAAGTCTAAGGTGTGTTTCTTGTAGACAGTATATAGATGGATCATGTTTTTTAATCCATTCTGCCACTCTCTGTCTCTTTATTGGACCATTTAGGACTTTTACATTCAGTGTAATTATTGATAGGTATGAGTTTAGTGCTGTCATTTTGATGTCTTTTTTTAGTGTGTGTTGTTGACAATGTCTTTGTTCCACTTAATTTTCTATGTTGCATTGTCATTCTTTATATATTTTCTTTCCTTCCTTTTTGTTGTTGATTTTGTATTTGCTGAGTCTTTATGTTTTTCTTGTTTTTAATTTTGATGTGTAGGATTGTTATTTTCCTTTGTGGTTACCTTAATATTTACCCCCATTTTTCTAAGTTTAAAGCAATCTTTTACTTCTTCATATCATCTTGATTTCCCCTCCATATGAAAGATCTATGACTACCTTATTTAATCACTCTTTTTTGTTTTAATGTTGTCATCTTTTACATGTTGACATCTCTGTTTCCCTATTTTCAGTATTGTAGCTTGATTTATTTTTGTGATTTCCCTATCTGGGTTGATATCTGGTTGTTCTATCTTGTATTCTGGTCTTGGGTTGTTATCTGATTTTATTGATTTTCTAACTGGAGGACTCCCTTTAGTATGTCTTGTAATTTTGGTTTGGTTTTTACAAATTCCCTAAACTTTTGTTTATCTGGAAATGCCCTAATTTTGCCATCATATTTGAGAGACAGCTTTGCTGGATATATAATTCTTGGCTGGCAGTTTTTGTTTGTTTGTTTGTTTGTTTTTTCCTTCAAGGCTTTGTATATGTCATCCCATTGCCTTCTTGCCTGCATGGTTTCTACTGAGTAGACCAAGCTTAGTCTTACTGACTCTCCTTTGTAAATTACTTTTCATTTATCTCTAGCTGCTCTTAAAATTCTCTCTTTATCTTTGGTCTTGGCAAGTTTGATTATAATATGTCTTGGTGACTTTTTTTTGGGATCTATTTTATGTGGGGTTCGATGAGCATCTTGGATAGATATCTTGTCACTTTTCATGATATCAAGGAAGTTTTCTGCCAACAAATTTTCAACAATTCTCTTTGTATTTTCTGTTATCTCCCTCTATTCTGGTACTTCAGTCACTCATAGGTTATTCCTCTTGATAGAGTCCCACATAATTCTTAGGGTTTCTTCATTTTTTAAATCCATTTATCTGATTTTTCCTTAAATAAGTTGGTGTCAAGTGCTTTATCTTCAATCTCACTAATTCTGATTTCCATTGCCTCAATTCTGTTCCTATGACTTTCTATTAAGTTGTCTAATTCTGCAATTTTATTGTTAATCTTTTGGATTTCTGTTTGCTGTCTCTCTGTGGATTCTTGTAGCCTGTTAAATTTGTCATTATGCTCTTGCATAACCTTCTTGAGTTCCTCTGTTGCTTTGTCTGTATGTTCCTTGGCTTGTCTGTGTTTTGCATGATCTCCTTCTTGATCTCTTGAAGAGCTCTGTATATTAATCTTCTGTATTCTACCTCTGGTAATTCCAAGAAATTCTCTTCTTCTGGAAGATTGTTTTGATTCTTTGTGTTGGGTGCTTGCTGAAGCCATCATAGTCTGCCTCTTTATATGATTTGCTATTGGCTATTGTCTCTGAGCCATCGATAAGTTATTACATTTATTTATTTTATGTTTGCTTATTATGTCTTAGCTTCTTGTTTTGTTTAGTTTTGATATTCCCAAATAGGATGCTCATGTGAGCTAGTTTAATTATTGGTGTCTTTGAAGCTCTCATGTCCTGTAACCAGGTTGTTAGAACTGTTACAGGTATGTGAGCCTAGGAGACCATTTATTTTTCTTGTATGGATTCAGCTCAGGTGTCCAGTTAGTCAGTCACCAAGTGTGTGGTACAGGCTCTCACCTACAGTCCTAGATGGGCAAGGGTGATTGGAGTAGGCACAGGTATCTGGCTTCAGTAGGGGGTCATGCACTGAGTGAGGCTGGGGGCTGATGGCTGCCCCTGAATGTCTGAGAGGAAAGTGTGTCCCTGTTCCCTAGAGCACGTAGGTGGGTGTGTTTTCCAGCCAGACTATGACCACCCAATGTTGTTGGCTGTAGGGACTGGGGGGCATCACTTATTCTTGGATCCCTGTCATAGGTGGCTAGGTGATGTGGGTGAAGCCATCAGTCCTCAGGTCCCTGATGTGGGTAGGTGAGGACCCTGCTTAATAAGCAGAGCAGTGTCAAATGTCACGAACCTATCACTCCACCATATAGCTGATATAGTCAAAATTAGGCTTCAGGTATATACCATGTTTTACAGTGCTAATGAGGGCCTACATTGTTGAAATGGGCCCACAAAAGTCGATGCAGGGGTGAAAGGCATTCAAAGTCCATGGACTACTTAAGCCTGTGTCTAGGCAAAGGAGTTGTGCCTGCCCTGAGTTCCTGGCTTAGGGGAGCTAGCGGATTATTTTTTCCTGTTTGTTAATTTGTTCCCCCTCCAAAGCATGGAGAATGGCTCAGGGCGTGCAACGGGACCTACTTCCGGCCCAGGGGATGCTGCAGTCACTGAAACTGGCCTGACCAGGTGCACAGCAGGGTGGGGGCAGGTAAATGGGAGAGAAATGTTTCTCAAAGATAGTGTTTTTTTGATATGCATGGTAGGTTAGACGCATGAACTAATCTTTCGCCAATCGAGTGCCATTTCTCACTGGTTCCTTTGGTCTAAGCTGACTCTTCGCCACTTGGTATCTCCTGATGTGTAAAAGTACCACTGTTTACCTCACAATGTATGCCAGCCAATCCAGCCTGCAGGGTGCTGCTTCGTGCTGGGTCAGGTATGGCAACTCCTCACTGCTTCTGAACAGTCTCTCTTTCCCCCTGCTGCTCATTCGGATTCCTCAACTTTGCCTTTGATGTTCAGGGCTCCTAGATTGTCATATATAATCGATTCACTTGTTTTTTCAGGTCTTTGTTGTAAGAGGGACCACAGGAAGCAACTGATTACTCTGTCATCTTGGCCTCGCCCCTCATTCATCTTTTTTGTAAAAAATACACAGATTATTTATGTAATATTCTAAAATTCACTGCAAGCTTGCCTGAGATGTTTTGGTTTTACTTAGCAATACCTGTTTTTTTTTCCTACAACTATAAAAGAGAGGCTTTGACCTCCAGAGAATCTTTTCTTACATTGTTGTGGCAATTTTTTACTCCTAAGCAGTTGAGATTGCAGCAATAGCAAGTGGCTCTGAAGAGCTGTGGTGGGAGGCAAAAGGTTAATTCTTTCCAAACAGGTAACTGAGATAATTGAGAGCACTACAGGAACAAGTGATTCCATGGCACAGAAAAGAATTTCCTGAAGATTAAATTAAGGTATATTGATGCTCATGTCTACTTGCTTTGATGGAAAAAAATTAACCGAAGAAAAATATATATTCTTAATGGCCTTGCAGCATCCTCTTAATAATGATGAGACTCTTCAGATTGTATGCAGTTGACTTAACCATCTCTACTTCAAAAAGAAATAACTACCTCAAAGAGATAGTTTTCTCAAAAAGTCAGTGGGTTTTGTATTTAAATGGAAGACCTATGGTTACGAAAGGAGGCTTGCCTATTATAATGAAACTAGTACAGTAGTCCTTCTGTATCCATGAGGGATTGATCCCAGGCCACCCATATCAAAATCTGTGGATGCTCAAGTCCCTTATCTAAAATGGTGCAGTATTTGCATATAACTTACACACATCCTCCTGTATACTTTAAATAATCTCTAGATTACTTATAATAGCTAATACAATGTAAATGTTATGTAAACAGTTGTAAAGCCTTTGAAGGATTGCTTTGACCACTTCATTGCTTTTGAGGAGCTATTTTTTCACAGAAACAAAGTGTGCACACAACACAGAACACCAGGTCAACAATACTCAAGCAATGAGTGCTGGAGACAGACTGAGGATCTACGAAATGGCAAGAGGCTACAGCAGGGGATGCCTACACATCACTTCATTCATGTGGATTCAACTTAGTACTTGTCGCACAGCAAAATCAAGTTTTGCTGTCTGAAACTTTCTTTTGTTTTTTCCTGAATATTTTTGATCTGCAGAATGCACAGATATGTAGGACCAACTGTATTTACCTAGCAGGTAGAAGATTTGGGTTCAAGTCCCTTGCTATTCCTTGCTATCTGAGCAACTTTAAATGTTATTTGACTTTTGTGCCTCTCAGTTTTGCCATCTGTGATAAGAATGTTTTGGTACTAGTCAACAATTGTGAAATGGCTCCAATGATGAAATGAATTCCTTTCTGTGGCCTTTTGTCTTGGTTTTTGGGAAAACAACTTGAGAGATTTTTCCCCTAAACTCTGAGGAGTTACCTTTGCCCTAGTTTTCTGCCTCAGAGGATTTGTTACTTTTATCCAGACTGATTGACATTTCTTTAGCAAGCTGTAAACAACTTGACTTGTTGTTTGGCCCTGGTCTGCAGCCTGCCCAAATATTGGTATGCATTTTGCAGGGATTGATCAATATACTATACGAATGAAGTGACTATAGGCTGTGCAAATTAAGTAACTATCATCTACCATGTAAATTAAGTGTCTGTGGCCTACAGAGAGGGGATTGGTCAGTTCATGGCCTTGAGTGGAGGGTCATGCCTTGAAACGGACAAGAAGTTTGCTTATATATGCAGTCAACCCCCACAGAGATTGGCAGATAGAAGCAGACAGGAGAAAGAAGAGAGAAGTGAGAAGAAGCAGAGAGAGAGGAGGCAAGGAACCTCCTAAAAGAACTGTAATACAGGTCAAGGGCTGTAACATTGAAGACAGTGAGAAGCCTGGAAGGGGCAACTGCAGCACAGTCAGTGGAAACTGAAGACAGAGAGGCCTAGAGAGGCCTGTCCTCAGGAGACCAAGAGGAGGCTTGTCCTGACAGGGCTGAGAGAAGCCTATCTTTAGGGGACTGAGAGGAATCCTTTCCCCAGGAAGCTGAGAGGAAGCATGTCCAGAGGCTTGTCCTAAGAAGCTGAGAAAAAGCCTGTCCTCAAGGGACTGAGAGGAGGACTCTCCTGAGGGAGCTGAGAGAGCTGTCCTGCACTAAAGAAGGGAAGGATGTGTTCTTCTTTTTAGGGGAGCATTCCAGACGTTGCCTACATGCTTCCTGATCCTGAGCCCAAGTTCCAGCCTGTTGATCCTGATTCTGAGTTGTACCTTGTTACTTCCTTATTAAATCATTTATTTGTCAGGACAGTTCTTGAGTTCTGTGAGATGTTGCAGCAAATTGTTGAACCCAAACGGTGGAGGGTAGAGTGTTGAGGGGTTGGAAAGTGGCAGGTGTCAGAGATGGAGTGGTACAGCAGCTTGAAAGAATGTGAAAATCTGGGATATATTTGACCTCTGCTTCATAGGAATTGGCTTTGTGCTGATTGTTATATTGGAAGTTATTCGTATAGCTTACCTCTCAAAATTTTAGATAAAAGAAAAATGAGAGCAAGATTGTCCTTTAATTGATCATAACAGAGAAATGAAAAGCCACTGAGTAAAATTTTATGGGGTTATGAACGCAGCTGGGTGTTAAGTATTAACTCTGCTGTTCATCAAGTATGTCAATTCAATCTTGTTAATTTACTGGTCTAACATTTGGTTTCCTGATCTGTAAACTTTGGGAATTTAAAAAGATTGTTGACAGTATTCAATGAGATAATCCATGAAAAGTATTTGAAGCAGTTATTGGCATACTATAAACACTTAAAAAATGTTATCTAATAGTAACTATTATATTTTATTTCATTTTTAATTAACAGAAAAGTAAGTTACAAGGATAGTTGGTGAGACAATGATAAACAGAAGAAAAGAAAAGTATACTACAAAAGCCAGTTATGTGTGTTATTCAAGGCTGAGAGTGCCAATTAGACCAATGAACCTGGTTGACTGGCAGCTAGAGCCCCACATTGCAGATTGTTATATCAAGCTATGTAAGTCTAATGTCATTAGACATTAGAACCACATGTATTATAAACCTTTCATTTGATATTTGACTTCATCATCTCCAAGCACCTATTTATCATCTGACCTTCCCATTAAGAAAGAAAAACAATGAAGATCTCACCAGGTCAAAATGAATATCTGATCTGTTTATTAGTTACAGTTCTCATTTTAATGAGTAAATAGATTATCTGGTTTTATATACTACTTTTCTATGGATTTCAGTAAAGGTGTACCCAACCCCCCACAAGGCTTACGTCATCTGGATTTACAGCAGAATTTCCCAACTCCCAAGCTAAAGACATCACCTTGGGATAGGCTAACCACATTAAGATACGGCCTGTTTTTTAGGTATTTATCTCTAAAAACACAGTGGTCTTCTAACTCTGCATAACTCTACAATTACAAGCCTGCGCTGCTAAGATTACTTGGTTTAAGACTCAAATGAGAGAATATAAGGGAAAAATATTGGATTCAGTTATAAGGCAAGGATAACAAAGAGTTTTGTTATGTTTGGAAGAATCATGAAGTTGAATACAGAACAATCATTAAGGAATGCAATATCAGCCATGGTTTGGGGATTGACTAGTATGTGTGAGGGGGGAGGGGTATCAGGTGGCACTATGTGTCATTACTGCATTACAATGATTATCTCTTATTGTTACACTAAGCAAATTATAGAAACAAAAAGATAATGTAAGATAAATAAGATTTGGATCATTTTATAAGTCAACAACATAAACAAAAGATACATTGATACATCTCGCTATCTTTGACTACTTAGACGAGCCGGTCTGACTTGGAGAGCATCTTCAAAACTTTGTGTTACTTAGCCATGGTCTATCTTCAGGGAATTTACTTAATAAGTTACAACCTATAATTAGCATATCAGTATTGTAGCCTGTACATGGTTGATTCTAATTTATTCTTGTGTCAATCAAAACAATTTGTTTTCCTAAATATTTTAAATAATCATCCAGGATATTGTTTGCAAAAATGCTTTACTATTTATAAATGGTTTTATAAGTAAGGATAAACTTCTAACAAGCGTTCATTTAAATTTTCATAAACATAAAATTGTGAAATATGAAAAGAATCAAGTTTAACTGTAGCATCTTAAGTGAAAAGTATAGTAGTTACAGAGGAAGAAGTTAATATCTGGGAATTTTGCTGCAGAATTAATATAAGATTACTGGTTTAACAAAGCACTTAAAAATAAGGTATTAGAAATACTAACACAGAGTCTATGTAGTTAATTTTCTCCACAATGAGTTGCATTCAGTACATTAATTAATTGTCATTTGTGCTAATTAATGAGGTTAAAATTGGTTAAACTTCCAAATACTTTAGGTAGAAATGCTAAGAAAATTAAACATGTAAACAAAAATATTGAAATATTATTCAAAATGCTTAAGTATAAAAATTATTTTCAAGTATCCTCAAGGGCTTTCAAAGAATCTTTCAAAATTGACACCTATTATATTAATAATATATCATTTATTTACTTCAAGGGTTTCAAGGTAAATATATTCTAAATAACTTTATTAATCTTGTTCTGTTTACAGGACTTGGTATACTGATTCAAAATATTACTTTTTTAATTAAAAGTTCATCTTTTCATTAATTTTTAGGATCTTTTCAGTGAACAACAATATGTAAAATGAGCAGGTATTATTATTCACACTCTAAATTTGAGAACATTGAGACTCTAAAAGATAATGCACCCTATCCCGGATGGCTCGGCTAACATCCAGTAAAGATACCAATGTTCTGACTCTTATTCTGGAGCTTTCCCTATAATATTAAATAATCATGTGAAATAATGTGATATGATATGATAGAACACGATGTAGATTACTATGACATAAAATAAAGAGTTCCTCTAGTTCACATGAAAATTCATTTAATTAAAAGGGATAACAATGATATTATATTTAATGTGTCAATTAAAATGAAAAAGATAACCAAAATGTACCTAACTATAACTTTTTATATATGAAGTAATCCGGATGTTGTTTTAACTTTTGAAATGGAATTGGAATGAAGTGGCTTTTATGTCATTTTACATTGGCTGAAGCAATAATAAATGGGAATTGTTAACTAGTAAAAACAAAATTCTCTTTGTAGTTTTTTCTCTGTCATTAGATATTATGAAAATAATTTCCAATGACAACTTTTCTAATTATTGTTTGTGATATTCTTCCCTATAAACAAATAATGCAGAAATTTGAAAAATTTGCCTTTCGTTTTTCTTGTCATTTTTATGAATCATTCATAGCAAAGATATTTTTCTCTTCTTAACAACCGTAGAGGAAGCTCGTCTCGCCCCAGGAATACTCAGTTTGAGCTTTAAAACAACGATGGCAAACTAACCCCAGGGACTTGGTCCAAATCTTTAGAATTGCTTCCAGTCTAGACAGTCACAACTCACTAAAAACATTTTGTCCCTTTTCAGTTGAAAACACAACAGGAGAAAAGAATCAGGCAAAAGAGAATTCTGTAACTCAGTCTTAAAATGATTACACAGAAAATTAGCCTCACACCTCTGGGCTATTAAAAAAACGAAAAAAGAGAGAAATAACTCAGTACAATTTATTTTTATTAGGGATGTGAGTAATACAAAATATTGAAGAAGAATGGCACTATCTTTAGGCCTTAAAAAATCAGATATTATTCTTCCCTGATTAAAAAGATGACCAAAATTGTGTCAAGCAGCGTGAATATATTGCAGTAAGAAACTTCTCCCTCTACTCCAACAGAGGGACTATTTTTCTCCTAAGCTCCCAAACTTTGTAGAGACAAGTTACTTAATCACTTGTCATCAATATAACTAAAGTTTTTAATTTTAATACAGCTAAACTTATCTTTGCTTTTTTTTGTTTGTTTCTTTGTTTTTTGTTTTTATGGCTCATGCTTTTACTGTTGTATTTAAAAACACATTGCCAAACCAAAGGGTTTTTTCTCCTATGTTTTCTCTTGGAAGTTTTACAGATGTCTGTTTTACATTTATGTCTATGATCTATTTTGATTTGCATTTTGTGAAAGGTTTAAGATCTGTGCATCTGTGTCTAGGTTCAGTTTTTTTCTTTCTTTTTTTTTTTTGCAAATGGATATACAATCGTTACAGCGCTATTCCTTGAAAAAGACTATCTCCTCTTATTAATCATATCGCCAGCACCTTTGCTATAATTGCTTATTATATCTGAGGTTTTATTTTTTGTTTGTTTTGTTTTTTGTCAATTTTTTTGGAATTTCTACACAGACAATCATGTCATCTATGTACGAAAACACTTCTATTTCTTATTTCTCAATATTTAGACCTTTTATTTCTTTTTCTTGTGTATGCATTAGGTAGGACTCCAAGTAAAATATTCAATAGGAGTGATGATGGAGGGCATCCTTGACTTATTCCCAATTTTAGGGTTAAAGAATCGAGTATTTTTACCATTAAGTATATTGTTAGTGATAGGTTTTTTGTAGATGCATTTAATCAAGTTGAAGAAGTTCCTCTCTATTCTTAGTTTGCTGAGGGCTTTTATCATGAATATGTCTGGGATTTTGTCAAATGCTTTCTCTGCATTAATTGATATAATTATATGATTTTTCTCCTGTAGCTTGTTTATGTGGTGAATTCCATTGATTGATTATCAAATGTTCTATGAGCCTTGTACCCCTGAATAAGCCCCACTTGGTTATGGTCTCCAATCTTTATATACATCATTAAACTCCATTCACTATTATTTCTTTGACAATTTTTGCATCTATGATTATTAGATATTGTTATTGTTGTCAGCTGCTGTCAAGTCAGCTCCAACTCATGGTGACCACATATACAGCAGAATGAAACCTTGCCTGGTCCTGCATCATACTCACAATCACTGGCATATTTAAGTCCATCCTAGAGGCTATTGTGCCAGTCCAAGTCACTGAGGGTCTCCCATGCTCTTGCTGGCCCTCTACTTCACTAAACATGATGTCCTCCTCTAGCAATTGAGCCCTCCTGATGATGATTCAGACAATGTTCTGCTGTGATCCATAACTTTTTCATTGGGTCATTTTTGGAATATATTGCCAGGCCTTGCTTCTTATTCTTAGTCTGCAAGCTCTGCTAAAACCTGCCCACCATTGGTGACCCAAGTGGTATTTCAAACCAGTGGCATAGCTTTCAGCATCATAGCAACACTCAAGCCACCATGGTACCACAAACTGACAGGCAGGTGGTGGAAGGGAGATAGTAGTTTGAAGTTTTCCTTTTATGTAAGGTCTTTTTCTGGTTTTGGAATGAGAGTAATGCCAACCTCATAGAATGAGTTAGAAAGTGTTCCTTTGCTTCTATTTTCTGGAATAGACTTTACATAGGGAAGACTCTAAATGTATTTAAAAATCATTAATCTCCCCCTCTTGCTGCCAGAGCTTAGGGAGGATCTTTCTTGATTCTTGGCCATGAAACCTCAGTCTGGTTCCTGGAGGTATAATCCACGGAAGTGTGTCCTCTCTCCCCCACTAAGGCTGCATCTCCCAGGAGTTTCTTGCTGTCATGTTAGCCCACACTCAGCCTCCAGCAATCTGTCAACATTACCATTTGTGTTCCTATCAGTTTAGAGTCCCAGTAGCTTCTTGTTCAGATAATCTGGTCTTGGCTGTGACTCTCTGAATTCTCCTGTCTCCATATTTTGGAGTAGCAGTTTGCTCTGCAACCTTACAGTTTGCCCTGTGACCTCAGTTATTTGAGAAGCCCAAGAAGAGTCATTCATCAGTTTGTTTAGCTTTCTCTGGGTTTAAGGATGATAGTGACAACTTCGAAGCTCTTTACATGTTGGAGCCAACAGTGATATGCTTTTAAAACTGAAGTTTCTTTTTTTTTTAATTCTAGGAAATTATCTGTGAATTTCTTGCTGCAGAAGATAAGCTTTAGCTGTTTTTCCTTGACTTGCTCAAGCACACACTCACATACACATGATAACATCTTTCATTTTACAAATATATTTATATTACAAATTTTTTCTGTATTAATCTTAACTATTGATTATATTATGATTTGGACAGGTCATTTATGACTGAGCTATGTAATATAATATAATTATATTTCATTGTGCAACTTTTTTGGTTGCCATTGTTGCTTTCCTTGAAGTTAATAATTGACTTTTTTATGAGCTTAGTTTTCTAACATAAATCTCAAAAGAAAAAAAGAAAGAATAAAAAGAAAAAAAGAAGGGAGGAAGAAAGAAGGAAAGAAAGAAGCAGGATGAAACCCTGCAAAGTTGCTCTCCATGTCACCGACACCAAGCTATTTTCTCAATTCCTATTATTTTCCTCCAAGAAAATCCCAAGTCAATGTTCTTTCTACTGCATTTTTTTCAAAATATAAAGGCTGTGTTCCATTTCCAGTATTTCTGTTGAAAATCCTGATGACATTCCATTTCAACTTTCTTTATACACTATCTGTTTTTTCTCTCTGAAAGCTTTTTGCATCTTGTCCCTCATTTTGGTGTCTAAAACTTAATGTTAAAATTAGCGCTTATAATAGTATCTCCTATATGAGGTGATTCTGAGGATTAAGTAAAATAATAGATGAAAATTCCTTAGTGTGATAACTGGCTTTTTCACTTTAAGGGCTAAGACTAAAGTGAGCCTAACCCAAGCCATGGTATTTTCAATCTCCTCATAAGCATGCAAAAGCTGGACAGTGAATAAAGAAGATCAAAGAGAAATTGATTCATTAGAATTATGGTGTGGATGAAGATTATTGAATATACCATGGACTGCCAGAAGAATGAACAGATCTGTCTTGAAAGAAGTAGAGCCAGATTTCTCCTTAGTAGAGAGAATGGTGAGACTTCCTGTCACGTACTTTGGACACGTTATCAGGAAGGACCAGTCTCTGGAGGAGGACATCATGACTGGTAAAGTAGAAGATCATCAAAAAAGAGGAAGGGTCTCAATGAGATGAATTAACACAGTGCTGCAATAATGGGTTCAAATACAGCAACGATTGTGAGAATGGCACGTGACTGAGCAGTGCTTCATTCTGTTGTACATAGGGTCATTAGGAGTCGATGGCATTATGAACAGACTTGATGGCACCTAACAACAACAACGTAGGTTAAGATGCATACAATTCAATAAAAGCTTATTCTGATGACATTACTAAATCTGTGTATGGCCATACAGTTAGTAACCCTGAAACCATGTCATATAAATAAGCCATAAAAGTGTTTATTGAAACTAATAATGCAAGAATATGATGACTAACTTAAATAATATTAATTAATAACATGTGTCTGAGAAATTAGAATTATTCCTATAGTCTAAGAAAGTGGATACTTTCGAGCAACAAATTTTCAACAAGTATAAGGTATATTTATATTTATGATAAAATTATCTAAATTATGATTAGCATTTGAGCGTGGTGTAGTAGAATCTTTTCTTTCTCTGAAGATGTTCAACCATTGGCAAAGATGTCAAAGAAGGATTTCCATTCCTGCTGGAGTAGTGATTTGGCAATTTTATAATGCATAATAATATTACTTGGAGTGCCAATTTAAATTCAGATTTCTGGGCTTCACCCTTTTAAGAGTATAATTTTATGAGTGATTTTGTGATGTGCTGCTGATACACGGTTGAGGCAAGAACATTTGAGAAAATCTGGTCTAGGGGTATGACATGATGACCTCTAAGATTTATTCCAAACTTTGTATCCCATGAATCTAATCAGATAAATGTCTCTAGCAGAGGTGTGTCTCAGTCTGGGCCTCAAGTGCTGAGTATAATTTCACAGTGAGCCTCAATATTGTACAAAATGACATTGTCTTGATGAACATTATCTAAATCACATCATAGACAATTTTTACCCCCACTAAATTTTTAAATATCAGCAAATCCAAAATAGACATAAAAAATATTTGATCTAATGATAGAATCTTTCTAGTTATCTTAAACGTAATGAAACCGAAATTAAGTGGCAATTATTACGTCTGAGACAATATGTCAATGTATACTTAATATACTGTCAATTAATAAATGTCTATGTCATTGTAACAGTGAGGAACAAATTGCGATTTTTATTTCAGAATACAATTGTTTCTTGCAGTAAGAAGACCTAAACATACTTTTAAAAAAGTATGAGCTATTTCAGAAGCAGGTGCAAGCTCAGCACTCTCCTTTTTAAAGCTGACAGTACTTTAAGGCCAGTCGATTGGAATGAATAACAATAACTTTTCATTCTCAGAAAAGCTTGCTACTTATGATTAAGACTGCATAGTAAGTAGAGGTATAAGAATCTTATAGTTTTATGACTTTCAACCCTGGTAATATCTTTATTTGTTTGACTAGCATTCCCCTGAATTCATTTAAAATAAGAAGAGCAAGAAGTCTATATGCAATTACAATATTACAAAGCATGTAGTAGTAATTCACACCTATTAAATATTTAAAACGCATTACTATTCAAATATTTTTAAGGTGTTACATAACTAATGTCTCCTTCATTTCTCATTCTATTATCTTTAAATAATGGTAAGCAAGAAGTAAAGTCAGCTAGAATATTAGAAGGGTATGGCTATTTTGATGCTAAAACAGGCTTCATGCAGAGGTTTTTATTATAGTAGTTCAAATATTTGAGATTTAAAAATATATGATTTTCAAAAAATAAAAGACATCAGTGAGAAGGAAATCCCTTGTGTTTTAAAACAGGATTATTTTCATATTCCAAATTAGAAAATGTTGGCATTGTTACAGTAATTAATATGCAACTTAGTCAGTATATTAAAAATGTTACTCTTTGAAAGAACCCTATATTAAGAGGGGCATATTGTGTATGAGCAAGTACCTTGTCAAGCAGAGAAACTTATTTCATTCCCAACAGTAGACATCTGTGCAAATGAGGGTTTGTTATTTAACTTGGACCTCATCAACCACAGCCCCTTTTTCTTAGCAGTCTTCTCTTGTCTTCTGGGTACTTGTTGTTGTTAGGTGCTGTTGAGTTGGCTCTGACTCACACTGACCCTATGTACAACAGAGCAAAACACTGCCCAGGCCTGCCCCATCCTCACAATCATTGCTATACAGGCAAGTTAGTATATTACCTCTGTGTTTTGTAACTTTTATTATGTTATTATAATATCTTTATTCAAAACTGCTGATTTCAAAGACAAGGGAGAACCCAACCTCAGAAATTCTCCTGTTATTGAATATGCCACACTGAATCTAGAATTAAACTTCTGGTGGTCTTTGAAGAAATATCTACCCTACATCAATATGAACAGCTGAACCAAATGTAACAGATGCTCTAGGGTACAGCTTTAAATTCTCCCTTTAAAATCATTACTTGGGATGCAGATGTGATCCATAATTTGTGCTGATTAAAGAAGAAAATATTAGCCAATGAGTGTTAATTAATGACAATACTTTGGAATCAACCAATTTGTTATGTAAAGAAAGGGACACTGAAAAAAGGGACGATTTTCTTGTCAATTTATTAGAAATTGGGAATGGAGCCTCAAGCGATGAAAGTGGAGTTCCTTCACACATCCAACAAACTGGGCTTAATCTTTTGTTGAGTATTTTTCAGATCAGAAAGTGGGTTTGTGCCTTTAGAGTTTCTTCCAAGTCATTCTCACTCACCCTCTTAGATTACTCCAGTGTAGGGATTGTGATTATGGGCTAAGAAATAAAACAGACCTGGCTTGTATTCTGGCTTTGCCAAATCTTAGGGTGTGTTGGAGTCACGTAGTACTGGCTCAAGAGAGCTGAATATTAACATCTCTTCCCATACCAGTTTTCAGTGGTCAGGTTGATAGTTTAAAATTGGCCATGATGGGCATGTTTACAATATGGACACTGGCAAATGGTACAAATCAAGCCCTGGTCCCTCCATTGCAGCTGTT
This sequence comes from Trichechus manatus latirostris, assembly GCF_000243295.1. NCBI lineage: Eukaryota > Metazoa > Chordata > Mammalia > Sirenia > Trichechidae > Trichechus > Trichechus manatus. The sequence continues at coordinate 5,180,201 of NW_004443970.1, forward strand.
AAACATTTACCAGTGCATCACCGGCTATATATCTTTAAGCAAGTTGATTCAATTCTTTAAGTCTCAGTTTTTTATCTCTAAAATTGATACAGTTAAACAACTTTAAGAGTTTTTTAATCAGAATTAGCTTTGATGATGTTTTAATGTATATAGCCCAGTGTATGTCCTGTAATAAGTACTCAAAAACATAGTTTATCTTTGTGATTATATTTTTCACTTGGAAAAAGTTGGATTGAAACTGTTTACCATTAATAGAAATCGTAAAATTAAGTTAAATAATCATCTATAATAATGCAGCAATAGTATAGACACTGGAATTGCTAGTTAAATGATTGATGAGTTGATTAAAACAGGATAAGAGAACATCTCCATAATGTATCAATCAAACACTATCCTGAATAGATTTGAGGGAAAGAAAAGCATGTGGTTAGTTCAAATTGTATTCCATATATATTTATTGACCATATACTCTTTAAAAGGCATTGTTGGCACATGGTGGGGGGGGTGGGAAATCCTGCTCTCATGGAGCTTACCTTCCATTGGGTGGATATGGTCAATAAACAAGTTAACAAAGACACGATGTCCGGTGGTTTTGAATCACATTAAGAAAAATCAAGGCAAGCAGATTATAATAGGGGAAGGTAAAAGGGAGGACAATAGTTAAATGATTGACTATTAATGAAAGATTAGATGTACAAATCCACCCAGAGGTGCCTTGGAAGAACTGTCTGGTGATCTGCTTCCAAAAGGTCACAACCTAAAAATCCTACGGAGTGCAGTTCTACTCTGTAACACATGGGGTCTTCATGAGTCAGAACCGATCTGATGGCAACTTTTCTTTCTTTCTGTATTCAACTGACGGATGTTTGCAGCTGTTTCTTCTCATTTTGAGTCGTGCCATGTTAGCAAATGAAGGTCCAGAAAGCTTGACTCCATCCATGTTATTAAGGTCAACTCTATTTTGAGGAGGCAGCTCTTTCCCAGTCGTCTTTCGAGTGTCTTCCAACTTCAGGGGATCATCTTCCGGTACTATATCAGACAACGTTCTGCTGCTGTTAATAACAAAGTTTTCACTGGCTAATTCTTTTCAGAAGTAGACTACCAGGTCCTTCTTCCTACTCTGTCTTAGTCTGGAAGATCAGCTGAAACTTGTCCACCATGGGTGACCCTGCTGATATGTGAAATACTGTTGGCATAGCTTACAGCATCACAGCAACACCCAATCCACCACAGTAGGACAGACTGACAGATACCTGGGCCTTTGTTTCTCTAGAGAACCCAGCCTAAGACAACAAATAATGCTCATGGAAGAAGCAGGCAAGAAATCAAATGACAAATTGCGCTGGGCAAATCTGCTGCAAAGGAACTCTTTCAAGTGTTAAAAAGCAAAAATGTCACTTTGAGGACTAAAGTGTGCATGACTCAAGCCATGGTATTTTCAATTGCCTCATATGCCATGTGAAAGCTGGACAATGAATAAGGAAGACCGAAGAAGAATCAACTCCTTTGAACTTTGGTGTTGGTGAAGAATATCGAATGTATCATGGACTGCCAGAGGAACAAACGAATCTGTCTTGGAAGAAGTACAGCCAGAACTTAGAAGCAAGAATGATGAGACTACATCTTACATACTTCGGACCTGTTATCAGGAGGTACTAGTCCCTGGAGAAGGATTTCATGCTTGGTAAAGTGATGGGTCAGCAAAAAGGAGGAAGACCCTTGACGAGATGGATTGATACAGTGGCTGCAACAATAGGCTCAAGCATAACAACGATTGTGAGGATGGTGCAGGATGGCACAGTGTTGCGTTCTGTCGTACATAGGGTGCATGGGAGCCAACTCGATGGCACCTAACAACGACAACAACAATATTTAACAAAGTATCAGGCAAGGCTTTTCTACTAAGTTTACATTTGAGCAAGTATATGAATAAAGCAAGGGGATTGAGCCATACAATTATTGGGAAGTACAACTTTTATGATAATGGGAGAAATAAAAAGCATAGCCTTGAGAAAAGAGTGGAATGTGTTTCCTATATTTAAGCAACATCACTGAGGCCAGATGCAACCAACAAATGCTTATAAAGGAATGCTTATAACTAATGAGGGGCCAATGGGTGATGCAAACTATTAACGTTGGGCTGCTAAGGGAAAGGTTGAAGTTCACGTCCACCCACAGGCACCTTGGAAGAAAGTCCTGGTGATATACTTCCAAAAAATCAGTCATTGAGAACCATAAGGAGCACAATTCTACTCTGATACTCCAGAGGTCACCATGAGTCTGAATAGACTAGTGGCAACTGGTATGAGTAATGACCATACACATTGCAAAATTAGTTTATTTTATGAATGAATTAAATTATTTTCTTCTCAACTGTTATCACAAAATATCTCTTCTGACACATCCTGAAATACTCAATATTACCTAGTATTTAAGGACAAATGCTTTAGTGTCAATGAGGCCTGGGATCCAAGGTTCAGACTTGCCACTTATTTGTGTCCATAGGAAAATTATTCGTCTCTCCCATAATATGAATTTGATATCAGTCTGTTTACATTCATTAGGATTTCTATACATTTGGTCTTTTGTTTTGTCAGTTTATCTTAAGGTTTTTGAGTTTATGTTTGGTTTTTTGTTGTGATTTTTCCATGGTTTTTCTTCTGCTTTTTTTTCTCAACTTCTGTGTTCTGTTGGATTGATAGAGAGTATTTCCTCCTGCACTATTCTCGTAACTATAATTTTACTATTATTATGTGACATTATGACATCATGACTCCTTGGGAGAAAGATGTGGCAGTCTGCTTGTGTAGAAATTTACAGCTTTGGAAACTCTATCGGGTCACTATGAGTTGGAATCGATTTGATGGCAGTGGGTATGTTTTGTTTTGTTTTTTTAATCTATACTTTCAGAAGCCCTGGTAGCACAGTCGTTAAGTGCTTGCTGCTAACTGAAAGGTCCGCGGTTCTAACCCACCAGCTGCTCCGTGGGAGAGAGATGTAGCAGTCTGCTTCCATAAAGATTTACAGTTTTGAAAACCCTGTGGGGCAGTTCTACTCTGTCCTTTAGGGTCTCTATGAGTCGGCATCAACTACATGGCAGTGGGTTTGTTTTTTTTTTTTTGGTTTACATCAGTTTTACCTGATCTGAAACGTTATATAAATGGAATTAAATATTATGTACTCATTTGTGACTGACAGTTTTCACTCAGTATATATATATGTGTGTGTATATATATATATACATATATATATATATATATATAAAAGATTCATCTTTATTGCTGAGTATACAAGTAGTTTCTGAAAAGTGTTCAATTGTATATGTCTATATCCACTATGGTAAACCTGTCCCAGTTGATGAACAAACGGACTATTTCCAGTTTGGGGCTTTTATGAATAAAGTTGCTGTGAACATTCTTCACAAGGGTTTTTGTAAATATTTTCACTTCTCTTAAGTAAACACCTAGGAATGTAATTACTGGATTATAGGGTAATGTACATTTTTCATTTTAAGAAACTAGTCTTCCCAAGTGGTTGTACCAATTTATTTTCTTACTATCAATTTATAGAAATTAAAATCACTCCACTCACAGCTTTCCCAATATTTGGTGCTACTGGGTATTTTTGCTTTTATTTTTTTTATTTTAGTTATTCTAGTGGGTGTGGAGTGATATTTCATTGTGGCTCTAATTTGAATTTTATGATGGCAATTAATGTTGCCTACAATCTTGTGCTTATTGCCTATATATCTTCTTATATCCTCATCTGGGAAACATCTGTTCCCGTCTTTTGATTACTTTTTATTTGATTGTTTGTTTCATTATTGTTATTTATATATTCTGGATACAAATCCTTGCCAGACACTTGTGTTTTGAATATTTTCTCCCTATCTCTGACTTGCATATTTATTTTTGTAATCTCTTTTGGTGGTCAGAAGATTCTAATTTTGATGGAGCTCGTTTATCAATTTATTTTGTAGTTAATGATTTATGTGTCCTCTCTAAGAGACCAAGGATGAGGTGATATTCTCCTATGCTTTGTTCTAGAAGTTATTCAATTATTATTTTATGATATACAATTAGTGAAATTGACTGGTTTCTTTAATTGCTGATTTCTTCACATAAGATAGCTGAGTGCTTCATACTTCATTCTTCTGTTTTAACTTCCTTAGGCTGAAATAAATCATTGGGTACCTTATGGAAATGTATGAATAGTAAATGTATTGACTGATTGATTGATTTTGTACATTTGAAAACTTCCTTGTATTATTTTTGTCTTTGAATAATAAGTTAACTGGCTAGAGAACCTTATGTCAAAAGTTGTTTGTTTGTGCTATCTTTTAACAATATTACTCTACTGCCTCTGATATTTCAGTTTACTAATAAGAAGCTTGTTACAAATCAAATTTTTATTTCTTTTTAATTTATATATTTTCTATCTCTGTTAAGTTTTTAGGATTTTTTATCCTTGATATTTTGATGTTCCACTAAATACTTAGCATATAGTCTATGCTGTATTACAGTTCATATACTTCTCCAATTTTAGAAAATTTTCAGCTATATTTCCCTAAATATTGCCTCTATACCATTATCTACATTCTATCTTTTTGATAATTCTATTAATAAAATATTGTAACTCCTCTTTGTTATCTATGCCTGCTAATTTTTCTTTCACATTTTCAGATTTTCTGTTTCCCATTGTTTTTTCTTTAGTGATAAATTCTATAGTGTTATTTTCCAGATCATAAATTCACTCTTCAACTATGTCTCCACTAGTGATTATTCCAGCTATTGAATACACTTTTCATTTTAATGATTATGTGTTTTATTCCCAAAGTTTTCTACAGTCTGTTTCCCTGAAGATTAAAACCAAACCAAACCCATTGCCATTGATTCTGACTCAAAGTGACCCTACAGGACAGAGTGGAACTGCCCCATGGTGTTTCCACAGCTGTAATTTTTACAGAAGCAGACTGCCACACCTTTCTTCCAGAGTGGCTGGTGGTTTCGAACTGCCAACCTTTTGGTTAGCAGCCGAGTGCTTAACCACTGTACCACTGGGGCTCCTTTTCCATAAAGATTACAGCTTTGGAAAACCTATGGCGCAGTTCTCTGCCCTACAGGGTTGCCATGAGTCAGAATCTACTCTACAGCAATGGGTGGTGGTGGTGATTATTTTCTCAAACTTATTGAGGACCTTAAACTTATTTGTCTTTTGTTAACTTTTAAGTTATGGTGGCAGTTGCTTACATAGTGTTTTACTTTATATTGATGACTCGATCAGAGAAAAAGTGAAAAAAGCCATAAAAAGACTCTTATTTAGATAGGAAAAAAATGCCTAAAGTCTCCCGGCATTCAAAGCTTGTGATGGCACAATAGCTCTTGTTTAAAACATGGCAAAAGAACAATCTACTAAAACAATTTTCTGGATCTTGAGGGTGTGGGGCTCCGAGAACATAAATTCTAATAAGGCAGGTGACTTAATAGAAAAAGTAGCTTAACCATGAACAAGCGTTCAAGAATTTGTGCTCAAATATTCTGGAAAGTCAGTAGGTGTCTTGAGAACACTGGCCATATGAAATTAAAGAAAAAAGTTTTAAAAAATGAAAGCAGTAAAGAGTAAAGAGCGCAGATTTAGGAAATATAGTAAACCAGTTTCTGTCAAGTCAGCTCCAACTCATGGCAGTCCCACGTGTGTCAGGGTAGAACTGTGCTCAATAGGGTTTTCAATGGCTGATTTTTCAGGTGGATCACCAGGTCTTTCTTCTGAGGTGGACTCACACCTCCATCCTTTTGGTTAGCAGCTGAGTGCATTAACCATTTGCACCACCCAGGGACAATCTTTGGGAAATAGAATTTTTAATGTAATTCCTTTATTTATGTATTTCACACTTTGGGACAATAAAATTTCTAAATTTCCACATCTGTGAAATGAGGATTACAAATTCCAAAAACATTGCTGTGATTATATTACAGACTATAGCTTTGTAGTTCTTATGGAGCACCGTACACACGTGCAGTATTGTTAAAGTAAAACAGAACGAAATCCAGAAGAAAATATTGTGTATTCTTGCTTTGCCTGAAAACAACTCTGATTCAGTGGTAGCTTAGTAGTAGTAGTAGTACTTGAGCCCCACTTGAAATATGTTGGGAATGAATCAATAAAATAACATATTTTAATATGTTTTTAAAATATATGCCTATTAAATGTTAATAATAATACATCTAAGTTAATCTACTGACCAATAGATATAGGAAAGATAATGTAGAAGAGATTTTGAGTCCTCAGATTTGGGATCTATTGCAGCTTTGTACTTGCCAAACATGTGAGCTATTCAAATATGACCAAACAGACCCACTGCCTTTAAGTCTATTCTGACTCATAGTGACCCTATAGGAGAGAGTGGAACTAACGCTTAAGGTTCCCAAGGCTGTAAATCTTTACAGAAGCAGACCGCCACATCTTTCTCCCATAGAGCGGCTGTTGGGTTTGAACCACCGACCTTTTGGTTAGCAGTTGAGTCCTTTAACCGCTGTGCCACCAGGGATCTGTGCAAATATGCTAACACCATAAATTTTATAGAATTGTTTTATTAAATGTGATCAAATATGCATAATATCTAATAAATGCCTACTTCATAGTAGGCACATAAAATATGATTATCACAGAAGCAAAGAACCAAAATCTTAAAGTAAACTTTTGCTATTTCACCTCACTCACCTTCAACCAAAACCTCACTTACAGTCAGTGGGAGTGACGACTCATTCAACTCCCTAGACTTGAGAATCACATTCAGAGAGCCATCCCAGTAATGAGAGCACCAGCATGGAAACCCAGTGCCCTGCCATCAAGGCACTGGACCAGCACAGGAGAAAGTTTCAATTACTTACAGGACAGATGTCTCGCCAGTGGTCATGGGTGCGTGCTCCCCTTTAGTGTCTCCCCACAAAGCCTATGGAAGCTGAAGCTTGCAAACTTCTCATCACAATTTCAGACTAAGAAAAGTCAGTTTTAATGGAATCCCTTTCAGGATGGAAATGGCAATAATTTGCGGCACTGAGCCTCCTGTTGTTCAGGTTGATGCTGCTGCTGGTGGTGCCTAATGAATCACTGTGCAACACCTCATTGCATGCAAGCTTATGCAAACTGATAATTAAGCAAAAAGGTTATTTTAGTCAAATCAATCAGATATTGTATCTATTTGAAACAATAATGTAAACATAATTGATGGGGCATAATTAGTGATCAACCAAGGCTGCTAATAATTAAATGATAAGAAGGTATGAGAGGAGGGAAACTGAAGAGCATGTTTGCCTCATTTCTTGAAACCACTGGAACCGTTTCTTGCTGCATTGATAACCACAGCCAGGGAGTCTGATCATTTTCTCATTTCTCTGTAAAAGCTATCTGGAGGTAGTGAATTGAATTAGCATCTTGGTGCTAAGGACTCCTGACTGGGTTTGAATCTTGGATCTACCTGTGTTTGAATCCTGGTTATAACACTAACCAGTCATTACGACCTTGTGAATGCTATGAAATCTCTCTGAGCTTCACCTTCCTAATTTATAAAACGATCTTTATGTAATACTACCATTCACATATGATTGTTGTGAGAATTAAATCAAATATAAGTATATAGCTTTTAGATAAGTTCCATGAATTTAACGTTTGTTTAGCTAAATAAGTGTTTGTTGGTATTAATAGCATCATTACTTTTGAAGCCTCTTTAACACTTCTTTTTTTTTTCCTGCTATACAAGGTTACTTTGTCACAAGGATTTAAACCATATTCTCAACAGTTTCCCACTAAATTCTGGGATGAGAAATGATTGTTTATAAATATGGAGTCTAGGGGGTGGGGCCAAGATGGCAGAGTAGTCAGACGCTTCCAGTGGAACCTCTTACAACAAAGACCTGAAAAAACAAGTGAATCAATTATATATGGCAATCTGGGAGCCCTGAACATCAAAGGCAGAGTTGAGGAACCAGACTGAATGGCAGGGGGAGGGAGAGACGGTTCAGAAGCAGTGAGGAGTTGCCAGACCTGACACAGCAAGAGCCTGAGCCCTTCAGACCTGATCATCTCGGGGGTGAGGGGTGAGACAGGCAAGCAGCCGTGTTCAGGAGGCACGTTTTTTGCACTGGGAGAGGCCCAGCTACAGAGAGTCTACATGGCCACCCAGAAGCAGCCCTCCATGAAAGGTAAGTACTTGAGTATAGCTTACCGCGCAGATCAAAAACACTGTCCTTAGGGAAAAAACCCTCTCCCATCTACCTCCCCGCTTCCTGCTCTGCACTGGGTCCCGGACCACCTTCAGCAATTGCCTAGTCCCCTGGGCTGGAAGTAGGATCTGTCACATGCCTGGAGCCATTCTCCCTGCCTTGGAGAGTAAACAAATTAACAAACAGGGGAAAAAGTAAGCTGCCAGCTCCCTTAAGCCAGGAAGCCAGGGTAGGCACAGCTCCTTTGCCTAGCCACAAGCATAAGGGATCCATGGACTTTGAGTGCCTTTCCCCCTGTATAGACTTGTGTGGGCCCATCTCAGCAGCGTCAGCCCTCATTATCACTGTACAACAGGGTATATACCAGAACTCTATCTTCAACTCTTTCAGCTGTGAAGTGGCAAGTTCTTGACGTTTGACACTGCTTTGCCCATTAAGCAGGGTCTTCACCTATTCACATTAGGACCCTGAGGACTGGTGGCACCACCCTCATCACTTAGCCTCCTGCTATAGGGGCCCAAGAATAAGAGGTGCCCCTCAGTGCTTACAGCCAACAGCATTGGGTGCTCATAGTCCAGCTGGAAAACCCACCCACCTACGTGCTCTAGAGAACAGGGACATGCCTTCCTCGTGGACATTCGGGGTCAGCCATCAGCCCCCTGGCTTGCTAAGAGTGTGTCCCTCTGTTGCAGCCAGATGTCTGTGTCTACACCAATAACCCATGCCTGTCTTGGATTGTAGGTGAGAGCCTGCACCACACACTTGGTGGCTATCAACCTGGTCACCTGAGTGAATCCATACAGGATGAGTAGGCAGACTCCTGAGCTCACATACCTAGTAACAGATACAACCACCTGGCAACAGGACATTAGAACTTCAAAGGTGCCAATAATCAGACTAGCTCATACGAGCAGCCTATTTCGGCATATCAAAACAAAACAAGAAGCTAGGACACAGTAGGCAAACATAAAATAAATAAATATAATAACTTATCGATGGCTCAGAGACAACAGTCAATACCAAATCACATAAAAAGACAGTTCATGATGGCTTCAGCAACTCCCAAAATAAAGAATCCAGAAATTTTCCAGAGGAGGAAAATTTCTTACAATTACCAAAGGCAGAATACAAAAGATGAATTTACAGAACTCTTCAAGAGATTAGGAAGGAAATTAATCAAACTGCAGAACATACAATAGAGGAAATTAAAAAGATTAGAGAAGAACATAATGACAAATTTAACAAGCTGCAAGAATCCATAGAGAGACAGCAATCAGAAATCCAGAAGATTAACAATAAAACGTCAGAATTAGACAAGTCAATAGAAAGTCATAGGAGCAGAATTGAGGCAACGGAAGTCAGAATTAGTGAGATTGAAGATAAAGCACTTGACACCAACTTATATGAGGGAAAATCAGATAAAAGGTTTTAAAAAAATGAAGAAACCCTAAGAATTATGTGGGACTCTATCAAGAGGAATAACATACGAGTGATTGGACTACCAGAACGGGTTGGATAACAGAAAATACACAGAGAATCGTTGAAGATTTTCTGGGAGAAAACTTCCCTGATATCATGAAAGATGAGAAGATATCTATCCAAGATGCTCATTGAACCCCGCATAAGGTAGATCCCAAAAGAAAGTCAGCAAGACATACTATAATCAAATTTGCCAAAACCAAAGATAAAGAGAGAATTTTAAGAGTGGCTAGGGATAAACAAAAAGTCATCTACAAAGGACAGTCAGTAAGAATAAGCTCGGACTACTCAGCAGAAACCATGCAGGCAAGAAGGTAGTGGGATGACATATATAAAGCCTTGAAGAAATAAACTGCCAGCCAAGAATTATATATTCAGCAAAACTGTCTCTCAAATGTGATGGTGAAATTAAGACATTTCCAGATAAACAGAAGTTTAGGGAATTTGCAAAAACCAAACAAAAATTACAAGAAATACTAAAGGGAGTCCTCCAGTTAGAAAATTAGTAACATCAGATAACCCAAGACCAGAACACAGGACAGAGTAACCAGATATCAACCCTGAATGGGAAGTCACAAAAGTAAATCAAACTAAAACCCTGAAAAATAGGGAAACAGATGTCAATATGTAGAAGATAACAACATTAAAACAAAAAAGAGAGACTTAAAAATTGTAGACATAGATTTTTCATACAAAGAGGAAGTCAAGGCCCTATAAAGGAATAAAAGACTGGTATAAACTTAAAAAAATAGGGGTAAATACTAAGGTGACCACAAAGGAAATTAACAATCCCACAAGTCAATATAAAAAACTAGAAAAATATAAAGACTCAGCAAACACAAAATCAACAACAATGAAAAAGGTGAAAAGAAAATACATAAACAAAAACGACTCAGCACAGACAATTAAGTGGAACAAAGAAACTGTGAACAACACACACACACACAAAAAGACATCAAAATGACAGCACTAAACTCATTCCTATCAATAATTATGCTGAATGTAAATGGACTAAATGCATCTATAAATATGGAGTCTAAATCTCGCCAACTTTCACAATTAAGGTAGCATCTCAAGTCTCATTGAATGCCCTTCCCCTTGCCCCCATAATTATCCAAATCCCACCCATTACTTCATATCTGTTAAACTCCACCTGACTCTGCAATCCTCTGCATGCTGGAATCCTGAGTGTGCTCTCTTTTCTTTAGCCCCATTATACTTCTTACTTACACTACAGAATGCTTTGTGATATCTAACATACAAATACCGAAACCAATAAAGCTACTGTTATATTATTACTTACTCAAGTAAAAATTATATTCTTATATCTGCATAACAGTCTTCCCCAATAAAATGCTAAAGCTATTTATTAAACATTTAACAAATACATGCTATATTCATTATATCAGTGCTGCATAATAATTACCCTGCAACTCAGCAGCTGTAAACAATAATCTATTAATCACTTTATGAATCTGAGAACAAGAGATTTAGATTTGTCTTGTCTGGGTGTTGCTTTCAGTTTCTGCTAGGCTCAGTCCCATGTCATGAGTTGACTGGCAATCAACTAAGGTGATCTTTGCTGGGGTAATTAGGTTATTGGGCCTCTCAGCTGAGTTTATATGTAGGTCTCCTTGCTCATAATGGGTTAGTACTGGAAAGTTACATGGTAAAGGGTGTAGACTAAAGGAAGTGTTAAGAATTAGCACCATTGTTCGCTCCAGTCCACCTGACTGAGCTTCTGTGGAAGACCATCTCTGGCTTGCGTATTTTGCAGTCATTGCCCTTTCCTTTCAACGCGGCTTTCACTCACCACCACTGTCACCAAAATGAACTGGCAGCTTAACGTCTTCTACGAGGTGTTCATCGAGGAGGGCACTTTCCTCTTCACCTCAGAGTCTGTGGGGGAAGGCCATCCAGATAAGATTTGTGACCAGATCAATGATGCTGTCCTTGATGCCAACCTTCAGCAGGACCCAGATGCCAAAGTGGCTTGTGAAACTATTGCTAAAACTGGAATGATCCTTCTTGGTGGAGAAATTACATACAGAGCTGCTGTTGACTACCAGAAAGTAGTTCATGAAATCATTAAACACATTGACTATGATGACTCTTCCAAAGGGGTTTGACTACAAGACTTCTAATGTTTTGGTAGCCTTGGAGCAACAGTCACCAGACATTGCTCAAAGCTGTTCATCTTGATCAGAATGAGGAGGACACTGGTGCAGGAGAGCAGGGCTTGATGTTTGGTTATGACACTGATGAAACTGAAGAATGTATGCCTTTAACAATTGTCTTAGTACACAGGATCAATGCCAAACTTGCTGAACTACACCACAATGACACTTTGCCTTGGTTGCACCCAGAATCTAAAACTCAAGTGACTGTGCAGTATGTGCAGGATCGAGACGCTGTGCTTCCCATCAAAGTCCATATAATTGTTCCGCATAATGAAGAAGTTTGTCTTGATGAGCTGAGGGATGCTCTAAAGGAGAAAATCATCAAAGCAGTTGTACCTGTGAAGTATCTTGATGAGGGCACAATCCACCACCTACAGTCAAGTGGCAGATTTATTATTGGTGGGCCTCAGGGTGATGCTGGTTTGACTGGCCAGAAGATCATTGTGGACACTTACGGTGGTTGGGGAGCTCACAGAGGAGGTGCCTTTTCAGGAAAGGATTATACCAAGGTGCACAGTTGAACTGCTTATGCTGCTCGTTGGGTGGCAAAATCCCTTGCTAAAGGAGGTCTGTGCAGAAGGGTTCTTGTTCAGGTCTCTTATGCTATTGGAGTTTCTCACCCAGTCTATCTCCATTTTCCATTATGGCACCTCTCAGAAGAGTGAGAGAGAGCTATTACAGATCGTGAAGAAGAATTTTGACTTCCGCCCTGGGGTCATTGTCAGGGATCTGGATCTGAAGAAGCCAATTTATCAGAGGACTGAAGCCTATGGCCACTTTGGTAGGGACGGCTTCCCATGGGAAATTCCCAAAAAGCTTAAATATTGAAAAGCGTTAGCCTTTTTTCCCCAGACTTGTTGGCGTAGGCTACAGAGAAGCCTTCAAGCTCTCAGGGAAAGGGCCCTTCTTCTGAAATTTTTCTGTCCTCTTTCAGCTCCTGATCAGTTGCAGTCACTGTAGTTAATGACATGAATTTTAGTTTTTGTGGGGTATTGTATAAGCTGAGCTTGCTACTCTATCCCTGGTGTTTTGTTCATCATTATAATGAATTTGGTGAGCATAGGTGATCCAACTGCCTAGGAACAGACAACACTGTAGTAAATAATGCTTTGAAATTGAGCCTTTGTGGCCTACCACCTAAACCTCTAAAATCCTAATTGCGTTGAATTTCTCATCAAGAAACAAAAAAAGTAGCACCAAATGTTTGAATTTGCCGTATTCATTATCTTGTTTTTTTTTTTTTTTTTTTCTTAAGCAGTTTGAATTGTGCCATGTTTAAAAAGTATCACTTGGTAGATTGCTTGAATTTTTGCCAGAAAAATGACACAAGGGCAATAACTTAAAAGTAAAAATACATTTCATACTTCTGATTTTTCTATTATTAACCAAGAAAACTACTCAGAAGAATAATAGAAATCTTCCAGAGATAACAGTTTTGGGTGTTTTCTTGTTTCTATGCAAGCAGCCCATTGAATAGTCAATAGGCAAATCTCTAATTGTCCTAATCATTTTTATAGGACTTACCAGATTTCTGTGATGTGCCACATGGTGCTATTTCTTAACCTGTACCTATGGAAGTGTTTCAGTTGCCCTGCTGCATACCAATTGACCAAAAAACTTATTAAATGAAACATCAACATTAACTTTGCTCACAAATCTACAAATTTGGGTAGGGCTTTGTGGATACAGCTCACCTCTGCTTTTCTTGGCAGCACCTGGGCCAGCATGGAGGCTGGGGGCTGGATTGCTCACTTCTGTGTCTAGTGGTTGACATTAAGAAGACTTAAACAGCTGGGTACCAAAATAGTTGGAGCTGCTCAGAGATCTCTTTCTATCTTCATGTGGCCTCCCCACAGGTTTCTCCACAATGGCTGAATTTCTTATACATCAGCTTATGATTCTCATGGTGTATGTCCTGAGAGAGAGAAAGAGAATCAGGCAGAAGCCTTATCACCTCTTATTACCTAGCCATGGAATCCATGCAGCATCACTTCTGCCACATCACGCACATCACCACAGATGGCCTCTATAGATGGGGACAGGATTCAGACTTCACCAGGTACTAGAAGAGTGTGTGGCACCAGAAATATCACTATGGCCATTTTTGGAAAGCATAATTAGACATAGATGCCCAAGCGTACACTGATGTAATATTGCCCATCCATATGGCCAGAGGAAACATCTCCCTCACAGCACTATTCCATCAATTTTGACATTTCATTCAACTGATGCTTTGTACCCTGTATACCCTGCAAAATAATCACCATACAGTCCATTTCTTGATGACTCCTTTATCTTCCAAGAAGGCAACCCTAATAAGGGCTAATCAGATAAACTCAGACACTGAGCAATATTTTTTAAAAAATTACAGTATATTGTTACTATGTAGGCAAGAAAATGCTTACTCATTTTAGCTTATATGATAGTGGATTCTAATTATCCTGTTTAAAAGGATGCTTAATACCTTATAAGTTTTATAACACATATCAGAAATTAACTTATTTTTTACTTATAACTGTACCTCAAAATTTCCCCCAATACCATCATTAGAATGTATGATACATGAGAACAAGCACCTAGTCATATTGTTTTGAATTTTATCAGTGCATTCTCAGCATGGAAAACAGTTATTATAAGGCAACAAGAGACTTAATTTATACTGTTGAATGACTGACTAAATTAAGAAAAAAAAACAATTATAGCTACTATAAGACAGCACTCCAAATCTGCGTGGTGCTTACAGGTTGTACCCGATTTCTAGATTTCCAGGAGACCATTAGAAAAAGAGCACCAATAACTAATATGGATTTTTCCATAAACATCGTGTCCTTCTGATTAGAGCCTGAACACACCTTAGCACATGAAAAGTAGTTTTTATTGTTTACAATAATCAAGACAGCATACAACAGGAAAAGTTCCATCTGAGCAGTGAATACTCCCCGGCTCAAAAGCTGTCCTGGCAGAGAGAATGACTCTTCCATGTACACCCCACTTTGTGCCATGGATGAGGGTCTAAATGGGATCCTACCTACTGCTGGTCTCCCGCTGGCCAGGTAGGTCCACTTAGGTAGACTTTAAGTTTATGCTCTGCGTGCCTCTTCTGAACCATAGCTGAGGAGACAAAGAAAACTTCCTCTCTCAGCTGTTTATACCCCCAACCTAAATGGCTAATTGTATCTTTTTAAGCCTGCTAACAAATATCTTATTGCATCATGCCCCACACCCCCACCCCAACTTCCAGAGGTTGCCACAGGAGGGGTTGGTTAGCCCAGAATTGTATCTTTTTAAGCTTGCTAACAAACATCAAGCCTCATTGAGGTTAGTTGTTTGTTCTGGGGCCTAAAGATGCCAGTGGGGAGAGGAACAGAGAAAACCATTGCTGCCTGGCTTATCCAAGGACCTGCTTCTCACAGCTACAAGCAAGTAAGTGAGATGTTTAGGAAGCAGAGCCCAGACCTTCGCACACTGTAGATGAGAAGCAAAATTTTGCCAATAGGTTTAACAGAAGTTGGAGTTAGAACCTCCATATGGGATGAGTTTCTCTTCCGTTTACTGGCAAAAGAATTGAAGCCATTTTATTCAGATTTTTCATGAAGAGTTTATGACTCAAGAGTTCTATAGTACTAGACAATGAACTGATCCTTTTTAGTATAGTCATAGTGACTAAAAAAATGCTATAGACATCTCTAGGATGTTTATAAAAGCATATTTAACTAGGGAGGAATCCAAAAACCCTTCAGTGTTTCTTAAAACTCTTAAAAACTGAGATAAGCTATACTTATTTCTGTGAGGATGTGTATCTGCTCTATTTATGTGTAGGGTCAAGGATTATATGGCAAGACAGTTCACTGAAGGAGGAGGCTTTTAACCAATGTTTTTTTCAGATGTTATTCTACACGGGACTATGAATGTATTGTTTAAGTATCGTAAGAATACCGTTCTTCTTTCCCAAACTGGAAGTAATTATTAAAATTTTAATGCAAATCTTCAAGTTAGATTAAGACTTTGATTTCTATAAGAAAATAAGTTCACACGAAAGTGAATAAACATTTTACTTCTATCATTTAGTACTAGCATAGCATGGGGTAAAAGAATATAAATGCCCGAGGCAGACACACCTAGCTTTATATTTCAACTCTAAAAACTATTAGCTGAATTTCTTTGGGCAAAGTACTATCCTTCATGAGCCTCAAAAATTTTGCCTTTTTTAATTGAGCATACAAAAACTTAGCCCACTGCTTGGCTTTTAAGATTCAGTGAAATAAATATAATATTTAAGCATAAATAGTGCCTGATTAATAAATGTTATTTGATCTCCATGTTCCAACTTCTTACTAAAATATACCCTTAAAAGAAAATAATTTATAGCCTTTGCTAATTATTGCTGTTGTTGCCAGTCATCGAGGTCATTCCAACCAATGGTGACCCCACGTGTGCAGAGTAAAACTGCTCCATTGGGTTTTTAAGGCAGAAATCTTTCAGAAGCAGATCACCAGACCTCTCTTTCGAGGTCCCTGTGGGTAGGTTCAAACTGCCAATCTTTTGGCCAGTAGCCAAGCACTTACTCGTTTGTACCGCCCAGGGGCTCCTTCTTTCCTAATAAAGGAGTGAAAAGTGGGTAAGTGTCAAGACAAAGAATTGAGGTAGAATAACTAAGTGCACTAATCACAGCAAGGCTAGGGAAAGATGTGGATAGTGAAACCAGTTTCACCTGCTGGACATCAGTGGGGACTATTGAATTTTATAATAATCCATGGAGTCACTTATGTAACAAATATTTAATGAGCTTGTATCATGTGCCAGGAATCCTGGTAAGAAAGATAATGTATCCTTAGAGCTGATCTCCTAAGAACCCATCATCACATTTAAATAAACGTCTCAGTGGTATCTTCTGCTACAACCTGCGTTTTTGTGATGTGAATGAGCTCGTACGCATTTGAAAAATAGAAGTTGATGATAGCATATTGGAGAAGTCACATTAGTTCAAACGTGGTTTCTCCAAGCCAGTTACTTCCTGTGTAACATCAGTGGGGCATAGCAAGCAATTGAGGAAAACGGTCACGTACGTGATACCCATTCTCCTCCTGTGGCTCAAATTGACCACTTGTTCTGTTTGCGGGCTGGTTTTCCTGGTGTCTGTGTGTTTGACCTTGTCTCCTTGAACTAGAGATTCCAGCTTTTCTTTAACCCATTTTCTCAAGCTAATTTCCCTGAGTGGTGCAAATGGTTAAGTGCTTGAGTACTAGCTGAAAGTTTGGCAGTTTGAACCCACCCAGAGGTGCCTTGGAAGACAATCCTGGTGATCTGCTTCTGAACAGTCACTGCCTTGAAAACTCTACAGAGCAGTGCTACTCTGAAACACTTGGCATCCCCATGAGTTGCAATTGACTTGTTGACTACCAGCAACATTTACCAGAGCAGTTTGTTTGTTGGTTTCTATAGAGTTTAGCGTGCCTTCTTTATGATAATATTTGTCTTAAGATTGCAACTTTTTCATTAGTATTCTGATTACAATAAGTTTTGAGTGATCAACCCTGATCCGATTTTTTTCCTATGAGCCTCATTGTTTCCATGCACCATTTTCAGCAAATAAATTTTTAAGAATGCCATATCACATTACAGAAGAAATTTTACCTTTCAGAAAAGACATAGAATTGGAAGTTAAACTTGAACTCTTTGTCACCAAACTGTACATGAGAATTGTATATCAGCTTCCAACACCACCACCAACCATCAAAAAAACAACCAATCTCTTCTGTTGGAAGTTTTCTTACTGGAAAACTGGTGCACCTCCTACGTGGTCCCCAAGCTCCCTGCACTTATATCACATTATATCACAACACTGATCACATTTTAATGCCACTGCCCATTTATTTTTCTATTTTAAGCACAGATCTGCTTTAGGCAATAGGAGCTATAACCGTTTACCTGAATAGCATTTAGCCCAGTGCCTGGAACATAAAATCAAGAAACCAGTAGTCATTGAGTCAGTTCCAATTTATGGTAACCCCATGTGTTTCAGAGTAGAACTGCACTCCACAGGGTTTTCAATAGCTGTGATCTTTCAGAAGTAGATAGCCAGGCCTTTCTTCCACAGTGCCTTTGGTAGATTTGAGCCAGCAAACTTTCAGTTAGTAGCCAAGTGCTTAACCATTTGTGCCACCCAAGGATTCCACGCAAGGCACGTAGAACAGTTTAAAAAGTAGTTCTGCAATGGTAGAATGTCATAATGTTTCACAGTGTGTGCCATCAGCAGAGGCACAGAAGGCTTAATCAAGAGAGTGTACATTAAAAATTTTCATAATCACATAACCATCATTTTTGTTTAAATTGAATTGGTGATTGCAGGTTGCATTTTGTAGCTTTTATAAGATATCAAAATCCCACCATTTCCAGTATCTTGTTTTTTACAGCAATTATTTTTAAGGCAAATTTATCAACACTTTTGTTGTTGTTAAACACGTTGCCATCGAGTTGATTCCAACTCATAGTGACCCTATAGGACAGAGTAGAACTGTCTCATAGAGTTTCCAAGGAGTGCTGTTGTTGTTGTTAGGTGCTGTCAAGTCCATTCCAACTCATACTGACCCTATATACAACAGAATGAAACACTGCCAGGTCCTGTGTCATTCTCACCATCATTGTGATGCTTGAGCCCAGTGTTACAACCACTGTGTCAAGCCATCTCATTGAGGGTCTTCCTCTTTTCCACTGACCCTCTACTTTACCAAGAATGATGTCCTTCTCCAGGGACTGATTCTTCCTGATAACATTTCCAAAGTATGTAAGACATAGTCTTGCCGTCCTTGTTTCTAAGGAGCATTATGGTTGTACTTCTTCCAAGACAGATTTCTTCCTTCTTTTGCAGTTCATGGTATATTCGATACTCTTCACCAACACCGGAATTCCAAGGTGTCAAATTCTTTGGTCTTCCTTATTCATCATCCAGCTTTCACATGCATATGAAGCAATTGAAAACACCATGGCTTGGGTCAGGCACACCTTAGTCTTCAGGGTGACATCTTTGCTTTTCAACACTTTAAAGAGGTATCTTGCAGCAGATTTGCCCAAAGCAATGTGTCCTGATGTTTTGACTCCTGCTTCCATGGGTATTGATTGTGGATCCAGGTAAAATGAAATCCCTGACAACTTCAATCTTTTATTCGTTTATCATGATGTTGCTTATTGGTCTAGTTGTGAGGATTTTTGTTTTCTTTATGGTGAGGTGTAATCCATACTGAAAGCTGTAGTCTTTGATCTTCATAAGTAACTGCTTCAAGTCTTCTTGTCTTTCAGCAAGCAAGGTCATGCCATCTACATAACGCAGGTTGTTAAAGAGTCTTCCCTTAATCCTGATGCCGTTCTTTATATAGTCCAGCTTCTTGAATTGTTTGCTCAGCAATACAGATTGAATAAGTATGACGTAAGGATACAACCCTGACACACACCCCTCCTGACTTTAAACCACAAAGTATCCCCTTGTTCTGTTGGAAGGACTGTCTCTTCATCTATGTACAGGTTCCTCATGAGTACAATTAAGTGTTCTGGAATACCCATTCTTCACAGTGTTATCCATAATTTGTTATGATCCACAGTCCAATGCCTTTGCATAGTCAATCAAACACAGGTAATCATTTTTCTGGTATTCTCTGTTTTCAGCCAGGATCCATATGACATCAGCACTGATATACCTGGTTCCATGTCCTCTTCTGAATCTGACTTGAATTTCTGGCAACTCATTGTCCATGTATTGCTGCAACCACTTTTGAATGATCTTCAGCAAAATTTTACTTGTGTGTAAAATTAATGATATTGTTCGATAATTTCTGCATTCTGTTGGATCATCTTTCTTTGGAATGGGTACAAATATAGATCTCTTTCAGTTCATTGGTCAGGTAGCTGTGTTCCAAATTTCTTGGCATAGATGAATGAGCACCTCCAGCACTGAATCCGTTTGCTGAAACATCTCAATTGGTATTCTGTCAATTCCTGGAGACTTGTTTTTCTCCAATGCCTTCAGTGCAGCTTGGACCTCTTCTTCAGTATCATCGGGTCTTGATCTTTTGCTATCTCCTGAAATGGTTGGACATTGATCAATTCTTTTTGGTACAATTAATCTGTATATTCCTTGCATCTTGTTTTGATGCTTCCTGGGTTGTTTAATATTTTCCCCATAGAATTCTTCAGTGTTGCAACTTGAGGCTTGAATTTTTTTCTTCATTTCTTTTAGCTTGAGAAATGCTAAGTGTATTCTTCTCTTTTGGGTTTCTTTCTCCAGGTCTTTGCACATTTCATTATAATATTTTGCTTTGTCTTCTCAAACTGCCCTTTGAAATCTTCTGTTCAATTATTTGACTTCATCATTTCTTCCTTTTGCTTTAGCTACTCTACGTTCAAGAGAAACTTTCAAATATCCTCTGACATCCACTTTAGTCTTTTCTTTCTTTCCTGTCTTTTTAATGATCTCTTGCTTTTTTCATGTATGATGTCCTTGATGTCATTCCACAACTCATCTGGTCTTCAGTCATTAGTTCAATGTGTCAAATCTGTTCTTGAGATGGTCTCTAAATTCAGATAGAATATACTAAGGTCATACTTTAGCTCTCATGGACTTGTTCTAATTTTCTTAAACTTCAGCTTGAACTTTCATATGAGTAATTGTTGGTCTGTTCCATACTTGGTTCCTGGCCTTGTTCTGACTGATGATATTGATCTTTTCCACTGTCTCTTTCCACAGATGTAGTCGATTTCATTCAAGTATATTCCATCTGGCAAGGTCCATGTGTAGAGTTACTGTTTATATTGGTAAAAAAAGGTATTTGCAATGAGGAAATTGTTGGTCCTGCAAAATTCTGCCAGGTAATCTCTGACATTGTTTCTATTGCCAAGGTGATGTGTTCCAACTACTGATCCTTCTTGTTTACAAATTTTGCATTCCAATCACTAGTAATTATGAGTACATTTTGATTGCATGTTTGATCAATTTCAGACTGCAGAAGTTGTTAAAAATATTCAATTTCTTCACCTTTGGCCTTAATGTTTGGTGCATAAATTTGAATAATAGTTGTATTATCTGGTCTTCCTTGTAGGTGTATGGATATCACTGACAGCATTGTACTTCAGGATGAATCTTGAAATATTCTTTTTGACAATATTCTTTTTGACTCTACTTTAAGGAGGCAACTCTTTCCCAGTCATTTTTGAGAGACTTCTAATCAGAGGGGTCATCTTCTGCTACTATATCAGACAATGTTCGCTGCTTTTCATAAAGATTTCACTGGCCATTTCTACAGAAGTAGACTCCCAGGTGCTTCTTCCTAGTCTGTCTAGTTTGGAAGCTCCGCTAAAACCTGTACACCAAGGGTAACCCCTCTGGTATTTGAAATACTGATGGCAAAGATTCCAGTAAGTATCACAGCAACATGAAAGCTATCACATTATGATAAAGTGACAGACACGTGGTGGATCACCTGTTTTACAAGTGATTAAATATGAAGACTAGAGTGTCAAAGCAGTTAGTCTACAGTTACACTGTACCTAATAGCTTTACTGCCTTCAGAACCCATGTGTTATATTTCCCAGGCCAGATCTTCTAGAATCACTGCAATTATTCCCAGAGATTTCTGCTCAGTAAGACTTATGAAAGGATTATTTACAAGGAAAAGTTTTGATTCCTGACATATTATCCTTTCTGTTCCTGTGGGTTGATTAGACCAGGAATTAACATATTTTGTATGGATTAATGCTTTCCGTGATATCTATGTGGAGAAGTTCTTAGAGCTTGAGTAGTATTTCATGCATGCTGATTTGAGAAACCAGGAGAAAGAATGCTTATTGTTGCCATCTTGGGTTTGGTAAATAAAGTGACCTTTAACTTTCAGTTGCACACTTGAATTTAAGTAAAGATAAATGAAAGCCTGGAAAACCTGGCTAACAACCAAATATATTTGGAATGAGGTATGCCTTGTTCTCAGAGTAAAATGATTCACTTTTCTTTGCAAATGCATTGGTAATATAATTTCCAGAAAAGACCAAGCTCCTTGAGTAGATGTGTAACATCATTGCCCCAGCACAATGCCATCAGATATTTCTTCAAGGAAAATGTATTCAGTGTACTCTACGGGCAAGGCACTGCATTAAGTGGTAGGGCTATAAAGGTAAATAGAAAACACAATACAATTAGAATCTATGCTTTTTAAAAGAAAAAAAGACTTAGTATTTTATTTTTATATCTATATTTTGAGAGCACATCCACTGTCCTGGTAAACATAAACCTGCAGGCATAGATTTACCCTTTGTCTAGATAAACATGAACTGTGCATTTGGTTGATGTTAGAGCAGTTTGTGGAATGAGCTAAGTACTAATTACCTTTCAGAGCAAGCCAATGGACTTTTCAAATGAATTCAAATGTGTATCTTTTCTAACCCCAACCTACATTGCCCACATAAACCTATTTTGTATTTCCTTCTTACCTTAATTTTTAGAGGAGGAAATGTTTGCATTGTACCTTTTCCAGAGACAGTTTCTACTGCCACCAGCATCTCTGCTAATGTCTCTTACCCTCTGCTTTGCTTTTCATCACCAGTTCCAGATCCTGTCCAGGAAAATCTGGACCACCATCCTCCTTTACAAGGTGCAGCTTGATAAATAAAGAGTAAATAATAATGAGTAAATAAGAGTAATGATAAATATGAGTAATGATGCACAAAGTCCATACATTCCTTTATCTAATTCTCATAACCTTATAATACTAAAGCATGACTGATACATGTGGGTAGCAGAAAGAGAAATAAAGGAAGAAAGAGGGATATACAGAGAGAGGCAGACAAGGAGAAAGAAGGAAGGAAGGGAAGGGAAGAGAAGGGAAAGAAAGAAAGAAGGAAGAAATTTAATTCTTCCTAACAGGACCCCTTCAGAAGGTAAACCACATTTTCATCCTAGCTTTCTTATATTAAGATTGACTCTCTCTCTCAGTCTACAGCCTGGGGAAGAGAGAAAGAGAATGTACTACTTTATTTTGTTACTATAAATCACCCTCTTTGGGGCACTGTCATGGATTGAATTATGTCCCCCCAGAACTGTGTGTATCAGTTTGTCTGGGATATGAATTTCAGTATTGTGTGGTTGCCCTCCATTTTGTGATTGTAATTTTATGTTAAAGAGAATTAGGGTGGGATTGTAACACCCTTACTAAGGTCACATCCCTGATCCAATGTAAAAGGAGTTTCCCTGGGGTGTGGCCTGCACCACCTTTTATCTTACAAGAAATAAAAGGAAAGGGAAACAAGCAGAGAGTTGGGGGACCTCATACCACCAAGAAAGCAGTGCCGGGAGCATAGCACATCCTTTGAACCTGGGGTCTCTGAGCACAGAAGCTCCTCCTAGTCCAGGGGAACATTGATGAGAATGCCAATAGAGAGAGAAAGCCTTCTCCTGGAGCTGACTCCCTGAATTTGGACTTTTAGCCTACTTTACTGTGAGGAAATTAACTTCTCTTTGTTGAAGCCATCCACTTGTGGTATTCGTTATAACAGCACTAGATGGCTAAGACAGGCACCTACCTTCTACCCACAGAACTTGCTATCCCTCTAGCATCCCTACGACTTCTCTCACCAGGGCAATGGCACATAATAGTCTGGAGCAGTACATTGTCTATTCTCTGAGGTGTTAAGGGTTGTTATTGTTAGGTGCTGTAGAGTCAGTTCCAACTCCTAGCGACACCATCTACAACAGAACGAAATACTGCCAGGCCCTGCACCATCCTCACAATCATCGCTATGTTTGAGCCCATTGTTGCAAGCCACTGTGTCAATCCATCTCACTGAGGGTCTTCCTTTTTTCCACTGACCCTCTACTTTACCCAGCATGATATCCTTCTTCAGGGATTTTCCCTCCTGACAACATGCACAAAGTATGTGAGACTAAGTCTTACCATCCTTGCTTTTTAGGAGCATTCTTCTGTACTTTTTCCAAGACAGATTTGTTCATTCTTCTGGAAATCCATTGTATATCCAATATTCTTTGCCAACACCATAATTCAAAGACATCAATTCTTCTTTTGTCTTCCTTATTCTTTGTCCAGCTTTCACATGCCTATGAGTCAATTGGAAGTATCATGGCTTGGGCCAGGCACACCTTAGTCCTCGAAGTGATATATTTGTTTTTTTAATACTTTAGAGAGGTCTTTTTGCAGCAGATTCACCTAATGAAATAAGTCTTAACTAATATCCCAGAGGACTTCATTAAAACAGTCCAACAGTGGGTATTAGAACCCAAAGTTGAGTCCTGTCATCTTGTAGGCAATGTGAGGTGAAGGTATGTGTGTGTGTGAGTTTCCATTCTTTTGGTTACTTGTGAACTATTGGGCAAAGTACATATGTGTGCACATGCACACACACACACACACACACACCAACTTACATACACATTCCAAATACCCTGTGAAACCATACAAAGAAGAGAACTATTTTCCCAAAGTTCACTATAATCCACAGGCATTTCCACTGGCCACAAACAGAGTTAGTGTTTCACATTATCCTCCAAAGTACTTCTGCTTTCATTTGGTATTGCTCTCTTTTTCTACACTAATTTCTGTGGTCAACCTTTGCACTGGAAATAATTTTTACAGGGGTTTTTAAAAATTTTTTATTGTAGTTTTATTTCCAAAAATTGAAGTCATCATCCCTCCTCTTCCCTCTATAGCCACCAGCTGGGCAGAAAGATTGCAATTCAATTTTTTTTTCGCCCCTTGGATATCTGAATCAAATTCTTTGATGTGTGTGTGTGTGTGTATTTTCCTCCCAGCAGATTCTACATGTGGAAGAGTGGTAGTGTAATAAGAACTTTTTCTGCCCTTTCCTGCGGAAACCACCAGGTCTCCCAGCATCACAGAGCTTCATGACGGGCCTCTCCTTACGCTCAGGCTTGGGAACCTCACTCCTGGGTAAATTCTACCTAGCATGACAAATGCAATGACTCTATCATTACTACAGCATTAACATAAGGAAGGCAGAGATTTGGTCTGTTTTGTTCTTTGTCCAATGCCAGCTGTTAAAACAGTGCCTGACCATAGTCAGTGCTAAATAAATATCTGTTGAACAGATGAAACAATTTCAATAATTTGTGCATTCAAAACACATTTCCTAAACATCTAACAACATGGATGAATCTGGAGGACATTATGCTGAGTGAAATAAGTCAATCATAAAAATAAATACTGTAGGGGTCCACTATTATAAAAACTCATGAAAAGGTTTACACACAGAAAGAAACAATCTTTGATGGTTACGAGGCAGAGGAGGGGTGGGAAGGGAAAAACACTAACTAGACAACAGATAAATGGTAACTTTGGTAAAGGGTAAGACAGTACAGAATACTGGGGAAGTCAGCACAACTTGACCAAGGCAAGGTCATGGAAGCTTCATAGACACATCCAAACTCCCTGAGGGACCAAATTACTAGGCTGAGGGCTGTGGGGACCATGGTCTTGGGAAACATCTAACTCAATTGATATAACATAGTTTATAAAGAAAATGTTCTACATCCTACTTGGTGAATAGTATCTGGGGTCTTAAAAGCTTGTGAGCGACCATCTAAGACACTCCACTGGTCCCACCGCATCTGAAGCAAAGGAGAATGAAGAAAACAAAAGACACAAGGGAAAGATTAGTCCAAAGAACTAATGGACCACAACTACCAGAGCCTCCACCTGACAGAGTCCAGCACAACTAGATGGTGTCCAGCTATCACCACCAACTGCTCTGACAGGGATCACAATAGAGGGTTCTGGACAGAGGCAGAGAAAAATGTAGAACAAATTCAAACTCATAAAAAAAGATCAAACTTACTAATCTGACAGAGACTGGAGAAACTCCAAGAGTATGGCCCTCAGATACATTTCTAACTCAGTACTGAAGTCGCTCTTGAGGTTCATCATTCTGCCAAAGATTAGACAGGCCCATAAAACAAACAGTAATACTCATAGCTCAACTACGTATATGAGACTAAATGGGCACACCATCCCAGAGTCAAGGATGAGAAGCAAGAGGGGACAGGAAAGCTGGACGAAGGGAAATGGGGAATCCAAGTTTGATAAAGAGAGGGTGTTGACATGTCACGGGGTTGGTAACCAATGTCACAAAACAATATGTGTATTAATTGTTTAATGAGAAACTACTTTGCTCTGTAAACCTTCATCTAAAGCACAATAAAAATGAAAACATTTCCTGACAATACTCTAATTCCAGGAACTATGAGAAATAGGTGAGTGGAAAATGGCAAGAAAGATTTAAGATTGAATGTAGAGATGAATAAAGCCATCATAAAGTATAAGAACCACTACCCATCTGTCAGTCCTATGGTGGTTTGAGTGTTGCTATGATGCTGGAAGCTATGCCACCCGTATTTCAAATACCATCAGGGTCACCCATGGTGGACAGATTTCAGTGGAGTTTCCAGACTAAGACAGACTAGAATGAAAGGTCTAGCAATCTACTTCCAAAATTAGCCACTGAAAACCTTATGTATCACAACAGAATATTGTCAGATGTAGTGCTGGAAGATGAGCCCCATAAGTTGGAAAGCACCCAGTATACACAGTGGTCATAACAAAGAAACCAACCATACCAAGATCATGAAGATGGCCCAGGACCTGGCAAGGTTTTGCTCTGTTGTACACGGGGTAGCCATGAGTCAGAGCCGACCTGACAGCAACTAACAACAGTGAAAATGTAAGAATAGTCACAGACTTGGACATACATGCCTACATATTGGCTAAAGGGAGGTAAATAGCATACCTGGACCTCTATGGCCCAGCATAGTTTCCTGATTTGAATTTGAAAGGCAGATTGTGTTTTCTCTCTCAGCTCATCTTCTTTTTATGTGCAGTTAAACAATGAGGCAAAGCATTTTATCTTATTTTCATCGAGATTTTTTAGTTCTAATGTTTTCAATGAATAGAAACATAAAAATTGAATTATAGGAAGAATAGATACTCATGTAGCAGTACTACAGCTATTTCAGAGTGATTTAAAAAGATGATAGATTTTTTAAATTTAACCATATCAATTGTGTCATGTTGTTATTAGTCTGCTTGGTATTTATCTGAAATGTTATCTTTTTTTAATGTCAAGAAATACCAATTCATCTGTTTCAGAGTACACATTATGATGATGCTTTACTATCAATTTCTATGAAATCTACAGTGAAGACTACCCATTGTTAAAGTGAATGGACTGTAAATCTGTTAATGTGGATGACAGAAAGAGACATGGTGAATATTTGCAGAAGTTATATATTGCTCCCTGGAGAGTAACTTGTAAATTGGAGTTGTTAGAATTTAAAGATTATTCCTAATAAATGTTAGCAGATTCGAAAAGGAATTGAATGGGAAATTTAGGAGAGGTGAGAGACTGAAGATCAATTGTCCTGTGAAATTAAACTTTACAATTTGTGAGTACATAGGTTACAAAGTTAGTATGCCTGTGCCAGTCTAAGAGAATAATGATAATAACAACAATTTATGTTTATTCAGCATTTATGCTACATCAAGCTCTGTGCTAATCATACAGTATTTAATTTCATCTGTAAAACAAGCCTATACGGTGTTTAATGGGCTTGAGCATACCAAAAATGGTGAAGATAGCATGTGTCCTATTATACACAGGGTAGCCATCAGTCGGAGGTGCCTCAATGGCAAATGGCAACTAACAACAACGGTGATGTTATGTGAACTTTTACTATGCCTATTTAATGAATGGGGCCCAGGTGGTGCAGTAGTTAAGCGTTTGGCTGCTAACCAAAAGGTCAGCAGTTCAAATCCACCAGCTGCTCCTTGGAAACCCTATGGGGCAGCTCTACTCTGCGCTATAGGGTCACTATGAGTCAGAATCAACTCAACAGCAAAGGGAATTTGATAAATAAAGCTATAGTGTAAAGCCTATGGTGGTTAAGTAAATGTGGAGATTAGTTAGGGTCAAAACTTGTTTTAAAAACTTTTCAGAGTTAACCTTCTTATTTGCCAGGTTATGTTGCCTCTCACTGAGGAAGAAAAGAGGAGAAAGGAGTAGAAAGTAACTAGTGCAGGGTCTGTTAAAAGTAAATTTGTGGCTCTGGGGGACATTTTGTGAGGTATATCAGATAAGAAAGAGATTCAAATTTAAATTAGTTATGTGTTTTTTGCAGGCTCCAGTTGCAATGCCTTAGCTTTAAATTTTGCTTCTACCACTTGCCCACCAATTTGGATATCACAATGCCTCTTTCCCATCCCTCTCCTTGGTTTTGAACTGACTTTTCACAAATATCTCAACCACACACCCCATTGCCATATAGCAACTCCAACATATTCTTACTTTCCCGCACCAACTTCCAGAACCTCAGCATAGGATTGTGCACAGGTTTTCCTGTGTCTGGAGTGAGAGTTCAAGGACATTTTTTTATTAGACAGTCCATTGCAGACCTTTTCGGAAAGTTCTTCAAATGAATGTAAGCCTTAATTTCTTGATTCTGCCATTTATACACAACAGCCAAGTAGCAGTTTGTAAACTGATAAACAGACAAAACTGAAACTATTTTTTTTACACATATTGTTTTATAACATTGGTTAACAAACCCCACGACATGTCAACCTTCTCCCTTCTCCACCTTTTTTTTTTTTTTGGTGAAAATATGCATAGCCAAAATATACATATCCATTTCAAAAATTTCTACATGCGCAGTTCAGTCACATTGACTACGCTCTTCCAATTGTGCGGCTATTCTCACTTTAGATGAAGGTTTACAGAACAAAATAGTTTCTCATTAAATAGTTAGTACACATGTTGCCCTATGACAATGGTTAACTAGCACACTACACATCAACACTGCCCTTACTCAACCTTGAGTTCCCTGTCACCAGCTTTCCTGTCCCCTTCTGCCTTTTAGCCCTTGTTCCTGGATTGCGGTGCCTCATTAGTTCTGTTTTGTTTTATGGGGCTGTCCACTCCCCAGCTGAACAGTGAACCTCAGAAGTGACTTCACCACTGAGCTAAAACGGTGTCTGGGGTCCATACTCTCAGGGTTTATCCAGTCTCTTACAGGCCAGTAAATCTAGTCTTTTTTGTGTGTGTTAGAATTTTGTTCTACATCCTTCTCCAGCTATGTTCAGAGCCCTATTTTGTGATCCCGGTCAGAGCAATCAGTGGTGGTAGTCGGGCACCATCTAGCTGTACTGGACTCTGTCTGGTGGAGGCCTTGGTAGCTGTTGTCCATTAGTCCTTTGAACTAATATTCTCCTTGTATCCTATTCTCTTCATTCTCCCTTGCTCCCGAAGGGATAAGACCAGTGGAGTATCCTAGATGGCTGCTCACAGGCTTTTAAGAACCCAGACGCTACTCACCAAGGTAGAATGTAGAACATTGCTTTATAAACTGTGTTATGCCAGTTGAGCTAGATGTTCCCTGAGACCGTGGTCCCCACAGCCCTCCTCCCAGCAATACGGTCTCTTAGGGAGTTTCGATGTGTCTATGGAGCTTGCATGACCTTTCCTTGTACAAGTTGTGCTGGTTTCCCCATTACTGTGTAACGTCTCACCCTTCACCCAAGATACCACTTATCTATTGCCTATTTAGTATTTCCCCCCACCCCTCCCATCCCTGGTAACCAACAAAGATTGTTACTTTTTGTGTGTAAACTTTTTCATTGGTTTTTACAGTAGAGGTCTCATACAATATTTGTCCTTTTGTGATTGACTTATTTCACTCAGCAAAATGTCCTCCAGTTTCATCCAAGTTATGAGATGCTTCACAGATTCATCGTTGTTCTTTCTAGTTGCATAGTACTCCACTGTGTGTATGTACCATAGTTTGTTTATCCATTCATCTGTTGATGGCGATCTAGGTTGTTTCCATCTTTTTGCTACTGTGAACAATACTGCCATGAACATAGGTGTGCATATGTCTATTCGAGTGACGACTTTTATTTCTCTAGGATATATTCCTAGGAGTGGAATTGCTGGATCAAATGGTATGTCTATTTCTAGCTTTCTAAGGAACCACCATATCATTTTCCAAAACGGTTGTATTATTTTGCATTCCCACCAGCAGTGCATAAGAGTTCCGATCTCCCTGCAGCCCCTCCAACATTTGTTATTTCCAGTGTTTTTGGTTTGTGCCAGTAATGCTGGGGTGAGATGGTATCTCATTGTGGTTTTAATTTGTATTTCTCCAATGACTAGTGATCGCGAGCATTTCCTCATGTGTCTGTTGGCCGCTTGAATGTCTTCTTTGGTGAAATGTCTGTTCATTTCCTTTGCCCATTTTTTAATAGGATTATTTGTCTTTTTGTAGTAGAGGTGTTGGATTTTCTTGAAGATTATGGAGATTAGACCTTTGTCTGAATTGCATGGACCAAAAATTTTTTCCCAGTCTATAGGTTCTCTTTTTACTCTCTTGGTGAAGTCTTTTGAAGAGCATAGGTGTTTGATTTATAGAAGATCCCAGTTATCAAGTTTATCTTCTGGAGTTTGTGTGTTGATGGTTAGGGTTTGTATCCTGTTAATGCCGTGTATTAGGGCCTGTAGCGTTGGTCCTATTTTTTCTTCTATGATCTTCATAGTTTTGGGCTTTATATTTAGGTCTTTGATCCATTTTGAATTAGTTTCTGTATATGGTGTGAAGTATGGGTCCTGTTTCATTTTTTTGCAGATGGATATTCAGTTTTGCCAGCACCATTTTTGAAAAGACTGTCTTTTCTCCATTTGATGGACTTTGGGCCTTTGTTGAAGTTCAGGTGACCATAGATGGATGGATTTACATCTGGGTTCTTAATGCTGTTCCATTGGCCAATGTTTCTGTCGTTGTACCAGTACTAGGCTGTTTTGACTACTGTAGCTGTA
>NW_004443970.1:5211054-5212761 GCF_000243295.1 Trichechus manatus latirostris
GTTGGATGGAGTGTTCTATATATGTCTATGAGGTCAAGTTGGCTGATTGTGCCCTTTAGGTCTTCTGTATCTTTGCTGAGTTTCTTTAGAGATGTTCTGTCCTTACTGAGAGTGGTGTGTTGAAGTCACCGACTATTATTGTGGAACTGTCAATTTCTCTTTTCAGCATTGTTAGAGTTTGTTTTATGTATTTTGGAACCCTGTCATTAGGTGCGTAGATGTTTATTATGGTTATGTCATCCTGACGGATCATCCCCTTAATCTTTATATAGTGTCCTTCTTTGTCTTTTATGGTGGATCTTGTTTTAAAGTCTATTTTATCTGAGATTAGTATTGCCACTCCTGCTCTTTTCTGGTAGTTGTTAACTTGATATATTTTTTTCCAACCTTTGACTTTTAATAAATTCATGTCTTTGTTTCTAAGGTGTGTCTCTTGTAGACAACATATTGATGGATCCTGTTTTTTTATCCATTCTGTCACTCTCTGTCTATTTATGGGTGCATTGAGTCCATTTACTTTCTGTGTAAATATTGATAGATTTTTGTTGCTGTCATTTTGTAGTGCTTTCTTTGTGGTGCTGACATTTTCTTTGTTCTTCTTACTCTCCTGTGCTAGATTACTTTTGTTTGTCGATTTTTTTTTTTTGATTTCTTTTGTTTGTGCTGAGACTTTATGTTTTTCCTCTTTATTTTTATGAGTATGTTTGTTAACTTTCTTTGTGGTTACTGTGAAATTTACCCTTATCTTTCTAAGTTTGAAGCTGTCTATTATTACTTAATATAGCCTTGCCTTCCTCTCTATTAGAAGGTTTTATACCTGCACCGTTTATTCCCTCTTTTATTGTTCTGATGTTGTTGTCATTTACAGATTAACTGCTCTGATTCCCTGTTGTATTTCTCTTGGTTTTGGATAGTCCTTGAGAGTTCATTTCCTAGATTGGTATCTGGCTGGTACAATCCTGCGTCCTAGATTCAGCCTGTGAGCTGAAGTTGTTGGTTCTCAGATTAAAGAACTCCCTTTAATAATTCTTGTAAGTTTGCTTTGGTTTTTACATTCCCTTAATTTCTGTTTATCTGGAAATGTCCTAATTTCATCGTCATATTTGAACGAGAGTTTTGCAGGGTATATTATTCTTGGCTGGCAGTTCTTTTCTTTCATGGTTTTATATATGTCATCCCATTGCCTTCTTGCCTGCATGGCTTCTGCCAAATAATCTGAGCTTAGTCTCATTGTTTCTCCTCTGTATGTGACTTCTTGTTTTTCATGAGCTGCTCTCAGGATTCTTTATCTTTGGTTTTGGCAAGTGTGATTATGAAATGCGTTGGTGATTTTCTTTTGGGGTCTATCCTATATGGGTTTGTTGAGCTTTTTGGATGGCCAGATTTTCATCTTTCATGATATTGGGGAAGTTTTCTGTCAGCAGTTCTTGAATGATCCTCTTTGTGTTTTCTGTTTTTTCCCCCTGTTCTGGAACTCTGATCACTTGCAAATTTTTTCTTTTGATTGTATACCACATTAACTCTCAGGGTCTCTTCATTTTTCTTTGTTCTTTTTTCTGAGTCTTCTTCAAACAGAGTTGTATCCAAGTGTTTGTCTTCAATTCCACTGATCCTGTCTCCCACCATTTCAAATCTATTCCTCAGCCCTTCTATGACACTGTCCATTTCTGAAATCTTGTTGTTTGTCTTTTGGATTTCTCATTGTTG
>NW_004443970.1:5213334-5251059 GCF_000243295.1 Trichechus manatus latirostris
GGCAGGATGCAGTGGGGAGATTGTTATATGTGGAGCTAAGATGGATATGGGAGAGAGGAGAGAGAAACAGGAGCTAAAAACATACAAACAAACAACAGAGTGCTAGGGTACCTTGCCGTTGGAGTGGAGAGGTGAAGGTTGTTTTGTCTCCTGCTGGGAGCTCCGTGAAGCTGCTTTCTTGTAGCCCCTATTTGATGGTCTCTTATAGGAGTCCAAGATAGTGGATCCATGCTGTGTTAGCTGATAGGGGAACTCTGCATGAATCTCTCCTCCTTCTCTGTTCTCTGTCAGTTTTCTCACTCTATTTGGTGCTTGGCTGAGTTGTTTATCTCTTCATTAGATGTTTTAGGCTTTCAGGATTGTTGTTTTCTCTGTTTGGCTTAGTTTTTTGGGTCTTTGCTGTGGAGGGAAGGCGTGGTGCTTCTGCCTAGAGTGCCATTTTGCCGGAAGTCTATTTTTGTTTTTTTTAAAAAAGGTTGTTGTTGTTGTTGTCACGTGCTGTCAAGTCGGTTTTGACTCATAGTGACAAAAGAATGAAACACTGCCCAGTCCGGTGACATCCTCACAATCATTGTTATGCTTCAGCCCATTGCTGCAGCCACTGTAACAATCCTTCTTGTTGAAAGTCTCTCTTTTTTTTCACTAACTCTCTGCTTTGCCAAGCATGATGTCCTTCTCCAGTGACTGGTCCCTCCTGATAAGATGTCCAAAGTATGTGAGACATAGTCTTGCTATCCTTGCTTTTAAGGGGCATTCTGGTTGTACGTCTTCCAAGGCAGATTTGTTTATTCTTTTGGAAGTCTATAGTATATTTAATATTCTTCACCAACACCATAATTCAAAGACTTCTATTCTTCTTCAGTCTTTTTGATTCATGGTCCAGATTTCCATGCATATGAGGTGATTGAAAACACCATCACTTGCGTCAGGCACACCTTAGTCTTCAAGGAGACATCTTTGTTTTTCAACACTTTACAAAGGTCTTTTGCAGCAGATTTGCCCAATGCAATGTGTCAAAAAATGATCATTATGAAGATATCCAGAGAGCGTGAAATTGCCTAATTTTTAACCAGGTTTATTATTCGTTTTCAGTTAGGTTACAGCTGTTT
Organism: Trichechus manatus latirostris; assembly: GCF_000243295.1. Classification (NCBI taxonomy): domain Eukaryota; kingdom Metazoa; phylum Chordata; class Mammalia; order Sirenia; family Trichechidae; genus Trichechus; species Trichechus manatus. The sequence goes on from NW_004443970.1 coordinate 5,214,444, forward strand.
GAGTGAAGAGTGGCCCACTTTTTTAATCATTCAAAAATCTTTTTTGGCTCACTTTGAGGAAATAAACAGATTTGGCATTGCCATTCCATTTTGTTTTTCACTTAGGCTATTGTTCATCCATCCTTTTCACACTCCTCAGGGTAAAGAAAATACCTGTTTGCCGACCCTGTGTAGTTATTAGCTATGGTATTAAATTTACCTGCTGCTTTAGACTGCCCCAATCCAGGGGCGGGGCCAAGACGGTGGAGTTGTCAGATGCTTCCAGTGGAACCTCTTACAACAAAGACCCGAAAAAGCAAGTGAATCGATTATATCTGGCAATCCGGGATCCCTGAACATCAAAGGCAGAGCTGAGAAACCTGATTGAGTTGTAGGGGGAGTGAGAGATTGTTTGGAAACAGCAGGGAGTTGCCAGACCTGACCTGGCGAGAGCCTGAGCCCTTCAGGCCTATTCAGCTCATGGGTGAGTGGTGAGGCCAGCAAGCAGCGGAGCTCGGGAGTCACATTTTCCACACTGGGAAAGACCCAGTGGCAGACAGTCTGCACGGCCACCCAGAACCTGTGAGAAGCAGCTCTAGATCAGTGAAAGATTAGTAGTTGCATACGGCCTACCTTGCAGTTCAAAAACATCCCTCTTAGGGAAAAACCTCTCTCCCATTTACCTCCCTGCTCCCTGCTCTGCACTGGGTCCCAGATTAGATTCAGCAATTGCCAAGTTCCCTGTGCCAGAAGTAGGATCCATCACATGCCCAGAGCCATTCTCCCTGCCTTAGAAAGTGAACAAATTAGCAAACGGGGAAAAAATAAACTGCTGGCTCCCCTAAACCAGGAACCCATCATAGGCACAGCTCCTTTGCCTAGTCACAGGCATAAGGGATCCACAGACTTCGAGTGCCTTTCCCCCTGCATAGACTTGTGTGGGCCCATCTCAACACCATAAGCTCTCATTGCCACAGTACAGGTGGGTATATATCTGAAGTCTAACTTCAACTCTTTCAGCTGTGAAGTGGCAGCTTCGTGACATTTGACACTGCTCCACCCATTAAGCAGGGTCTTCACCCACCCACATCAGGGGCCCGAGGACTGGTGGCACCACCCACGCCACCTAGCCACCTGTGATAGGGGCCCATGAATAAAAAGTGCCCCCGTCCTTACAGCCAACAACATTGGGTGCTCATAGTCCAGCTGCAAAACCCACCACCTATGCATTCCTGGGAACAGGGACACAACTTCCTCCTGGACACTCATGGGCGGCCGTCAGTCACCTGCCTTGCTCAGAGTGTGTCCCCAAGGTGCAGCTAGATGCATGTGTTTACACCAATCACCCATGCCTGTGTAGGACTGTAAGTGAGAGCCTACACCACACATTTGGTGGCTATCTACCTGGGCACCTGAGCTGAATCCATACAGGAGAAGTGGGCAGACTCCTGAGTTCACATACCTAGTAACAGATCTAACCACCTGGTGATAGGACATTAGAGCTTCAAAGGTGCTAATAATAAAACTAGCTCATTCAAGCAGCCTATTTGGGCATATCAAAACAAAACAAGAAGCTAGGACACAGTAAGCAAATATTGATCGTCATTTCCCCTTGACCATTGAATTTATTTACAAGTTTCAACCCGTCACTGAGATTATCCAAAAAAGAATTTCATAAAAATACATAAATACATTAGTTCATAAAAAAGGGAAATATAAATGGGTTTTTCTGTATTTTTCTCCTATTTAATTTCAAAAGGTTAATTTTTTAATTTTTTTTAAATTATACTTTGATGAAAGTTTACAGAGCAAATTAGTTTCTCATTAAACTATTAATACACATATTGTTTTGTGACATTGGTTACCAACCACATGTCATGTCAACACTCTCCACTTCTCAACCTTGTGTTCCCCCTTACCAGCTTTCCTGTCCCCTCCTACCCTCTTGTCCTTGGCCCTGGGTTGGTGTGCCCATTTAGTCTTGTTTTGTTTTGTGGGTCTGTCTAATCTTTGATGGAAGGGTGAACCTCAGGGGTGACTTAAGTACTGAGCTAAAAGGGTGTCTGGGGGCTATACTCTCAGTGTTTCTCTAGTCTCTGTCAGATTGGTAAATCTGCTCTCAAAAGTTTAATTTTATAGCATATACATAGCATATTGCATTCAAGAGTTAATATACAATATTCAGAAACCAAGCATACTGTTCTTACAATCAAACACTCCTCTGAATAAATTGTTTGATATATAGAGTTTTAGATCTCTATTGATGTAGAGTTGGGTGTCTTGGTACAAGAAAATAATCTCAATAATCCCAGGTGACTGTAGCACAGAGTTTGGTGATAATCAGATTTGACTCTCCAGGCCACATTAAGATTTCCCTGGGTTTCAGATTCTTTTGACTTCACAAGCCCCTGCTTCCGTTTAAATGAATACTTAATTAATTAAATTGCATGTTATGGCCGTTTTGGCACAAATATAGGTCCCTGGATGGCATAAAAGGTTTGTGCTCTACTACCAAAATAAATGTTGGCAGTTCAAACCCACCCAGCAGTTGCTGAAGAAAGGCCTGGTGATCTGATTCCATAAAGATTACATCCAAGAAAAACCTATGTAACGGTTCTACTTTGTAATACATGGGTTCACAATTAGTCAGAATTGACTCAAAGGCAGCGGGTTAGACATAAATGTAAGTGTAATCCAGACTAATAATATTCATTCTTTTCTTCTGATTTTAAAATAAATTAAAATACTTTGTGGGCCTCTAAAACTATCATAGGTCCTAAGGCTTTATGACTACTTACTGTGCCCTTGTGGCCCTACTCAAGGTCAAGGAAGGTTACTACATACAAGGGTTCATTGTGAGAGTCTGACTTCACAGACCAACCCAGCTTGTTTTGATAATCCTCCAACTGACCTAAAATGTTTACTTTTTGCATTGCTTATTTGAATCGAGATCTTTGTCTACTGGATACTATGAAGAAATAAATTAAACTGGGGACATAGGAGTTTTCACAGATTAATTTTTTGTTGTTTCTATGGAATGCTCAAAAATTTAATTTTTTCAGATTATCTGTTTTGTACCTTGAAAGAAACGGGGTGTTTGGTGCTATAAATCAGCATGGGAGGGATTGTGCTCAGGCTCTGGGAGACTGGGAATGGGACACTGAGAGCATGCCCTCAATCTCCATTTCCAAAACCTGCTTCATCCACAATCTTTCTCAGCTCAGTAAATATCCATCGTCTCCTTCCAGCTGTGAAGGTCAAAGCCCTGAAGACATCTCCGAATCCTTTCTTTCTCTTACAGCCCATATCACTCAGTTAAGAAATTTCATTTTCTCTACCTTCAGTAAAGATTCAGAACACTTCTCTCTATATCACACTGCTATCAACCTGGTCTAAAACAACCGTTGTATCTCTCTTGCCTGGATTATTGCAATCACCTCCTAACTGGTCTCTATGCTTCTGCACTTGCTGCTCCCCTCACCCTTACTCTCCTCAACACAGTGGCCAAAATGTATCTTTAAAAAAATCAATCATTACATCACCTCAAACCTTTTTGTGTCCACTCCTTTTCTCACAAAATAAAAGACAAAGTCTTTACAGTGTTTCACATGGTTCAACATAACCTGGCCCCTCATTACATCCTGACGTCTTCTCTTTTCTCCTTCTTTCACGATCACTCCATACCAGATATATAAGGCACCTGGAACTCATTAGGCATTCTCAGCCTTGGACCTTTGAACTGATTGTTTGCTCAGTTTCCCTCATAAGCCAATCCCTTCTTTCAAGGCTTTGCTCTATGTCATATTCTCAATGAGACCTACATTGTCCACTACGTTTATAACTCCTCCCTTAGACTTCTTAACTCCTGATTCATCCCAGATCCACCTAGCTATAACATTTATCAACTCAAAAATAACTTATTTTAATATTTATTGTTTATTGTTCACTGTCTGTCTCCTCAGGGATAGATATTGTTCTCAGTTTGTATTCCTCACATATCCTCAGCAACTAGAGCCATTCCTGGCAGATAACAGGCAGTCAAACATGTATTCAATGGATGGAGTGAATGAATGTTGGAACTGGGAGTACAGGTTGTAAATGACAAGACACCAGAGTGGTGGGCAAGCACATAATCAATAGGCACCACCAATATTGTGCTTTGGCTCCTAAAAGAAGAGAACAATTTCAAAATTATGCCTTAGCTGGTGCTGTTGTTGTTATTGTGTGCCATCCAGTCAATTCTGACTCATAGCGAGTCTATAGGACAGAGTAGAACTGTCCCATAGGGTTTCCTAGGCTGTAATCTTTATGGGAGCACATCACTAGGTCCTTTCTCCTGCAGAGGTGCTGGTGGATTCCAACTGCTGACTTTTTGGTTAGCAGCTGAACACTTAACTATTGTGCCACCAGGGCTCCTTGAATTGGTGCTAGAACCTAGAATTATATGAATTATCTCCTCCTTTATCTTCTTCAAGGGGTTTTGGCGGCATGCTCAGCTGCTAACTGAAAGATGGGTAGGTCAGCAGTTCCAACCCAGCAGTCACTCTATGGGAGAAACATATGGCAATCTGCTTCCATAAAGATTACAGCCTTGGAAGCCCTATGGAATAGTTCTACTCTGTCCTATAGGTTTTGCTATGAGCCAAAATCAACTCAACAGTATTTTTTTTTTTTTTTTTCTTTATCCAGTTTCTCCAGGTAAAGCAAAAATAAAATTTTGGTTAAGTCTAGTATTTTCTGTTCTTCACATGATGATCTATGATCCTGACTAAATACACATATTGAATAAAGTCCCAACAGAAAGATTGTTTCAGCATATTTAATGGTTAGTTAAGCAGACATTGCAGCACTTAGCACTGACTGACCTCAAAAGAGGCTACAGTCAGCAGTAAAGATGGGACTTCTAGCCAGAGGGTCGTTAATGCCAGAGGAGATGGCTGCTTTGGTGACTTCTTTCCCTTTGCACCTGGAAAGATGAAATCATTAGTCTACACCAGGTAAACCTGAACTCCATGAAAGCACAACTATGTCTTGGATATGAGTATTTAAGGACATAGAGTTCTGTCTCAGTTTGTTAGTGCTGCTGTAATAAATACCACAAAATAGGTAGATTTAAAGAACAGAAATTTATTTTCTCAAAGGTCAGGAGCTGGAAGTCTGAATTCAGGGTGTCAGCTCTAAGAGAAGTTCCTTCTTGGTCTCTTTGAGCTTCTAGTAGCTACTACCAATCCTTGGCTTTCCGGAGTTTATAGATGCATCTATCTCCCCTGTGGGTCTATCTTTCTGTTTATTCTGCTTTTTTAATAAGACATCACTAGAAGAGACTAGATTTGGGACTTACCCTATGTTAATGACCTGATTTAAAAAAAGAAAACACTTATTTCCAAACAGGATCACGTTTACAGACACAGTGGTTAGGTCTTCCACATATCTTTTTGGGGGACACATTTCAATCTATAACAAGCTCCAAATTTTAAAAGTGTCTTATAATTTTTATACATGTTTAACTATTTCAGAAGTTATATAAAAATTAAACTATTTTTAGCAACTCTTTTGGGAGCTTTTATGGAGAGAGTTGGGCTTATCTTCCAGGCTCCTCTAAAAAGGACTTCTGGGCTTTTCTAAGAGGCCCAAGCCAAAATTCTAAGAAGATAAATTGAAAACAGTGCAAGCTTAACCCTAAAAATCAAAGTCTGTATCCTACTTCAGAAAACCAGTTCCCAAAGGGATATTGTATTAAAATAGAATAGATCAATTTGTCAGCACTGCTATCTTCTCCTTTATAAAATTCAGTGGAGAAAGGTGGAATATTGATTACTTCTGTGCAGTATAAGCTCTTCTTTTTTGTTTGGAAACTTAATATTTTTTTCATGTGTATTAGTATTTTAACTGTTCAGATCATAGGCAACCTATTGACAAATCAGAAAATTCTTGCTATGTATTATTTCCATCAAAAAGAAGCAAATATATTTTTTGTCACAAACACAAAAAGAACTTTAACATGCATTTACCTGGCAAGTGTATTAGTCAACTTTTGGTTGTGTAACAACTTAAGAAAATCACATGTCTGAAGGTTGGCTAGGTAGCTCTACTTAATGCTAAGGGTCAGCAAGTGACACTTTTCACCACATGTCTCTCAACCTGTATTCGGGACCTGTGGGGAGGACCTGTTCTTTTTATGGTGAAGATATAAGCACAAGAGGACCAGTTGAAATAAGTTAGGTCTCTTAAGAACTAAGCTAAGAATATGTGCCCAGTTATTTCTGCCCTAACTTCATTAGCCAAAGCAAGTTCTGTGATGAAGTCCGAAGTCAAAGTCATTTGTGACATTTATTCAAAATTATATGGTAAATGACTTGCAAACAGGAACAAGTGAAGTATTGGGGCCAATGATACAAACTCCTACAGAAGGTTTGGGAAAACAGCTCAAGGCATGCTATAGACTGACTTACACATAGGTATTCTTGAATAATTTTGCAAATATTGCCAAATTAAAAACATACATAGATATTGCCTGAATTATTTTCCTATTACAACCTAATTCTACTGAGGTTATTGTTCCAAATCACTAATCAATGTCTCTCAACCATTTTTAACTGGGAATAAAAGACTATGCCTTTGTGTGTGTGCCTATGTGAGTGTTTATCTGTAATTATAGTTTTGAAATCATGATTACCTAAAGTGGAGTGGAATTTGGTCTGAATTACCCAAAACATCCATCTATTGATTTTAGGAATAAATAATGTATCTAAAAATAGTTTCATCATGATAAATGGAGAAAATATTAAAGTTACCAAGGATTTCATTTTACTTGAATCCATAATCAACACTCATGGATGTAGCAGTCAAGAAACCAAATGACTTATAGTATTGGGCAAATTTGCTGCAAAAGACTTCTTTAAAGTGTTAAAAAACAAAGATATCCCTTGGAGGACTAAGGTGCACCTGACCTAAGCCATGGTTTTTTCAATCGCCTCATAGGCATGCAGAAGCTGGACAATGAATAAGGAAGACCAAAGAAAAATTGATGCCTTTGAATTATGGTATAGAGGAAGATTATTGAATATACCATGGACTGCCAGAAAAAGGAACAGATCTGTCTTGGAAGAAGTACAACCAGAATGCTCCCTAGAAGGTAGGATGGTGAGACTTCGACTCATTTACTTTGGACAAGTTATCAGAAGGGACCAGTCCCTGGAGAAAGACATCAGGCTCAGTAAGGTAGAGGGTCAGTGAAAAGAGAAAGACATTCAATGAGATGGCTTGACACAGTGGGTGCAACAAGGGGCTCATATATAGCAACTACTGTAAGGATGGTGCAGGACTGGCAGTGTTTCATTCTGTTGTACATAGGGTCACTATGAGCCAGAACTGACTCGAAAGCACCTAACAACAACAGGAATAGTTAAGCTATCAAATATTACCATGCAGATGTCTTTCTGGTATCAACTCAATCCCAAGAATGAAAATCAAGTGTTATAGAAAAGATAGAAACAAAAAACAAGCAACAGAAAGCATTATATTCTGCTCCTGTTTCTCTTTTCTTGGTTTAATGCTTAGAAAATCCTTTCACTCATGTAAAATAATCTTGAAATCATCTTAACTCCTCACTTTTTCTTGCTCTGTTCCTTCCTCACCAAAGCAATGCCTAAGACCTAATAATTTGATGCCTTCAATTGTCTGTAATGTCCATCATTTTATCTCCTTTGCAATAGCCACTCTCTCTTCACAGAGGCAGTATAGTTGGAGAGACAAAGAATATTGATTCTGGGGTCAAATTCTCTAGCTTTAACACTCAACTCTACCACTTCCTATCTGTGTGACCCTGCATATGTTAAATAACCTCTATCTGCCTCTGGTTCCTCATCTTTAAAATGAGAAAAAGTATCCCACCTCAAAATATCCCTCCCCAATCTCTAATCAGTCATTCATATTGCTGGTACACGTACTCAACTTCAACAATAATATCTCATTACTTATAGTATAAATTTTGAACTTCTTAGCAAATCATCCTAGATATTTTTTGTTTGCACCATACTCGTTCTCTTATCCCATCTCTTCCTACATTCCCCTGAATACCCTGTGCAACAAACACATAATTATCAACACAAAACAGGTCATGCACATAAATTACCCTCATCATGGATCACTCTTCATTTCATTCTGTGCCAATCTTTGCCATCCTTCAATGCTCACCTAAATTACTTTGTTTTGTGTAAAGTTTTCCCTAATATCTGGATGTGAATATATGGACCTCTGAGTTACGGTGGCACATTTTGTAAACTTTGATTTGGTGCACATATCACTTCCTAGCATTAGAATCAGTATTTCTCAGGCTTTTCTCACCTGTTGATTGTGTGCACACTGAAAGCAAGATTAGAGTCTGCATCATAATTCTATCACCCATGTGCTTACATATAGTAAGATTCCTGTAGATATTTGTTGACTGGAAGTGAGAAAATTGACCAGGACCCTGATGTTTACCTTCAGAAATGTGAAGAATTGTTCTTTAGGGGGACTTACACTCACCTATGTGGCTCCAGAAGTAGTACTTGTGAAAATGGGTGGAAATTCGAAGAAGAATTCAACAATCATGTAGATGCTCCAAAGTAGAATCAGCTGCCTGCCTTAATATTATAGTGGACATATTATAATTTATACTAAATGAAGACCGGTCAGAAATATTGAAAATTGATTGAGGCATCATGTATTCAGTTACTTGAAGGTGTCTCCCATATCTAATATTCTATTGTGCTATGATTCTGTAGTCCATGACAATAGAAATCATGCTTTAATCTGTGGGCAATACTTAATCTGTTAATAGTACTTAACTCAGAAGTTTGTTTGCTGACGTTGTTAGGTACAGTTGAGTCGGTTCCCACTCATAGCCACCCCATGTACAGTAGATTGAAACACTGCCCGATCCTGTGCCATCCTAACAATTGTTATGCTTTGGCCCATTGTTGCAGCCACTGTGTCAATCTGTCTCGCTGAGGGTCTTCCTCTTTTTTGCTGAAAAGAAAATTATATAAAGAAGGTGTAAATGTCTAGGACAGCATATGCACATAATGAATATATTTTCAACAAATCTTGAAAGCAGTATAATATTTAAAACAAAAAAATTAGCATTTCATAGGGCTAGTAAACACACAAAAATAAATATAGTATTTTTTTAAATTGTATATTAATGGCTCAGAAAGTGAAAACATCACTTTTGATGAGAGGAGTCAGGGCCAGTCTCAAGCAGATTGGAGACAGAGTGGTTGTGCTGGGCTCCGGATCCTCATGTTCAATTATCTACCGTGCTTTAAAATTATCCAAAGCAGGACGGAAATCCTCACACTCTACCAAAACTTTCCCCTTTTGTTACTTTCTTGGATATCAAGGATGGAGCAGTTATCCGTCCAGTTGCCAGAAAATTTGGTTGTAACGCTGACTCCCTCGTCTCATCCCTTGAATCTCATTAGTTGAGGTTTCCAGGGAGGCACCCAATAAATAAAGCCAGAAAATGGAAAGCTAAAAATATTGGCAAATAGCAGCCAAAATATCATCTCTATTGCTGAAAATTTTTGCAGATGTGGCTTTGGATTAAACGCAAATGTGCCTTTTCACTGTGCCCTAGAATTAGGCAGACTCGTCTACTCTTTCAAAAAGAACTGAACTGAGCTAGGCCCCTCCAAGTTTATAGATTTGCTAGAAGACTTAGAGCTGTACTGTCCAATGTGGTAGCTACTAGCCACATGCAGCTAATAAACACTTGAAATGTGGCTAATTCAAATTGAGATGTGAAGTAAGTGTAAAACACATATCAAATTTTGAACACTTAGCACTGAAAAAGAATGTAAAATATCTCATTAATATGCTTTTTTATTTATTATATGTTGAAGTAATAATATTTAGCATAATGGGGTTAGACAAACTATATTATTCCGTTTGCATTTCTACAGCTTATAAAGCTGCCTTACTTAATGTTCTTCAATGCAGCTTCATATGTTGTTTACAATTAAGTATAAATTTCATAGCAAGACATAAAAGGGTCTTCATGATGTAATCACTCCTCTAACTTCATAGTCATACTTTCTATTGCAGCAGCAAGAATTTCTTGAAGATTAAACACATGGCAGGACTTCTGTTTAATCTGGATCCTTGCATGTTTACTCTTTTTGCTTGGAACAACTTTACCCACATCTAGATCTCACTATATCCTCTCGACATTCAGTTTTTCAGTCCAAATATCATGTAATGTATGAAACCTTTTAGAATATCAGATCTAGGTAAGTGTCCTTCCTGTATCATCCTGTTACACTTGGTAGTTGCTGTCAATTGGATTCTGACTAACAGTGACCCCATGTATTACAGAGTAGAACTGCTCCATAGGATTTTCTTGGCTGTAATCTTAACAAAAGCAGATCGCTAGACCTTTTCTTCCGCAGTACCGCTGAATGAGTTTGAACAGTCTACCTTTTGGCTAGCAGTCAAGTGCAAACCGTTTGCATCCTGTACCACCATATAATTACCATTATTATCCAACTTAATCACACAGCATTTAATTTACCCTTTGCTCGTTTGTCCTACCCACTTTAAGTTCTGGGAGGACACCTAAAGTGTCTTGTTTGACTTCCAGTACCTAGTACCTGGCCTTATATAACAGATGTTTAAAATATATGTGTAGTGCAAAAAGAAATACATAACACTAAAAGAATCTCATCATTTTTTTTGTGAGAACAACGTAGCATTATGTAGATGAAAAAAAAATGTTTTGTAAACTCCAGCTTGCAATTCTATTACGGATGTAAATATTTTTCTTTGTGTGCTCCGTACCTCGCGTTTTCCCTACACATAATTTATACATAATAAAGTTTTTTGAATAAATACATGAGTGACTAAAATAATCAGTCCTACAGTTTAAAAAAGTAACATAAAGTAAGTTATCAGAGCATGAAAACATGTTACTGTGATATTGTTCTTTTTGAGCCGAATTAGCTTTCTAAATCGTTTTGCAGCATGCATTTCCTTCTCATCTAAAAATACACAGTCTGCAAGTATGAAAATGGCTATTTCTTCCTATTTGTCTTTTGCTTTTCATGAATTAGGCCAGCATACATAATTTATACACTACCCAAAGCCAAACTCTTAAGCCGTTTCCATTATACATTCACTCCAATGGAAATAATGACTTCCATTTACCACAGAGTCAGAGGCCAGTGAAGCCAAATCAGTTGCGGCTGCATTGTTTTATAACAGAAGATAATGTTATCCCCACTGTAGTTACCAATGTGATTTCCTCAGAGTTCAAATACTCTTGGAGCTAAAGTGTGATTTGATGTCTAATGGTCAACTCGTGTACTGGGGATTAAGCTAATTAAAACAGTTGCCCTACTCTATTAAAGCTCCCTGTAGACTAATTATTAAAGTGCCAAGCACCATTACAGACCTGCAGCAATTGAAAGTCACAAAGGGAGTTGCTTATATTATGGGAACTCCAGAACTCAGTAGATTATCGCCTATAGTAAAAGAACATGCACACTGAGAAGTAGATTACCTTCTCCACAGCCACTGAGCTGTTATAAAGTGTACAAAGGAAAAGCCAAATGTACAAGCATTTGGATTCATAGCCTTTAGAATCTGCAATTTCCAAAGCTAGTCAAATCAGAAAAGCAGTTTGAGAAAGTGGAAAGAACAGCGTTCAGGGAATCAGGAAACACAGCTTCAAGTCCCAGATCTCCCTGTAACTGTCTGCTTAAGCTCAGATAATTCCTTTTACCTTAGGCATCAAACTTCCCATCTATAAAACCAATAGGATATACGTGACCAGTGATTTTTTCTTAACTTATTTTGAAGTTAACAGTGCTTTTTGCAAGAAAAATTTCAGACAAAAAGGTGTGAGGAGTGCAGCACCTAAACCACTATACCTCGTCTTCTTTAGAAATCCCCGAAGAACTTTGTTCCACAGAATAGACTTCAAAAGATTTGCTTCTTCACTTGTATAGAAAGATTATGGTTTTTGTTTTTTTTTCTTTATTAATCCTATAGGAGAAGACCCTTGATGAGATAGATTGACGGTGGCTGCAACAAAGGGCTCAAGCATAGCAAAGACTGTGAGAATGGTGCAGGATCCGGCAATGTTTCGTTCCGTTTTACATAGGGTCGCTATGAGTGGGAACCAACAAGATGGTACCTAACAGCAACAACAACAACAACATAGTCACAGTAACAAATAAAAAAAATTGATAGTTGTATTAAACAAAACAGAAATAGCATAAGCTATGAAGTTAAACTGACCTAGATTTCACTTCCAAATCTACTATCTAATGGTTCTATGGATTTACAACATATTGTTTCTCCCTCTTTGGGTTTCAGGGTCCATCTGCAAAATGAATTCATCTACAAAATGCTCATTAATATTACCCACTGCACAGTTCTGTTGCCCAGATTAAGGACACACACACCCACACCTACATCATGTAGTGGGCATTAAAGTTATTTCCCTTGCACCTTCATACAGCAGAGAGAAAATACTATTTTTATTGGATGCTTAATATGATCAGATTTTATTTCATTTCTTAAGGTTGGGCTGTGGTTCAAGACATTTAATGGATGGATACATGGCATTTCATGTTGTATTTTGATAAAAAATGCCATTATCACAGGCATAGGAACACAAATTGCAGAGACTATTGGGATAAGAAAAATCAAAGCAAGGAATTGGATAGGTCTGAAGATAACTACGCTTTCAATGTTTATCTCTGAGCTATCACTGCATCTGGTATTTGGCTACTCATATTGCATGTGGCTGATTTTCAAGCTTGCAGGCCATTAAGATATAGGACTTAGATCTTTTCTCATTTTAGATATGTCAGCACAGAAATATTTTAAAAAGCAGTCTTCTCTATTAACTTTCCATTTATGTAAGTTTAAAATCAACTGGTGATATTACTACTTGTCAGCCAGCAAATCAGTTTGGGAATCATTTTATGCAGTCAATAAATCATCTTGTAAAATCCCTTTTCTCACTAGAGTTAACAGCAATACCTATTAGGAGACAGCCATTCTCATTATTACTCCAAGAGGTGCTAAGGCATCGAAGTATATAAGCTCTGGCAGAGCTCATTCATCAAGGTAGGAAATCTGTTTCTAGCATTAAAACAGAGGCTAAGAAGCAACAGACACCAATATTTGAGTAAAGTAAGTAGAAACAAAAAACAGGAAAGTGAGCGCTAGAAAAAAATATAGTTTATTTAAAGTTATATACATAAGCATATATGTACAATTACTGAAATAACTTTGCCCATTACAAATATACAAAATTGAATGACTTAACTTATAGACTTGTATATCTAAAAAATGAAAAAGATATCTAGGCTACTGTAAATGATATTTTCTTTACTCTGATGATGAATCTGGATATTTAGAAATGTTGCCCAGTAATATTATAGATTTATTGATGGCAGATGTAATCATCAAATTCAATACAAGACAACCTGTATCTGGAAACACACAGCTGGATTAAGTTCAAGATCCATTTTGACTGAGTTTTTCACTGACATCAATGAGCAGAATACATACATTTTCAAAGAAGCATGGGTAGTAGAGCCCCAAAAGTTCAGTCCTTTTCATACATTCTAAGTGGATATAAGCCAGGAAATCATTTATCAAATGGTGAAAATGAAATAAGTCTCAGAACCTATTTATTGATCCACAGGTTTAAACAAACAAAACCAAAGATAACGGTGATAAGCATCCATTTTTTAAATCTAATTCTCCAAAATAACTGCTGTTGATCATGTTTTAAAGTGATCCAAAATAGCATCAGTTTCTTCACTTAGATAAAAATAATGATTGATAACTAATGTCACACAGTCAATTGGACAATAGCAATATTATCAATCATTAATAAGGTGTGAATTAGCCACGGCCCACCTCCTACCTAAATAGATCCCATTAACTGAGTCGCTGATGACTTTCCACTTAATAACATCATTATAAATAGATGAAATTGTTTATTTTTGGCTAGATGTGCTGGTGGGATAACTAACTTGGTTTACCACCTAGACTCCACAAAATAAGAAATGAAAAATATCACACCAAGTAATCTTGTTTTTTCAAACCTGGGAAACGTACCTGTATGATCACTGCTGGAGTTAAAAAGAGAATACCAACTTGATTTATGGTGAAACATTGACCCACTTCTTTCTTCCAAATACGGTTGGAGCTCTTCTCGAGATGAATGGAAGTTCAGTGAGCTTTAGAGGGAGTCTTGGCTATGGGAGATTGGATGGGATTTTGACAACTGTGGAGACCAATAATTCCACATGCAGTCTCTCTCTCTTGTCATTTTAGCTCCTGAATGACAGTCTTTCAGTTTCTAGCATGGCTGCCATTGAAAGATTCCTACTCCATAAAAGATCCTTTTTATATGGAAGCCTCTCATCTTCAGTCTGACATCATAAATCAGAGTCAGCATCAGGAGTCACAGACAGAAGAATTATTTACAGAGCTGTGTTAAATCACCATCCAGAGCTTTACATTAAGCACTTGGTAAATCACAAAAACACAACAGAGTTATTTCACAATAACACTTTAAATAACAAACAGAACCACTATAAATCAGCATGTGGCATAGTTATATTTTTAGGCACAGCATTTCCAGCATGAAAGACTCTCAATTTAAGTAAAATGATTTCCTGATGTTTCCTGGTTGCTCACTGGTTAGTGGTACCACTGCAAGTTGTAGAATAAATAAATTTAGAATAAATATGTGTGGCAGGACCATTTCAATGTCTGACAGCATTTGCCATCAAAGCATACTTTATTTCTCATTGTCAAATGAATATGCTCTGGAGCATCTTCAATACTGCTGTTTTATTATCATTTAAATGTGTTTCCAGCACACAAGATACTGGCAGTATTGGGCAACTGGGTTTTGACCACAACAGCAAAATGTAGTTTTCAGCTCTGGGCCATTGCTTTCTAAAATAACTACTTGAAGAATAATAGGAAGCAGAGAATGCTCAGTATAATTCATTTTCATAGCCTCATTCTCTCTCTCTTTATCTGTCTCTGACTCTCCATCTTCCCCTTTTTCCCTCCTCCCTCTTTTTCTTTCCCTCTCGTCTTTTTCCCGGTTGCTGAGAATATATTTTTTTTTGTTTTTTCAGAACTTAAAATTTACTTATTCTCTTTATTAGACTAATTTCCTATACAACTTACAGTAAATAATGCATTTTCTTTGCTAAACCTAGTTTTGGCCAAGTAGATAGATAGTCACCTAATTGGTTAAAAAAAAAAAAAAACAATTATAAGGGAAAATAAAAAGCTTGCTAGAGCTATAGCGTGATTATGAATCTGAAATTTTCATGTGTTATCCAATACATGTAGAATGACTGATCATAGGATAGTTGTAAGAACAATGAAAGTGATGAATCTATTTGTTACTAATATGGAAATAATTATTGAAAATGCACACAGTTATACAGAAATATGTTCATAAGTTGATTTTAAAATATTTAATAATACTGTATTATTGGATTACCAAGGCAAAAATTTCTAATTATAATTGGTCTAAAATTTACCGTAAATGTTTAACTTAGAAAGCAAAGTGGCACCACCTCACCAGCAGTTTACGTTTAGAGGTAAAAGGCTAATAAATATTTTTTTTTTTTATATTTTTTCTTCAAAATATACTTTGCCATATATTACTGAATAATCATTAACGTTTTATTATAAAAACAGAATTACAGTATATATATATATATATATAGCATATGTGTGTATGTGTGTGTGCATGCATGTCTGTGTATTTGTGTGTATCATTCAGCAACTTGCTCTTTTGCCATAATGAAAAATAAAAGAAAAACAAAACAAACAAAAATGGTAGGGAAGATGTAGAAATCAGAGAGGCACAGATTGTGATAACTGAAAGAGTTATAAGCATAGATGTATTCATTAGAGTCTAGAAAAGTAATTTGAATAGTGAAAGCTTAATATAAAGAATTATTAACTTAAAATGTGACTGGAGTAATGAGGGATAATCTGTAAAAAGTAAAGACAACTTTTAAAATATAGGATAGCAGATACAAAGAGCAGCCAGTACCCCTAGTGCTGAGGTAGAATATCCAGGAGCCTGGTGCTGGAAAACCCACCCCTGCTGCCAGAACAAGATGCTGGAGAAATTGGCCATACTGCAGCAGCCAGACACTAGAGAAGTCATTTGCTCTGATGGAGCCGGCTGAGACAACACACTGGAACCAGGAAGAAACACCTTTCTCTTTTAATCACTCTCCAGTGCCTTCTACTGGTGAAGATGAACTTGACAGCTGGCAAAAGACATCAGCTTTATTTTCTCAAGACAAGCAATAAAGGGTGAATTTTGAATTGTAAATCAATAACTGACACAATATTTTGAATATGAAGAAATCTTGTTAAAAATAAGATTTGAGAAAATATGTGAAAGGACTGAAAGAATTATCCAAGAGGATAACTAGAGGAAGTTATTTCTAGGCAAAGGGGGAACATGTTGGAATATGTCTGGTATTACCTACTAACAACAAATGAATCAGTGTGGCTTGAAAAGACTAAGTGATGGTGAAAATTGTAGGGGACAACACTAGAGAGAAAAGAGAGCAATTGTACCATGCACAGCATTTTAAGTCATTGTAAGATGCTAACTATGAAGTGGAGAGAAATTATAGAGTTTTGAGCAGAGAAGGGATATTACCTGGATTTCATGTATGAGAAGCACTCTGCCTGTTGTTTCGGGAACAAACTATAGAATATGGAGTCAAGTATAGTGGGAGAAAGATCTGTCAGAAAGTTGTTGCATTAACTAAAATGAAAAGATAATGGTGAAAAAGATGGGAGTAGTAGCAATTCACATATGTAATTTTGAATCAGTTTAATTAAAGGATGATATGGTGAGCCGTTAACATCATCAAATGAAGGTCCCAAAAGCTTGACTCCAACCACATCAAGACTCAAGTAGCAACAGTGAAGGATTCTAGGGGAAAATATTAAATGACACTGGAAGCATCAAAAGAAGATGGAAAAAATACAGAGTTACTATACCAAAAAGAACTGGTCGACGTTCAACCATTTCAGGAGGTACCATATGATCAGGAACCAGTGGTACTGAAGGAAGAGGTCCAAGCTGCACTGAAGGCATTGGTGAAAAACGAAGCTCCAGGAAGTGACAGAATACCAGTGGAGATGTTTCAACAAATGAATGCAGAGCAGGAAGTGCTCTCCTGTCTATGTCAAGAAATTTGGAAGACAGCAACCTGCTCAACCAAAGAGATCCATATTTATGCCTATTCAAAGAAAGGTGATCCAACCAAATGCAGATACTATCAAACAATATCATTAATACCACACACAAGTAAAATTTTACTGAAGATCATTCAAAAGTGGCTGCAGCAATATGTCAACGGGAAACTGCCAGATTTCAAGCCACATTTAGAAGAGGATGTGGAATCAGGAATATCATTGCTGATGTCAAACTGATTTTGGCTGAAACCAGAGAATACTAGAAAGATGTTTACCTGTGTTTTATTGACTATACAAAGACATTTGACTATGTGGATCATAACAAATTATGGATAACATTGTAAAGTATGGGAATTCCAGAACACTTAATTGTGCTCATGAGAAACCTTCACGTAGTTCAAGAAGCAGTCATTTGAACAGAACAAGGGGATACTGCATGGTTTAAAGTCAGGAAAGCTGTGCATCAGAGTTGTATCCTTTCACCATCCTTATTCAATCCGCATGCTGAGCAAATAGAGAAGCTGGACTATATGAAGATGAACATGGCATCAGTATTGGAGGAAGACTCACTAACAAGGTGCGTTATACACATGACACAACCTTGCTTGCTGAAAGTGAAGAGGACTTGAAGCACTTATCAATGAAGATCAAAGACCACAGGTTTCAGTATGGATTACACCTCAACATAAAGAAAACAAAAATCCTCACAAATGGACCAATAAGAAACCTCATGATAAACAGGAGAAAAGATTGAAATTGTCAAGGATTTCATTTTACTTGGATCCACAATCAACACCCATGGAAGCAGCAGCATTATACAGATGACACAACCTTGCTTGCTGAAATTGAGGAGGACTAGAAGCACTTATCAATGAAGATCAGAGACCACAGCTTTCAGTACGGATTACACCTCAACATGAAGAAAACAAAAATCCTCACATCTGGACCATCATGATAAACTGGAGAAAAGATCGAAATTGTCAAGGATTTCATTTTACTTGCATCCGCAATCAACACCCATGGAAGCAGCAGTGAAGAAATCAAAAGACACATTGCACTGGGCAAATCTGCTGCAAAAGACCTCTTTAAAGTGTTAAAAAGCAAAGATGTTACCTTGAAGACTAAGGTGCGCCTGACTCAAGGTATGGTGTTCTCAATAGCCTCATATGCATGAGAAAGCTGGACGATGAATAAGGAAGACTGAAGAAGAATTGACGCCGCTGAATTGGGGTGTTGGTGAAAAATATTGAATATACCATGGACTGCCAAAGGAATGAAAAAATCTGCCTTGGAAGAACAGCCGGAATTCTCCTTAGAAGTAATGATGGCAAGACTATGTATCATATACTTTGGACATGTTATCAGGGGAGATCAGTCTCTGGAGAAGGACATCATGCTTGGTAAAGTAGAGGGTCAGTGAAAAAGAGGAAAATCATCAACGAGATGGATTGGCCGCAGTGATAGGCTCAGGCATAACAATGATTGTGAGCATGGTGCAGGACCAGGCAGTGTTTCATTCTGTTGTACATAGGGTCGCTACGAGTCGGAGCAGATTTGACGTCACCTAACAACAACATGGTGAGCGTGGTCAGCTTGTGAAAAAACTGCAGTTTTGATAGACTTTGAATGTAGAATCAGAGGTGGCGTCAATGGTTTTGTCCTGTTGTGTTAGAAAAAAGACATTCTTTGTAAGACATAGTTTACTATATACCTATCTATGTAACTAATTTTATTAGTCATACTGTCCTTATTTATTTTTCACAATTACTCTATCAACATCAAAAAGAGGTTAGTTACAATATCCACTCAGAAAATTCTATTTCTTTTTTTTAATTTCCTTCATTATTTGCTTATATAATTCAGTGCTATATTATTTTTGTAACAAATACTGTCATCTCATTTTTTTTCTTTTCAGGATAGTGTCCATTACTATTAAGTGACCCTTCCTTTTTTTGTTTCATTATTTGCATCCGGTTTTGATATTTTTTTTTTTTATTTATAAGTTCATGGCATATAAACATCCATATTTTACTATCAGTTATTTGAGTCATGATATTTTAGTAATAACTTTTAAAGGCAGTCAGTCTATAGTTCATTTATTATTTTAGTGCTATTTCAAAGTTATATAGCCTGATTTTGGGGTTTGCCAGTAATGTTAACTTTATACATATCTATCTATACACATTCCTGGAATAGTAGACCATATGATTGTCCAAGTCAAAATGGCCAATACCAGTCTATTTAAGCTCACTAATGCCTAGAATATTGATTTTTATGAGTTCCATTTCATTTTTGATGATTTCCAATTTTCCCAGATTCATATTTCTTATATTCCATGTTCCAGTTATTAATGGATGTTTGCAGGTATTTCTTCTCATTTTGAGTCATGCCACATCAGCAAATGAAGGTCCTAAAAGCTTGACTCCAACTATATCATTACAGTCGATTCTGTTTTGAGGAGGCAGCTCTTCCCCATTGTATGTCAAGTACCTTCCAACCTCAGGCTCATCTTCTGGCACTGTTATCAGAAAATGTTTGCTGCTATTCGTAAGATTTTCACTGGCCAGTTGTTTTCAGAAGTAGACTGCCAGTTCCTTCTTCCTAGTCTGTGTTAGTCTGAAAGCTCTGCTGATACCTGTCCACTATGGGTGACCCTGTTGGTTTTCAAAATACTTGTGGGAAAGCTTCCAGTATCACAGCAACATGTAAGCCCCCACAGTAAAACAGATAGAGGAGTGGTGGACTATGCAAAAGCATTCAACTGTGTGGATCATAACAAATTATGGATAACATTGAGAAGAATGGGAATTCTAGGACACTTAATAGTGCTTATGAGGAAACAGTACATAGACCAAGGGGCAGTTGTTCCAACAGAACAAGGGGACACTGCATGGTTTAAAATCAGGAAAAGTGTGTGACAGGGATGTATCCTTTCATCATACTTATTCAAACTGTATGCTGAGCAAATAATCTGAGAATCTGTATGATATGAAGAAGAACATGGCATAAGGACTGAAGGAAGACGCATTAACAACCTGCAATATGCAGATTACACAACCTTGTTTGCTGAAAGTGAAGAGGACCTGAAGCATTTACTGATGAAAATCAAAGACTACTGGCATCAGTATGGATTACCCCTCAGCATAAAGAAAACAAGAATCCTCCCAACCGGACCAGTAAGCAACAATATGGTAAACGGAGAAAATATTGAAGTTGTGAAGCATAGAAGCAGCAGTCAAGAAATTGAACAACCTATTGCATTGGGAAAATCTGATGCAAAAGACTCTTTAAAATGTTAAAAAGCAAGGATGTCAGTTTAAGGACTAAGGTGCACCTGACACAAGCCATGGCATTTTCAATCACCTCATATGCATGCTAAAGCTGGACAGTAAATAAGGAAGACTGAAGAAGAATTAATGTCTTTGAATTACGGTTTTTGCGAACAATGTTGAATATACCATGGCCTGCCATGAAAGCAAACAAGTCTGTCTTGGAAGAAGTACAGCCAGAATGTTCCTTAGAAACAAGGATAGTGAGACTTTGTCTCATGTACTTCGGGCATGTTATCATGAGGGACCAGTCCCTGAAAGAGGACATTATGCTTGGTAAAGTAGAGGGTCAGCGACAGAGAGGAACACCTTCAGTGATATGGACTGACACAGTGGCTGCAAGGATAGGCTCAAGCATGGCAACTATTGTGATGATGGAGAAGGACCGGGCAGTGTTTCTTCCTGTTGTACATAGAGTTGCTATGAGTCAGAACAGACTCCAGGGCATCTAACAACAACGACATCTGTACACACACGTGTATTTTCACACATGCACATATATACATTTATAAATGTAGATGCATATATTTTTAAAAATATACATTTACGAGTCATCAGAAAATACTTAAGATCTCTTTATATCTATTTTTTGGAAGTTTTGTACAACTTTATCTGTCCTCCATCCACCATCACACCCTGGTTTGTGTTAGATATTTTGCCCCAGTCTACTATTATCAAATTATTTTTTAATTGGGATTATGTAACTTTTCTTTCAGGTATCATAAATATATATTTTATCTTTTAAACTGTTATTCTGTAATTGTTATGAATATATATGTATATATTCAATGCAACTTACAATTCATATACCCAATTTGTAATCAATTTATTGAAAGAGTAATAGAGTTGTCAATAACATAGCCTTTTCACTGTAGTTTTACTACTCCTATTAAAAAAAAAAACAGGAATATCTCAAAATGTTACTTATGTCCAGCATTGTCTACCTAATAATAATTACTAGTGTTTATGGAAGAGTTATGATGTATCTATCAGATTATGCCCACGTGTTCTGTATACATTATTTTATGGATCCTTATAATAATCATATGAATTCTGTGTTATCCTCGTTTTGCATATGAATAAACTGAATCACAAAAGGTTCTATAACTTGCTCATGCTCATAAGTATCAGAATCAAGCTTTTTTTTTTAATTTTTTTTAATTGTACTTTACATGAAGGTTTACAGAACAAATAGTTTCTCATTAAACAGTCAGTACACATACTGTTTTACGACATTGGTCAACAACCCTACGACATGTCAATACTCTCCCTTCTCGACCTTGGAGGACCTTTTTTTTTTGGTGAAAATATACATAGCCAAAGTTACACCATTTCAAAAGTTCCTACATGAACAATTTAGTGACATTGATTACATTCTTCCAGTTGTGCCGCTCTTCTATCCTTTTCCAAATTATTCCATCACCATTATCTTCAACTCACTGCCTCCAGGCTTCCCACCAAAACTTTTGAGTTGATGTTGCCAATTTGATCTCACATAGATAATTCTTTTTTTTTTTTTTTGTACCTTAGATGAAGGTTTGCAGAACAAGTAGTTTCTTATTAAACTGTTAGTACACATATTGACCTATGACAATGGTTAACAATAAGGAGTCAAGCTTTACAGTTAGGCCCAACTGAGTCCAAAGCCAACCTTTTTAACCTCCAAGATATTCTTCATAATTTCCTCTCTAAATATCCAAATTTCCTGCTGGAAATTATTTATCTTTTGATAATTTCTTATGTTTGTGTACCTTGAACCTTAAAAATCGTATCATCCATTTAATTTTGGTTGGATTATTTCCTACAGATTCTGGGGGAGAGCCTTTTCACAATTTTACAATGCTGCTTGATGTTTAACAGATTTGGAAAACATGTCCAAGTACAGGTTTAATGTTTTCCTCCATCCTGGGGTTTCTGTTGAAGGTAAAAAGATTAAGGACTCTGGTGACCTGATTTGTCATGTGTTAATCCCTGTGTTAAAGTGTTTGGAAAACACTATAACCTACAAATCTCACCTTTTAAAAATAACCTGATATTCTGAACTTGAATGGTTTATTTAATTGTTATTATTTTTTAATCTGATACCATTTCTTGGAAATTTTTTACTTTCTCTATCAAAATCAAATTATAATCAATTAAAAAGAAATATATTTGGTTGCATATTATCTCATAAGTCAAGAGCTCATCTTGCATTTAATATCATAAGATCGCAATATGATTTTACCCATCTAATTGCAAGCTTGAAAAGTGAGAAATCATGTGAACTCTTTAGCCTACCTCTCAAATTTTTTTAAGACCAACGTGACAGTGAAAGTTTAAGAATTTTATTATTTTATTATTGCAATTAGAGAAATGTTTAGAAAGTTTAGGCACATAAATAAAATATGTATTTTGTATATATGTATGCTATAAAGGAGCCCTGTTGGTGCAGTGGTTACACACTCCTCTGTTAACCAAAAAGTGGGCAGTTTGAGCCCACCAGCCACTCCATGGGAGAAAGATTGGCAATCCACTTCTGTATAGATTACAGCCCATAAAACACTATGGGGCACTTCTACACTGTCCTATATGGTCACTAAGAGTTGGAATCAACTGGAGGGCATACAACATCAACAAAAACAACATATGTGATATATATATATATATACATATACCATATTTTTATTATTATTTTACCTCCCCCACCCACAAGGTATTTTTATAAGTGCACTATGCTAATTGTTTTACAGCAACGGGGAAGGTGTGGTTGGTAAATGTAGAAGTCGTGCATTATTTCTATAGAAGTATGATATGTATGTGTGTGTATATGTGTATATACCTATATATATGTAATAAAAATTTAGCTCACTTACATGTTGTAGGAAGAAAATGAAGAGGAGGTAGGTGAGAGACAAATCATCAGAAAAAAGATAACAAAATTGATAATACATTTTAGTTTGGATCAAGAAATTAAATTATTATTTTTTCTTTGTTCTTCATCTGCAAACCTCTTTTTCTATAGAAGGGAATGAGAGGAGTTTCTATAGAATGGATGAGGGGAATTTGTTCAAATATTTTGAAATGTACACTAGATGCAGTCTTCGAGATCATGCGGTATGGTTAATCCATTTCACCTAGAAAATAACTGAGAAAGAAATGAAGTCTGTATTTTCATACCAATAGTAAGCTGAATTTTTTTTTATTGTACTTTAGATGAAAGTTTACAGAATAAACTAACTTCTCATTAAACAGTTAGTACGCATATTGTTTTATGACATTAGTTAACACCCCCATGACATGTCAATACTCTCCCTTCTCGACCTTGAGTTCTCTATTAACAGTTTTCCTGTCTCCTCCTGCCTTCCAGTCCTTGCCCCTGGACTGCTGTGCCACTTTAGTCTCATTTTGTTTTCTGGGCCTGTCTAATCTTTGGCTGAAAGGTGAACCTCAGGACTGACTTCATTATGAGGTAAAAGGGTGTCTGGGTGCTATACTCTCGGGGTTTCTCCAGTCTCTGTCAGGCCAGTAAGTCTGGTCTATTTTTGTGAGTTAGAATTTTGTTCTACTTGTTTCTCCAGCTCCGTCCGAGACCCTCTATTGTGATCCCTGTCAGATCAGTCAGTGGAGGTAGGGAGGCACCATCTAGTTGTACTGGACTCAGTCTGGTGGAGGCCGTGGTAGTTGTGGTCCATTAGTCCTTTGGACTAATCTTTCCCTTGTGTCTTTAGTTTTC
This sequence comes from Trichechus manatus latirostris, assembly GCF_000243295.1. Lineage (NCBI taxonomy): Eukaryota > Metazoa > Chordata > Mammalia > Sirenia > Trichechidae > Trichechus > Trichechus manatus. The sequence goes on from NW_004443970.1 coordinate 5,238,726, forward strand.
TTCATTCTCTCTTGCTCCTGAAGGGGTGAGACCAGTGGACTATCTTAGATGGCCACTCACAGGCTTTTAAGACTCAGATGCTATTCACCAAATAGAATGTAGAACATTTTCTTTATGAACTATGTGATGTCAATTGTGATAGACGTTCCCTGAGACCATGGTCCCCACAGCCCTCAGCTCAGTTATTTGGTCCCTCAGGGAGTTTAGATGTGTCTATGAGCTTCCATGATCTTGCCTTGTACCAGTTGTGCTGGCTTCCCCAGTAGTGTGTACTGTCTTACCTTTCACCAAAGTTATCACTTAACTATCTTCTGTTTAGTGTGAACTGATTTTTTCATTTTGTAGTTACAAAAGCCAGGTCCCCTAATTACCAATCCAGCATTTTTCATACTGTGCTTCATTTTGTATATTTAAAACAATAATAATAAAAATAAAATAATAATAAAAAACATGATTGGTGGAGGAAGTTAATCCTGAAAGACTTTAGAGAGGAAAAGATAGTTGAACCGAGTCTTGAAAAAAACGAAAGTTACCCAGGTGAAAATGGGTAAGGAAAGGTGGGAGAGCATGCCAGGCAGAAAGAATGGCATGGACTAAAATATGGAGGAGAGATGGAGCCTGGGAACTAGAGTTACGAAGGTCAGAGTGGCTCAGAGAAGTTGTTGGAATTTTTTTGAGACAATGAGACAAAGGCCAGATCAGGGAAATTGCATTTGTCTGGCAAAGGTGTTTGAATTTCAGTATGTACAGAGCCACGGAAGAGAGCTGACTTGATCACAAGAGACAAGGTCCTGTGACAGAAAATACCAGCTTTCCTATATTTTGTTGTGTTTTCTGTATGTTCTTAAATTCAATGAGACCTAAGCTTAAAAAATCTGACTGTTCTACTTACCCCCTGTACGATCTTAGACAAGTACTTATTCTCCATTAACTTCTATTTCTTCTTCATAAAATGTGAAAATATTATCAACTCTAAAGGCTTATGGGGAAGATTATTTAAAATATTGTCGTCTTTGAATACTGTAGGCTAGACGTCAGGTACAAAAAATATTCTCAATAAAAATAGCTAAAATTTTCTAAACGTGGATTATGTGTTTTCTCCATAGTTTATATTATTAATATGCATAGTAACTCTATAAAATACAAGCTATTATTATCAGTTTAGAGATGTGGAATAATTTCCCCAAAGCCATACTGCCGGTCAATAAGTGGTGGAGCTAGGATTTAAAGTCAGGGAATTTGACTTCTAACAATCTGCTACACTGCCTTTAATGGTTGATTACAATTTGGAAGTCATGGAAGTCTCTCCCATTAGATGAGAGAGAGGGACATCATTTCGTAGAAGATTCTATGTATTAAGTTAAGAGATATTGATTATGTTAACCAAATCTGTAACACCGAGGGCTGCTTTGGCTCTTCCATCTCTAGTCATCACCCGTATTTATAAAAGGACTAGAGGTTTGCAGGGGTTAGAAGGTTACCTTTGGTGTCTCAAGTCATCAGACTAAGTATTAAGTTAGTTAAGGCGATTTACTCACTTATTCCTTGTGGGAGATGGAAAGGGACTATGCTCCCATTTAAGCTAAAGTGGGGAAGGAAGTCTCCAATAAAACTATTGATAAAGATCAGAGAAGCTTCTGCTAAAGTTACAGAGACTAGCATGTCATCTCTGAGTGAATGTCTATTTATATATCAGGTTTGTCAGTTGGTCCTCTAACCCTATGTGAGCAGGGTAAAGTAGGAGATTGGGTGGAGACAGCAGGACAGAGAAAAGAGTGAGAGTGAAGAGCTCCCATCCTCAAGATTGGCTTAAAAAAGTACCTGAGTTCCACCGCGTTCAATTAAACACTAAAGAGAATGAGCAGGCTGCAGATATCTTGATGATGTCACACCATATGAAGACTAACACTAACCCCAGAAATGAGAAGCTATGGGCTAGTCTGAGGGCAGGGGGAGCTATGTTTGGAGAAAGTGTAGCCAAAGCAAATCTCCTACAGAAGATATAACTAAGTAATGTGTTTCCTGCAGGCTCTGAAGATCATAAAATGTCCCCACAAGAAACTCAGCATTAGTGTGTTTGACACCAACTGACATTGATGGACATTACCGTTTACCAGAAAGAAGGAACAGCCAAGAAAGGATATTAGACTGGAAGGCCACTTACATAGGGTAACGTCTAAATTCTCTCCTATTTTCAGATGATTGAGACAGAAAAGGGTGGAATGAAAAAATTAAATAGCACATTCTACCACAAACACCCACACATGCACACATACCCAACAGTGGGCCGGGAATAGGAAAGAAAATGTGTGTGACGGGAATTTTAAATTGAACAAACTTTTTGTTGTTGTTGTTTTAAATAACTGAAAGTGCTATAGGAGCTTCTTGGCATGTCAAAAAGTGACAAGAAATAGAGACACATAGGGTATTATCCAAACATGTATCTGAAAAAAATATCAATTTTATATTTTCACATCAACAAATAAAGTTTGTTTATTAACTGGGTTATATCTTCAAGAATGTATTATTTTCAGAACTTTTTTGAAGATGTCACAGAAAGATTTTCTAAAGCAATGCCTTTCTTTTTCTAGGAGATACTCAAAAGTGAAAATGAGAATCCCCATGGATCTGCTTTTGGTAATTCCAAGAACATTTTGATTCTGTCTTCATTTTTTCACTCCATTTTGACCATGAAGGCAGGTGCCATGTGTTCTCAGGACACGATTTCTGTAGGTTGGAATTTTGTTTTTTCTGTAGCTCTTGGCATACCTATGGCTGTCAGCTTCCTCCGAATGCTTAGTTTAGCACAATGAAGTTACTTGCCCATCTGTTCTCCTACCTTGTGTGTGTGTGTGTGTGTGTGTGTGTGTGTGTGTGTGTGTGTATGTATGCAGCTTTGAATTGAAGGGAAAAGGCTGGCAAGATGGTCATACACAAGATCTCAAGAAAATAAAGTGTATCTTTGACTTTGTACCTAATAGGATCTTTTTCCATGTCCTTAGTTCTGAGAAACTTCAATCATTTGCAAACAGAAAGAAATCAAAGCTGCAAAGTTAAAAAATATATTAGAAATAGATTTTCTTATTTATGAATCTTGAATTCAACAAACTTTGAGCCAACCATGATAGATTGAAATTTACACTAATTCTCTTATCTTTGTTTCATTGCCAGTTGAAGGTTTAGTAGTGGAAGCCTGAGAAGCATCCATTGATGATAATGATTCTCGAAGAGTTGACATAGTTCTCTGCTGAAATTAGATTACACTTTGGCATGTTTGAAACTCATTCCAATTGCAGAATATCACTGATCTCTATTCACTTAAAAAGATTTTCCTACCTACTCATTGTGGTTTTTTTTAATGGTTTCTTTTGTACCAGAACTGGCGTCATATGTCGTTTGATGTGCCAGCTGCTAATTAACTGAGTAAGTAAAATTTGGGTTTTCAATGATTAAATGGCCTTACACTTTATTCAAGTTACATTTGCTATTTTAATTGTTTTCTTTGATTTAAAATATAGCCGGCAGTGGGCGATTCTGGAACATAGTTTTTCATCTTAACCTTGAAAGTGTTGCTTTTCATTATGAGGTTTATAGCCACTTAAGGCCTTCAAAACCTGTAACTCCTAAGTTTAAGGATGCTGCAAGTTATGAAAAAATATTATTTAGCAATGCTCAGGCCAACAGAACCTGCACAGAATTCCAGAATATACATTCTCTGGCACATCTCACTAAAGTCTTCATTTTTGAATTATATTCACCACTTCAGTGTGATTACTGACTGAATTATACTGTTCTGTCAAAGGTCAATCTCCACTGCATTCCTGTGGGATAGAAGACTTAATATTCAGTTAATCACATTTGTCCTATTAAGCCTGAAAACCTCATTGACTCTCCAAGTTCTCATTTGCTATTGCTCATAAGTGAGTTTATTGATGTGTCTTACCATGCTCTGCAATCCCCACTACAGTGCATATTGTCATTCGATAGTCCCCTAATTTAAAAGGAGTCTTAAATTCATCTCTGTAGAATTGCAGAAGCAGAAGTTGTAAACATGTTCTTGCCTCTTCTTCCAGTCTCTGTATTAAGTTGTAGCATGTGCCTCAAAAAATGCCAGTCATGTGAATTTTCTTCCCCTAAAAGTCAATGGTATTTTGTATTACTTGTTTGCAAATTGCTCACACATATCTTGTCACTCAATCCTCTATGTCTCATTATTATCCCAGTTTTACAGGTGAAGAAATAGGAGCTTATAGTGTTGAAGTATTTTACTCAGGTCATTTAATTTACACATGGTGTACAAAATTATGAATCCATTTGCTCCATTTGAAAAGCCTAGATTTTTCCATTTTACTGAAAGGCACGTTGAAAAGCACGAGCTCTAGAGCCAGGGTTCCGAGGTGTGAATCGAAACTCGACCACTTACTAGTTGCATAACCTTAATGAACTTGCTTGTTCTCTCTTAGTATCCTTATTTGTAATGTGAGAGTTACAATAGTAAAAAACAAAAAAAAAAAAAAAAAACCATACAGAGCTGTTGTGAGGTTAAAATGAGTTAAGACATGTAAAACACTTGAAACAATTCCTGACACATCGTGGGTCTACATCAACTTTTAGCTTTGATTGTTAGCAGATTCAATCCTTTTTTATTCTAATCTAGAATTATTCTACTAGAATCATAGTAATGGGAGAGCATTACTATACTATGGCTTAGGCTGGGTTCTCTAGAGAAGCAAAACCAGTAAATCATATAAATATATATAGAGAGAGATTTATATGAAGGAAATGGCTCACATGGTTGTAGAGGCTGGCACATTCCAAGTCCATGGGTCAAGATAGAGGTTTCTCCTGATGCACATAGCTGCAGGGGCTGGTGAACTCAAGATCTGCAGGTCAGAGAGCAGGGCTCTTGCTCACAGGCTGAGAAGTTCGACAAATCCCAAAATCAGCAGGCAAGACCACAGGTAAGCTGCTAGTTCAAGTCCCAAGAACCAGAGGTCAGACAAACACGAGCCAGCTGTAGGATCATAGTAATGGGAGCGCATGAATGTTTCTTAATTTCTCCTAGAATGAGAACTGCCTAGCACAACTGGCTCCCTTTGATGAGTGACAACATTTGCAGGCAAAACAACTAAAAGTGTAATTTTTTTTTTTTCTATTTTGAGATAAGTAGTCTAATTTAATGGACATAGAATACCTTAGACTGGCTTTCCCAGTCTAGTTGTGAAAAAAACAAAATGAGAGTTTAGCACATCTAATTAATTATGTCATGAGGCATGCCTCAAAGACCACTTACAAACAACTAACTTGCAAAAAATTAATTGTTATACTTTCAGTTGGTGGTCAAAACTCTAGCAGCAAAGGAGGTTTAGAAAGTCATATTTGTTTTTGTTTATACATGTTCTTATTTGTTTATGATATCAAAGAGCAGAGAGTGGGATGGAGAAGAAATTAAATCACTGTATTGAATTTTAACTAGCTATAAAAATAATAAACCATTACCCTTGTCAATGGCTTCTTGTTCTCCTTTTTAATTAACAAGTAAGTATAAATTTGCTAGATAGTAGTGTTACAGGATTACTAGGACTTAGCCCAAAATAGGAGTTTTGTGGTCAAGGTGAAAGTTAATTTTAAGAACTATTAAGTCTATCTGTTCAGTTAACATTACACAGGACTAATCATAAGGTGTCTGGGGGCCATACTCATTGTTCCATATTTGACTTACCTCGAGGCTTAGAACATCCAGAATGCCAACTCTGGCTCTTGGAAGATGTTGACATATGGAAAGTTGATCAACCTCTCTAAACCTCAGTTAACTTGCCTACAAAAGAGAGAGAGGAATATTTATCTCAGAGTACTGTTGTGAGGTTTAAAAATGAGATTATATATATATATTATATATATAGATGTATAAGCAAGGATGTCACCTTGAAGACTAAGGTGTGCCTGACCCAAGTCATGACGTTTTCAATCGCCTCATAGGCATGCGGGAGCTGGACAATGAATAAGGAAGACCAAAGAAAAATTGATGCCTTTGAATTATGGTATAGGGGAAGAATATTGAATATACCATGGACTGCCAAAAGAATGAAGAAATCTGTCTTGGAAGTAATACAGCCAGAATGCTCCTTAGAAGCAAGAATGGTGAGATTTCGTCTTACATACTTTGGACATGTTATCAACAGGGGTCAGTTCCTGGAGAAGGACATCATGCTTAGTAAAGTAGAGGGTCAGTGAAAAAGAGGAAGACCCTCAATGAGATGGATTGACACAGTGGCTACAACAATGGGCTCAAGCATGACAAGGATTGTGAGGATGGCACAGGACCAGACAGTGTTTGATTCTGTTGTATATAGGGTTGCTACGAGTGAGAACCAACCCAATGGCACCTAACAACAACATATATAATTTGACACAATACCTGGCACATAGTAAGGTCAATATTTTACTGTATTTAGCTTTTTTATTTTTTCTTTTTTTATTGTGCTTTAGATGAAGGTTTACAGAGCAAATTAGTTTCTAATTAAACAATTAATATACATATTGTTTTGTGACATTTGTTGGCAACCCCGTGACATGTCAACATGCTCCCCTTTTAGACCTTGAATTCCCATTACCAGCTTTCCTGCTCCCTCCTGCCTTCTTGTCCTTGCCCCTGGGCTGGTGCACCCATTTAGTCTGGTGTACATGGTTGGGCTACATGTATTATTGTTTGTTTTATGGGCTATCTAATCTTTGGCTGAAGGGTGAACCTCAGGAGTGACTTCAGTACTGAGTTAGAAAGGTGTCTGGGGGCCATACTCTTGGGTTTTCTCCAGTCTCTATCAGACCAGTAAGTCCAGTCTTTTTTTTTTTCTTTTTGAGTTTGAACTTTGTTCTACATTTTTCTCCAGCCCTGTCCAGGACCATCTGTTATGATCCCTGTCAGAGCAGTCAGTGGTGGTAGCCGAGCACCATCTAGTTGTGCTGGATTCAGTCTAGTGGAGGCTGTGGTAGTTGTGGCCCATTAGTCCTTTGGGCTAATCTTTTCCCTGTGTCTTTGGTTTTCTTCATTCTCCCTTGCTCTAGACAGGGTGAGACCAGTGGTGTATCTTAGATGGTCACTCATAAGCCTTTAAGACCCAAGATGCTAGTCATCAAAGTAGAATGTAGAATGTTTTCTTTATAAACTATGTTATGCCAATTGAGCTAGATGTCCTCCGATGTATTTAGCTTTTATTATTTTATTTTCAACATTATTGTTACTTATCTTGATGACACTTGGAACATTAATGTTACTACATATTATTTCTTATTTATATCTGATTTCTTTTTACAATTAAAATTATGACTTTATAAAATTCGAAATTGCAAAATGTTTCGCAAAGCTTATAAGTAAAAGTCATAGACTCTACACATCTCCCTACCTTCAATTCTCTCTCCTCAGAGACAATTAGTTTCAACAAGTTTGGTCATGTCTTCTGGTCTTCATTTCTATATTACCATGTAAAGTGTTGTTACTGTTATTTCTTAATTTCTCAGTTTGAATTATTAGTTTGCTTACATAACTCAGCTTCATGGACAAACCCCAATAATCTCCTCTCATAATTCTTTACTAAATTAATATTCAGTAACCATGGTTTTAGCCATGTATGTCTCCACCATCTCTCTTTCCTCTGAGATCTTTTTTCTTTTCTTTTTTTTTTAACCATGTCACTCTTGCATCTTGAAAGTTGTATTGTTTTAGTCAGCTTGGTTATTTTGTGTTTGATTTTTTGCTTTATTTTGTTTTCCCTTTGTCCAGTATTTGGAGATCATTGGCTAGCAACTCATATTAAAGAGGGAGGAAAAAAAAATAGCAATTGCTATCTATATATGCACATGCTGTGTTTGTTAACTGATGTCTTTCCTTCTAGAGGGAGCTTGCTAATTTTAGTTTTTCGGTGTCCAGCAACTGTCACGATACGTAACTATTTTATTTGGAGCTGGGTATTTCACCACAAAGGAATCACCCAGTACCCTGCATGAAAATGCCTTACACTGCAGAAAAGAGTTGGTCAGGTCTCATTATTCAATGTAAAAAAATGTGTTGCCGTCGAGTTGATTCCAACTCATAGAGACCCTATAGGACAGAGTAGAACCGCCCCACAGGGTTTCCAAGTAGCGTCTGGATTAGAAACTTCCAACCTTTTGGTTAGCAGCTGAGCTCTTAACCACTGTGCCACCAGGGAGAGACTACCATTATTTCCATAATTTTATCCATGATATCCCACCCTCAAATATGCCTGGTGTCTCCTAGTGGAAGTATCACTAGTCCAATATCTGCAGGGAGTAAACCTAGGGTTTTCCATAGCTGAGGGTGGCAAGAGTTATCTGAGTGATTGGAAGCATTGAGGGCATCCAACTTTTCTTTCTTAAAAACTTGAGAGAAATTCTGTTTTTAGCCCCACTGTACCATCAACTTCAGAATTAAATGGAGCCTCCAGTGCCCATGCCTTTCTGAAATTGTTGAACCCTAATCATCCTGCTTCTGGGCCCGTCCTCCACTAGCTTATGTTTCAGGAATCTCTTTGTACAAAGTCAGTTGCACTGGCCTATCTACTTTGCAGCTTTCAAAATATCGTGCTGTGGTCTTGTTTTTCGTTCCTTTTGCTCTTGCAGTTTTATGCCTTTATTTATCTGCTTATAGTCATTTAAATGGGAGCAAGGAAAAGTAAGCATGGATTGTCAGTAATGAATTCTAAAAAATGTCCAGTGTAAAAGAGGAAAAACTATGGAAATTAAAAGGTATAAATGCCATACTCATCTTTATCAGACTGTGTTGCTCAAAACTAGATATCTAGATGCTTTTTTACACATAATTCCAAGCCATGAAAAAGTGCCATTGCTACAAAATCCTAATTATTGAAGTGCTGGCTGAAGCAGATGCCCAAAGAAAATGACCATTAAATGAGTAAAAAAAATTGGTTCGGTCATCAAATGGTGACATGCAGTACTAATGTATATTTCCCAGAAAAATTCATGAGTTGGAATTCTCTTCACTTAATGACGAAGAGAAACTGACCAGCACTTCACTCTTAGCATTTTCATAAACTCATTTATAAATTGTAATACCATGCAAATAATATCGTACCTAAAAATTAAAGGATTTGTTTCTGCTACTAGCCACGTAGCCCTTATTTTCCTAATGTTTCATTTTTCTGGTAATGAAATTGAGGAATACAATAACAGTTTTTAATGGTCTGTGAAGATTAACTGAGCTAATATATATACATATGTGTATATATATATATTAATCCACTAAGATCTGTACAAATAATGCACTTTCATGTCATTGTGAAATGGCCAAACTTTCCTGCCCTTCCCGTGTCCTCTTTGATGTCTTCAGCAACATGCATAAAACATGGCACTCCACCTGAAACAACAGTCTCCCAGCTTGACTTCAATGTAAAATTTCACTTGGTGTTATCTCTTCATAGTACTGAACTAACTAGCAAAACAGCAAGAGGAAGTGAGAATTTCATATGAGACTCAATGTGTTGAGCTAAAGTGCCTGTCAGATTCCCATCCCCTAAGGGAGTAGCAAAGCTTGCACGTCAGAAAATGAGCAGTGTGATTTGCTACACTCCACTGTGAACTGGGAGGAGATGGGCCAGCTTCTGCCCCCAGGTGTTCACACAGTAGGCTCAAGGCCAAACACTTAGGTCAGGCAGGAAATGGTAATTCATCAGGGCCCAGCCAACACTCTGTTGTGCTTGGTTATGGTAATTAAATGGATCTGTCTTAATATTTTTATGAATAAAACAGGAAGGTAATTATTTATCAAATTTTGGGTACTACATCTTATTACTCACCCTAGAAATAGATCTTAACATTTTATGTAATGTGAATTTGATTGAAAAATGACTTGGAAAATGAAACCTTTTAATCATAGCAACTAATTATCTTGCCTTTTCTTTTCTGCCCTCCTGGATTTCTCACGCTTCGCCCCCGCTCCCTATTTCCTTCTCTTTGCCTTGCTCTCTGCCTCCCACCCTCACCCCCTCAAATCTGGCTTTCCAGGCATCTTTCAGGAGCATAGAACAGCTGTGTGTGACAGTGCTCACCTACTTTAATTCAGGCTTTTCCCCTTTTGTGTATTAGATTAAAGTTTAGGCATGGGCACAAACAATGCAAACACTCTGTCTTAGGCTTTGTGCTTCTTAGACCCATGGTACAATTAAATTATACTATAAATTGGGCTGTGGAAAGGCTTGAAGAGAACGAATTGTGTTTTATTTTTTCTTTCAGTTAAGGTTTTTTGTTTTTTTTCTCCTTTATAGCAGGTGCCAACTGCTGAAGTCGGTATATCCCAGTTACATCTACAACCCTTCTCATTCATTTCAGGTGTCATTTAGTCAACATCCACTAGGTATCAGGCTCTGTGCTAGGCTGACCCCTGAATACCAGTTAACAATGCAGTATTGTTTCTGACTTCAAAGAACTTCCAGAAAGAGTAGGAATTTAAATGTAGGATTCTTTGGAGTATTGTAAACGCTCCTATAAAAATCAAGATAGGGTTCTATGTTTATGCATAGAAGAGGAAAAAAAATGTTTGCTTGTTGGGGTCAGAAAAAGCTCATGAAGGAGATGATACCTGATTTGCATCTTTAAATTCAAGTAAAAATACACCAAATGTCTCCAGGCAAGCGTTTGTAGATGTGAAATGAGCTTTGCTCATCAGGGAAAAATACAACATTGGGCCTGCGTTTAATTTATTTCTGGAAACTGCAAGTTAGTCTCTGTGTATGACTAGAGATTAGGATTAAGAATGAAATGATGCCTATTAGGTAAGGCCTTCTCTGTCAAAGTTAGGAATTGAGACTTTATTCTGTAGGCTATGAGGAGCAAGAAACAGATGTTTCAGCATGGGAGTGTCATATTGAAATGCATTTTAGGAAATCACCCTGACTACAGAGCGGTGAACATTTGGGAGACATGAGGAAAAACTGGAGTCAGGGACACTAGTTAGATACCAATTGTAAGCAGTAACCAGGAATTTAGGGGAGATATTCACAGTAAAGACAGAATGGAGATAATTCTTATGAATGAAACCAAAGATGCAGAATAGATATAATATGAGAATAACGGAGGTGGAGGATTAAAGGGTCATTCTCCAGTTTCTAGCTGAAATTAAAAGCATAAAGGTAACAACGAAAGTTGCTAACTTCAGTTTTCACTCTTTTTTACCTATCTCCATCCGTTTTCAGAAATCAAAGAAATTGTAACATGTTGTCTGAACAACACTTATTAGTATTTTTAAATTGCTATCTGTAACCAGTTTGGATTTAAATCTAGGCTATAACTTGCTTGAAGCTGTATGATTTTGAGCAAGCTGCTTAGTATCTGTGTTTCAAATTATTCATTTATAAAATAGGATCATTGATAGTTCTTAACTTGTAGTTGTTGTTGGTTATGTTTATCAGCAGGGCTTGCCATATAGTAGGTACTAAAAATGTTTATTGTTGTTGTGTTGTTATTATTATCATCATCAATATGCATGTCTGGAGTCAGAGAGAAGATGGAACTAACATAGCTTATCATCATCCTAGAGTATTTTACTCTCTGTATTGTAGCTTCAAGATTACCTAACTTCTACGAACTGCTTGTATCTGTACAAAATAAAGTCACACTAACTTATTTGCTCTCTTTACACAATCTCCAATCATTTCCGTAAAATCTCTTTACCTGGAATCCCAATATAACCAAATTTTCATCCACCTCCTTGCTCTATTCTTCGTCTTTAAGAATTCTGTCTATCCTCTGTCAAAATAAAATGGTACTTCCCCAAAAGTCCATCCTGGGTTCTCCACTCAAATATTTATATGATATTATGATATCATATGGTAAATGACAAATATTTTGTGATAAATATTTTATGATAAATATTTAATTTTTATATGTCAATGCATTCGTATTTCCATTTTATATTGCAGGGTATCAAATGTTGATGTGCATATATAAATGTACACCTTGTCAGACAATCTCTTCTTAGTTCCTGGAAGGCAGATTTCTTGTCTTAGTATCTTTTTATCATTGACTGTACGGACTATAGAGCCACCTTCATAACAGTAATTCAATGAATATGTATTGAACAAATAAATGATAATAAATAAATTAATGACAGGTGACCACTCAACTCTAACAAGAACAAGCATATATTGATAGATTTTAAACCAATTTGAATTAAGGTTTTAGAAAAAATGAATTAAGAGAATGAAGGTTCGGAGACTTCCGGCAAGATGGTGCTCTAGGCAGAAACACCACGCCGTCCCTCCACAACAAAGATCCGAAAAACTAAGCCAAACAGAGAATCAAC
>NW_004443970.1:5251894-5252957 GCF_000243295.1 Trichechus manatus latirostris
TCCCCCCTCTTTTGGCTCAGGTGCCTGACTCCGAGAGCCGTCTTGGCCCTTTCCTACGGGGCTGTGGGGCTACGTTTGGGCGTGCGACTGCTTCTAGGTCTGGGCTGCTGCACTGATTAGATCCTGGGGCGTTTGTTCGTTTGCTCCTCTGCTTCCCGGGGCCGCAGGCTCTTGACCCAAGGCTGCTGGCTGCCTGGATTCTGCGCGCCCGGGCAGGCGGCTCTCAGGGGGCCGTTTGTTGGATGCTGGGGTTGCTATTTCTGCTTCTTTTGGTTTCTCGCTTGCCTCTCACTGCCTCCCCCTCCTTTTGCTCAGGTGCCTGGCTCCGAGCGCCGTCTTTGCCCCTTCCTGTGGGGCTGTGGGGCTACATTCGGGTGTGCGGCTGCTTCCAGGTCTGGGCTGCCGCAAGGGCGAGAATTCGGGGCCTTTGTTCATTTGCTCCTCTGCTTCCCGGGGCCGCAGGCTCTGGACCCGGGGCTGCCAGCTGCTTGGATTCCGCGCGACTGGGCGGGTGGCTCTTTGGGTGCTGTTTGTAGGTTGCAGGTGTTGTTTTTTTTTTTTCCCTTTTTTCTTTATCTGCTTCTTTTGGATTCTCGCTTGCCACTCGCTGCCTCCCCCCTCTTTTAGCTCGGCTGCCTGACTCCGAGAGCCGTCTTGGCCCTTTCCTACGGGGCTGTGGGGCTACTTTTGGGCGTGCGACTGCTTCTGGGTCTGGGCTGCTGCACTGATTAGATCCCGGGGCCTTTGTTCGTTTGCTCCTCTGCTTCCCGGGGCCGCAGTCTCTTGACCCAGGGTCGCCGGCTGCTTGGATTCTGCGTGCCCGGGCGGGCAGCTCTATGAGTGCCATTTGTTGACCGCTGGTGTTGCTTTTTTTTTTTTTGATTAGTTTTGTTTTCTTTTCCATCTTTTTCCCTTTTGTCTTTCTTCATTACTCAATTTCTCGTCTCTCTGTCTCTTCCTTCTCTTTCTGATTCCTGAATAACAGGCATTGTATGCCTCTGCGCCTTCTGACAGGCTGTGCTGTGAAACCTGGGACCGACTTCCCCAGACCTCATAGCTGCAT
>NW_004443970.1:5256175-5261054 GCF_000243295.1 Trichechus manatus latirostris
CTATTTTGTCCTGTAAGCCTTCATCTTAAGTGAGAATAACAACACAATGAGAAGAGCATAGTCAATGCCACTTAAATGTGTATGTAAAAATTTTTGAAATGGCGTATCTTTGGCTATGTGTATTTTCCCCAAAAAAAAAAAAAGTTGAGAATTTAGAAGGTTAAAATGTTGTGGGGTTGTTAACCAATGTCGTAAAACAGCATGTGTGTTACTGTTACATGAGAAACTAGCTGTTATGTAAGCCTTCACCTGAAGTACAATAAAATATTAAAAAAAAAAAAAAGAGAGAATTAAGGTTCAAATGAGGGCAATATGGCTTCAACTCTTACATTTTGTTTTGTTTTCTATATGACTTCATGTTTCTTAGTAGTTATTAGTTAAACTATTGGGGGGAGGGTGTGAAGAGTAGCGTCAGGATCATGTTATTTTGCTTCTGATTTTAATCATTGAACACAAAATAGTTTAATCATTTAGCAAAAACCATGTAAGCTTTTTTTTTTATGTGTATAAAGCCAAAGAGAAAAAAGAAGTGATTAGAAAAAAAGAAGAGAAAAAAATGAAAGTAGGTCAGAATGGGGATTTTAAAATGCCAAGAAATAAGAAAATTAAAGAAAAAATATCAGTCAACAGAAAAATAATGCTGGAGACCATTCCAATATAAGTCAAGTATAACATACTAAATGCAATGATAACATCATATTTATCCTCCATTTACTCATAAATGGCTGCTCAATATTATAAACTATGTATTAAATGATGCTTGAGAATCATCTTCTTCATTAACCTAGATAACCTTGACATTAGAAATATATTAATTTTTTTTTCATGATGCCATTAGTAAGCAGAAGTAATTCCAATTCACAGAATGAGACCAGAAAGCAATTGACCCAATCAGACTGTAGGATTCCCCTATGTAATTTTTTAATTAGAAGTTTTTCAGCTTCTTTATGGTTCTGAATTACATAGATCTCTTCTATGGGGGCAGGGGGAGCCTGCTTATCTTATAAAACTGAATTTCTGTGAGAATGAGCTCGTGTGACAACCCTGAAAATGCAGGTCATCTGCTGCTGAAGCTGGATGCATTGTTCACCTGCCCCAAAGTCATATCACATTTTTCCTTGGATAATTTGCATAGATCAGAGTTGGTAGATAAATTACTACACTGCAATATTTTTATGTTCCTTTTCCTCTCCATTGCTAATGTTTGATTCAGGGTAAATACTTACATTCTGAAAATATTAGCACATATCTGCTACAATGGATCAAAGCCTTTTACCTCTTAAGTATTTTTTTTATAGACACTAAAATTTGAATTTCATATAATTTTTGGAAATAGATTGCAAGGGCTTTCTTCTTAGTCTGAGTCTGGAAGCTCTGCTGAAACCTGTTCAACATGGTTGATCTTGATGGTATTTGAAATATTGGTGACATAGCTTCCAGCATTATAGCAATACGCAAGCCATCACAGAATGTCTTAGGCTGGGTTCTCTAGAAAAGCAAAACCAATAAATTCTATAAATATATATAGAGAGAGATGTATATCAAAGAAACAGCTCACATGATTGTAGAGGCTGGAATGTCCCAACTCCATGGATTAGGATAGAGGATTCTCCCTATTCACGTAGCTGCAGGAGCTGGAGAACCCAAGATCAGCAGGTCGGAAAGCAAGACTCTTGCTCACAGGCTGTGAAGATCAATGAATCCCAAGATTAGCAGATAAACTGATAGCTCAAGTCCCAAGAACCAGAGGTCAGATGAACAGGAGGCAGCAGCCACAGGATCCAGCACGAGCGAAAAGCCAGAACATCTGCTTATATTCAGATGCAGGCCACAATCCCAAGGAAACTCTCTTTCAACTGATTGGCTATTCACAGCAGATTCATCATGGGAGTAATCACGTATAAATACTGAGAATCATGGCCCAGCCAAATTGACACACAATCTTAACCATCACATAGAACAAGAAACTGACAGACAGGTGGTGGGTTTTAGCTTTAATCCAGGCTGTTCGATGGAGGACGTGGAGAAAAGTGAGAATTATTAGGATTGGCCTGGGTAATCCTCTGCCTGCCTCAAGAGTAAAGGGTCATGGCTGAGTCAGGTCCACAGCTGTCATTGATCAGAGTACCAAATTTCTTCCAATCAGTTTAGTAAAACGTAGCTGAGCCAGAAGCAAGTTCACTGATACCAGTGACCAGAAGAGGAGGTGTCACTCTCAGCCATAGACATCCAGCAACATCCAACAGCAAATGGAACTAGGTAATGGAAATAGAACTCGGTAGGTACACATATATAAACAAGAATGTTCACTAGCCTACGAGATTTCCACTGATGATGTAAGCTCAGTGTTCCATGAAAATGCAAATGAAGGTCCCCTAATCATGATATGGAGTGATTACAAAACAGGTAAGCAGACGTTCACAGGTGGGAAATACAGTTCCAAGGTGAAGAAACACTATTTACAAAGGCTTGGTAGTAGAATGGAGCATGGGAACTAAAAATCTGCATACAAGTACATTTGACCACAGTCTATTTGAGGTCAGAATCTGTGTCTTTCTCTGATCCAACAGAGTTTCTATACTTAAGATTTTCTGCTACTGTGACCAATGAGAAATACATCAGTGTTCTGCTTTGATTGAAACATGGAAACCAGCTAGCTACAGGTATATCTTCATCTGAAATATAGATGTGCAACAATTCAAAGCAAAGGTGAATAACCATTGGAAAGATACATAAAAAAGATAGTGAGCATTAACTACTCCACGGAGGAAGTGAGTGTAGGAGTCCTTTTGTGGGTCCCCTGGAAGGACATGGGAAACCAAAAAAAACCAATTGCCATCAAGTTGATTCCAACTCATAGCAACTGTATAGGACGGAGTAGAACTGCCCTAAAATCTTTCCAAGGAGCGGCTGGTAGATTCAAACTGCCGACCTTTCGGTTAGCAGCCAAACTCTTAACCACTGCGCCACTGTAGTCATTTCAATTCTTTTTTTGTTTCTGGTAACAACATTGAGCTATTTGTGATGATGTTGAGGAAGAAGTGCCATGGACATTAGTGTACTAAGGAAAGGGTGAATTGAAATTCATGGAGATTGGACTAGCCATTCTAGAATTTTCATGACAGTTCTGAGAAATTTATTATTGTTGTTTCAGGTCTGAATACAGGATTAATGAGGTAAAAATTTCTCTTTTGTTTTTATCCCAGTGAGACAGCCACCCCACATTAATGCCTCATTTAACCTGTTAGCTTCCCATGTATTTTGATCATTTGCAGTACTGTACTTCTACATACTATCTTTTTGGTAACATTTCATTTGTTTCACACAGTTGTCTGAAACTTGGAAAAAAGGAGTCATGTCAAATGAGACTATTAACTGCAAAAGTTTATCCCAATAACTTTATTCAGGAAAGATAGTAACTCTCTCTTTTTCATTTTCTTATTTCTGTAGATTAAATGGGAAAATTTATGTAAAAGTCTTATTATAGCAATAATTCAAAGCATGTTAGTTGTATATTCATCTAATATTTTGATTGTTTTTATCATCATTATTATTATTACCGGTTTTTTACAACTTGACAAGTGTTGCAAAAATCTGCCACACCAAGTATGACGAAGAAAGATTTAATTTTTTTTTTGCTATGAATTGGATTAAAAGAAGAACATTTTACTGAGTTACAAAATTTCCATTTTTAAAGTATTTTATCTGGGATAGAATAGGTAGGTGCACAAGATCAATTTAAAACTACTTTTAAAATAAATGGAGAGGCGTGGTCAACATGGCGGACTAGTTAGACGCTTCCTATATCCCTCTGACAACAAAGACCTGGAAAAACAAGTAATTTGATTCTATGTGAACATCTGACAGCCCTGAACAAGGCAAGGTTAAGAAATCCATCTGAGTCATACTGGAGAGGAAAATCGTTTCGAAGAGGTGAGGTGCACTAGACCCGCGGCAGTGACACAGCAGAGACACAGCCACTCCGGGCTGCAGTGAAACAGGCAAACAGCTGTTTCCACATCTATAGAGACCTGGCAGCAGACATTCTGCTTGGACACTCCGTATCAGTGAAGAGCAGCTCCCAAGAGGCTAGGATAAGTACATGTGCCCACCCTTTTGCAGCGAGTTAAAAAAAAAGCCCATTTGAGAAAAGCCTCTCTCCCTTTTACCTCCTACCTCCGTGCTCTCCACAGGATTTGGGAAAAACCTCTTCCTTTCACCACCTCCCTCCCTGCTCTGCACCGGGAGTCCACTGGGCCAGAAATAGATCCCAAAAGGCGCCCTGACCCATTCTCCTGGCCTTGGAGAGGGAACAAATAAGCTGCTGTCTCCCCTAGGCCAGGAGCACAGGGTCGGCACAACTGCTTTGCTGGCCATAGAAATCAGGGGTCTGCAGACTCTGAGTGCCATACACCCCTGTATAGACTGGTGGAGACCCATCTCAATGGGTTGGCCCTCACTACCACAGTACAACAGGGCAAACAACTGAAGTTTAATTTCAACTGCTTCAGCTGTGAACGGGTAGATTTGCGATACTCAAAACAGCCCTGCCCCTCAAGTGGGCACTTTTCTCGATCTGCAGCAGGGTCTTGAGGACTGGTGATAGTTCCTGAAGTGCCTAGTCACCTGCTACAAGAGTTCAGGAAGGAGTGGTGCCCTCGAGTCTGCAGCCAACATAGTGGGGTGCTCTTAGCCCGGCTGCAGAACTCACCTACCTATTCACCCTAGAGAATAGGGACACGCTTTTCTTTCAGACTCTCAGGGGCAGCCGTTGGCCCCCTGCCTGGGTCAGCGCGTGATCCCCTACCACAGCCAGAGTCCAGTGCCTGCACCAATCACCCATGCCTCTCTAGGACTAGGGGTGAGAGCCTGCATCACA
>NW_004443970.1:5261596-5263309 GCF_000243295.1 Trichechus manatus latirostris
ATGTGGGACTCTATCAAGAGAAATAACCTATGAGAGATTTGAGTACCAGAACAGGTAGGGATAACAGAAAATACAGAGAAAATTGTTGAAGATTTGTTGACAGAAAACTTCCCTGATATCATGAAAGATGAGAAAATATCTATCCAAGATGCTCATCGAACCCCACATAAGGTAGATCCCAAAAGAAACTCACCAAGACTTAATCACACTTACCAAAACCAAAGATAAAGGGAGAATTTTAGGAGTGGCTAGGGATAAAAGAAAAGTCATCTACAAAGGAGAGTCAATTAGAATAACCTCAGACTACTCAGCAGAAACCATGCAGGCTAGAAGGCAATGGGATGACATATTTAAAGCCTTGAAGGAAGATAACTTTCAGCCAAGAGTTATATATCCAGAAAAACTGTCTCTCAAATATGATGGTGAAATTAGGGCCTTTCCAGATAAACAGAAGTTCAGGGAATTTGCAAAAAACAAACCAAAATTACAAGAAATACTAAAGGGAGTCCTACAGTTAGATAATCAGTAACACCAGCTAACAACACAAGACTAGAACACAGGATAGATCAACCAGATATTGACTCAGATACAGCAATCAAAATTACATCAAAGCTAAAACATTGAAAATAGGGAAACAGATATCAATAGGTAAAAAAGTATAATATTAAAACAAAAAAAGAGAGACTTGAAAAATGGAGACATTGGTTTTCTATATAGAGGGGAAGTTAAGGTGATATAAAGTAATAACAGACTGCTATAAACTTAGAAAAATAAGGGTAAATATTAAGGTAACCACAAAGGAATCTAACAATCCTAAAAATCAAAATAAAAAGTACAAAAACATAAAGACCCAGCAAACACAAAATCTACAACAAAGAAAAAGATGGAAAAAAATACATAAAGAAAAACGACTCAGCACAGAAAATTGAGGAGAACAAAGAAACTGTGAACAACACACAAAAAGAGATATCGGGATGACAGCACTAAACTCATACCTATCAATAATTACGCTGAACGTTAACAGACTTAATGCACCAATAAAGAGATGGAGAGTGGCAGACTGGATAAAAAAGCATGAGCCATCTATATGCTGCCTACAAGAGATGCACCTTAAACTTAAAGACACAAACAGGCTAAAACTCAAAGGACAGAAAAAAATATATCAAGGAAACAAGACTCAAAAAAAACAGCAGGAGTGGCAATATTGATCACTGACAAAATAAACTTTAAAGTAAAATCCACCACAAAAGATAAGGAAGGGCACTATATAATGATTAAAGGGTCAATACACCAGAGGACATAACTATAATAAATATTTACGCACCCAGCAACAGGGCTCCAAAGTACATAAAACAAACTCTAACAGCTCTGAAGAGAGAGAGAGACAGCTCCACTATAGTAGTAGGAGACTTTAACGTGCCACTTTCAGTGAAGGACAGAACATCCAGAAAGAAGCTCAGAAAGAAGCTCAACAAATACACAGAAGAGCTAAATGCTACAATCAACCAACTTGATCTCATAGACATGTACCGAACTCTGCACCCAACAGCAGCCAAGTATACTTTCTTTTCCAACGCATATGGAACATTCTCCAGAATAGACTACATATTAGGCCATAAAGCAAACCTTAACAAAATCCAAAACATAGAAATACTACAAAGTATCTTCTCTGACCACAAAGCCATAAAAGTGGAAATCAACAACAAAAAGCAA
>NW_004443970.1:5264391-5312703 GCF_000243295.1 Trichechus manatus latirostris
AAAATACTTAGGAATAAATCTAACCAGAGATGTAAGAGATCTTTACAGAGAAAACTACAAGACACTACTGCAAGAAACTAAAAGAGACCTGCATAAGTGGAAAAAGAAACCTTGCTCATGGATAGGTAGACTCAACATAGTGAAAATGTCAATTCTACCCAAAGCAATCTACAGATACAATGCAATCTCAATCCAAATTACAGCAGTATTTTTTAATGAGATGGATAAGCAGATCACCAACTTCATATGGAAAGGGAAGCAGCCCTGGATAAATAAAGCACTACTCAAGAAGAAGAACAAAGTGTGAGACTTTACACTACCTGATTTTAGGACCTATTATACTACCACGGTAGCCAAGACAGCCTGGTACTGGTACAATAACAGATACATAGACCAATCGAACAGAGTAGAGAATCTAGATATAAGCTCATCCACCTATGAGCAGCTAATATTTGACAAAAGCCCAAAGTCCATTAATTGGGGAAAAGACAGTCTCCTTAACAAATGGTGCTGACATAATTGGATATCTATATGCAAAAAAACTGAAACAAGACCCATATCTCACACCATGTACAAAAACTAACTCAAAATGTGTAAAGACTTAAATATAAAATCGAAAATGATAAATATCATGGAAGAAAAAATAGGTACAATGCTAGGAGCCCTCATACGTGGCATAAACACAATACAAACCGTAAGTAACAATGTACAAGCACCAGAAGAGAGACTAGATAAATGGGAGCTCCTAAAAATCAAACACTTATGCTCATCCAAAGACTTCACCAAAAGAGTGAAAAGACAACCTACAGATTGGGAAAAAATTTTTGGCTACAACAAATCCCATTAGCCTTTAATTTCTAAAATCTACAAGATACTCCAAAACCTCAACAGCAAAAAGACAAATAACCAAATTAAAAAATGGGCAAAGGATATGAACAGGCACTTCACCAAAGAAGATATTCGGGCAGCTAACAGACACATGAAGAAATGTTCACAATCATTAGCCATCAGAGAAATGCAGATAAAAACTACAATGAGATATCATCTCACCCCAACAAGGCTAGCAATAATCCATAAAACACAAAATAACAAATGCTGGAGAGGTTGTGGAGAGCCTGGAGCACCTATACACTGTTTGTGGGAATGTAAAATGGCACAACCACTTTGGAAATCTATTTGGCACTTCCTTAAAAAGCTAGAAATACAAGTACCATACGATCCAGCTATCCTCCTCCTTGGAATATATCCTAGAGAAACAAGAGCAGTCACAGGAATAGATATATGCACACCCATGTTCATCGCAGCACTGTTCACAATAGCCAAAGGATGGAAGCAACCTAAGTGCCCATTGATGGACGAATGGATAAACAAACCATGGTATATCCACACAATGGAATATTACAC
Organism: Trichechus manatus latirostris; assembly: GCF_000243295.1. Classification (NCBI taxonomy): domain Eukaryota; kingdom Metazoa; phylum Chordata; class Mammalia; order Sirenia; family Trichechidae; genus Trichechus; species Trichechus manatus. The sequence goes on from NW_004443970.1 coordinate 5,265,796, forward strand.
AACGATAAAGAACAATGACGAAGCTGTGAAACATCGTATAACTTGGTGGAAGCTAGAACTTATTATGCTGAGTGAATTTAGTCAGGCACAGAAGGACAAATACTGTATAAAACCACTATTACAAGAACTCAAGAAATGGTTTAAACACAGAAGAAAACATTCTTTGATGGTTACGGGGGTGGGGAGGGAAGGTGAGGGTTATTCACTAACTAGATAGTAGATAAGAATGATCTTAGGTGAAGGGAAGGACAGCACACACTACAGGGGAAGTCAGCACAACTGGTCTAAACCAAAGCTAAGAAGTTTCCTCAATGCAATCAAATACTTTGAGAGACAGAGTAGCAGGGGTGCGGGATCTGGGGACCATGGTTTCAGGGGACATCTATGTCAATTGATGTAACAAACCTTATTAAGAAAATGTTCTGCATCCTACTTTGGCGAGTGGCGTCTCGGGTCTTAAAAGCTTGCAAGCGGCCATCTGAGATGCATTAACTGGTCACAACCACTTGGAGTAAAGGAGAACAAAGAACACCAAAGGCACAAGGAAAGTAGTAGCCCAAGAGACAGAATGGGCCACATAAACCAGAGACTTCATCAGCCTGAGACCAGAAGAACTAGATGGTGCCCATTTACCACCAATGAACGTCCTGACAGGGAACACAACAGAGGGTCCCTGATGGTGCAGTAGAACGATGGGATGCAGAACTCAAATACTAGTAAGAAGACCAGACTTAATGGTCTGACTGAGACTGGAGGTGCCCAGGAAAGCATGGCCCCTGGTCTCTCCATCACCCCAGAACTAAAACAATTTCTGAGGCCAACTCTTCAGACAGGGATTGGACTGGACTATGGGGCATAAAGTGATACTCGTGAAGAATGTGCCTCTTAGACAAGTAGATATAAGAGACCAAAGGGGCGGCTTCTGTCCAGAGGTGAGAGGGGAAGGCAGAGAGCGTTAGGAGCTGGTTGAATGTTCACGGGGAATCAGGGGCAGAGGGGAGAAATGTGCTGTCGCAGAATGGGGTGAGCGGGTGGGGTCTCATAACAATGTATGTTATAAAAAAAAAAAATTCTGTATGGGAGACTAACTTGAAATGTAAACTTCATACAATTACATCAATAAAGAAAATAAATAAATAAAATCAATGGAGTCCTTGCATGGTGCAGATGATTCAACATATTTGGCTGCTAAACAAAAGGTTATGTGTTTGAGTCTACACAGAGGCACCTTGGAAAAAGTCCTGGTGATCTACTTCTGAAAAACTCAGCCATTGCAAATGCTGTGGAGCACAGTTTTACTCTTATATGCATGAGGTTGCCACGAATCAGAACTGACTGAACAGCGACTTGTTTGTCCAGATAAATACATTGATAATGAATACAATTAATGTCACTAAATTATACATGTGAAGAATGTTGAAACAGAAAATGTTTTGTTACATATTTACCACATAAGGAAAAAAAGATAAATATAATCAAAATATTGTTGGCACGATAATATTTTGACCAGAAGAATATTTATTGGAGAAAGTCATGGCTTCAGAGTCAGAAGATGCATATGTGAGACCATGCTTTACCTTTTACTTCCTTTTTTTACTTAATGTTTGGAGTTTCTATTCTCCACAAAGATGGTCTTGTAAGCTGGTATCACAAAAAACAAAAGAACAAACAAAAAAGTAAAACTTTGAAACCTAGAGTTTTAGATGGAAGCACTGGTAGTGTAGTGGTTAAGAATTCAGCTGGTAACCAAAAGGTCAGCAGTTTGAAGCCACCAAGTGCCCCTTGGAAACCCTATAGGGCTATTCTCCTCTGTTCTATAGGGTCACTATGAGTCAGAATTGACTCAACGGCAGTGGGTTTGGTTTTTTTTTATTTTTTGGTTAGAGTGTCAGACAAAAGGAAGATAGCGTTATTTTCCATTGGTTCACTAATACTATAGGGCTATTTTCATGCAAGACATTTTCAATCAAATTATGTGGCTTTGTCTTCTTTAGCTAATGTTAGTATATGTTAATATGTATCGGTTCTCAACCATTCTACCTATAGGATCACTGCCACAATCATGGAATTATAAATAAGAACAAGTGTTTGGAGTAAAAGAAAAACAAAATTAAATTCTACCTTCACCTATTTAAATTTGGATAACCATTCTGTGATTCATAATCCTCTTCTATGAAATAGAAATAGCATCTAACTCATAGGGTTGCTGTAAGAATTGCTTTGTATAATGCAAAGATAGCAGTGCTTAGCATAGTACTTGGGACATAACCCATGCTCAAAAATGGCAGTGATGTTTGTGATTGTCTTCCTCCTTGTCCTCTTCCTCCTCTTCATTATCATCATCTTAAAGTAACTATCTCAGTAAAAACTTGAGAAAATGCACTAAGAAATCTGCAGACAGTTTTAAGGCAAATTCTAAGTCAAAGAATAGGAATAAAAGTCATATTCGAAAGGAAAATCTCATGAAATTTTGTACTCTATAGACTACAGAGCAACCTTGAGACACTAATAGTGAACTTTCAAAAACCATAATTGTGCAAACAGCAAGCTCTGCTGGGAGGGCAACATCTTTTCTAGGGTGGAACAATGAGTCCTGTAATAGTAGAGAGCCCTCCTCATCCCTCTCCAGTGTCAGAGAATCAAGATAAAATTTAGCCACTTTGTCCTGAGTTCTAAAGGAGAATAAGTATTTTAACAAGTAGTTCAACTATCTTTGGTGTCAAACAAGCTTTTGTGATATGGCCTGGAGAACTAACAATCCTATAGAGAATTATTTCTTGAAACGCATAATAGTCAAGTTCTAAGCAGCTGATTTACACGAGTCTTAAAGCTGAAGCATTTACTGGTTGGAGAAAATCTGATTTAATATTAAAATACCAGGATGATTAGGCAATTTTTAATTGTTTTAAAAAATGTCTAACACAACATTTTCAGTTCAACATTTTTTGTATGTACAGTTCAGTGATATCAATTACATTAACCATGTTGTAGAACCATCCCCAGTGTTCCTGGCCAAGTTTTTCATCACCATAAACAGACACTACTGCTTCCCAAATAATGCTTCGTCTTTCCCCCTCTCTCCTACCCCTGGTAACCACTAATAAACTTTCGTCTGTATGCATTTGCTTATTCTCAATATTCCAGATAAGTGAGATCATTCAATCAATATATGATTAAGTAGAAAATTAATTTCTCTTTATGGCTGAGTAATATTCCTTTGTGTACATGTAAAGCTTTGTACTCTAAAACTGATAATTTAAGAAGTTTGTTAGTGTTGTTGTTAGATGCCATCAAGTCAGTTGCAACTCATAGCGATCTTATGTATAATAGAACTAAATGTTGCTGGGCCCTGGGACATCCTCACAATAGTAGGTATGTTACAGCTCATTGTCGCAGCCACTGTATGAACCCATTCATTGAATGTCTTCCTTGTTTTTCACTGACGTTACTTTACCAAGCATGATGTCCTTTTCCAGGGATTGGTCCTTACTGATAACATGTCCAAAGTAAATGATACAAAGGCTCACCGTTCTTTCTTGAAGATGTTTAAACCCATTGCTGTCGAGTCAATTCCGACTCATGGCGACTTCATAGGACAGGGTAGAACTGCCCCATAGGGTTCCAAGAAGCAGCGGGTGGATTCGAACTGCCGACTTTTTGGCTAACAGCTGAGCTCCTAACCACTATGCCACCAGGGCTCCTTTTTGTTTACGATGTTTACCAACTCCTAATTTCAGAACTTAACTTTCTCTCTTCTTCCACACAGAGTAACACTGCAATAAGCCTTATTTAAGTTTACACAGGCAAACATTAGCTAACCTCAGGTGTGAGTTCTCGTATCAAGTGCTTTTTATTTAGTGTCGCCAGTTAAAATAAACGACCCTCAATTACATTTGAATTTAAGGTAAATAAGGAGTAATTTGTTAGTATAAGTATGCAGCGTGCAAAATTTGATAAATGTAGAAAAATTATCTATACTGCAGGAAAAAGTTTCAAATACATATAAATAAATATGAATACAGATATAGGTATAGGTAAAAGTATAGGTATAGATATAAATATAGATATACATATAAAATATAAATATATATTCTTTTCCCAATTTTTTCCTCTTCTGAATCAATTTCTTCTTAAAATACTTACAAGTAACTTTCACTTAAATGTTATTAGTGAGAAATATGCACACACATATTCTCACATACAATGATGGAATATGCATCTAGATGTAAAAAATTCTGATTTTCTTTTTCAAATAAGCAGTCAGCCAAGTGGATTCTTTTTCCAATTAGAGAAATTTATGCTGGTTTTCTTTAGCCTGTATCAAAGGTTTGTGGATTATATAAATAAATCTGTTTACTTGTAATCTATTACTTCAAAATTGATTATAATTCAAGAGAAGACATATTCTAGTTCTCCTTTTACTATCTAAGAACAAAGATTCCAATGAGATACTCAGTATCTGGGAAATGGCATTGGAGTGTTTTAAGAGGTGAAGGTTTTAGCTTAGTTCTGCCCCAAAACATTTCTGTAATATTCTCAAAGATAATCGACGTCTCTGGATTCAGTACTCCAGGGAGGTGATGGAACTAGGTAATCTCCAATATTCTTTCTAACAAGCTGTGCTTTCAAGAACAGAAAAAGTATATTTTAAAAAAATGACACACCCGGTGTTTTCAACATTTTTTTATTGTATTTTAGATGAAAGTTTACAAAACAAACTAGCTTTTCCTTAAAAAATTAGTACACATATTATTTTGTGACATTGATTACCAAACTCACCGCATGTCAACAGTCTCCCTTCTCGACCTTGGGTTCCCTATTACCAGCTTTCCTGTCCTCTCCTGCCTTCTAGCCCTTGCCCCTGGGCCGGTGTACCCCTTTAGTCTCGTTTTATTTTATGGGCCTGTCTAATCTTTGGCTGAAGGGGGAACCTCAGGAGTGACTTCATTACTGAACTAAGATGTTTTCAACATTTTAGAAGCACACACCTAGGTATAAATGAAGATATAAGAGATTGATATACTAATAACTAATAACAGGGCATTTTCTTCTATTAATTAAGGTAATGTCTCTATAAACATTAGTATAGAAGCATAATATTATTTATTCATTTTAATCAATAAAAATCCATACTATTCAAATAATATATCCTATAATTCAGATATACCTTGGCCCAGGTTCATCAGAATTGCAAAGATTTCTTGGAGGCTAAATTTTGAGAATAGTAGCATTTAAATTATGGTGTTTCAACGAATACTGAATATTCCAAGGGCTGCCAGAAGAACAAACAAATTTGTCTTGGACAAAATACAGTCAGAATGCTTCTTAGGAGTGAGGGTGGTGAGATTTCGTCTAGCTTACTTTGGACATGTCATCAGGAGGGACCAATTCCTGGAGAAGGACATCATGCTTGGTAAAGTAGATGACCAACGAAAACAAAAACTTGTTGATTAAATGAATGCATTTTTTGACGTATACCAGGGTGGGAAATAATTGCCATTTTTTAAAAGCTGCCTTTTGTTTTTGTCCGTTGCTCCAAGGCTAGAGATAACATTTATCTTTGGGGAAGACAGCTCCATTGTTTAGGAAACGAATCAAAGTGCCACAGTGTAGGTGCATTTGCACATAGGCATACACACACTCATCACACACTCATGTGGGTCTTTTGGGTATACAAAGGTAAAGCCCATCCCTGGAAGGACATCATGCTTGCTAAAGTAGAGGGTCAACAAAAAAATGAAGACCCTCAGTGAGATTAATTGACACAGTGGCTGCAACAATGGGCCCAAACATACCTACGATTGGGAGGATGACAAAGGAATGCACAACGTCTTGTTCTCTATGAGTCTGAAGCAACTGGCTGGCACCTAACAACAATGACAACAAATTTTGTGTGTGACAGAAAACTTGTTCAGATTTAGGTTATAGATTTCAAATTACATTTCATGCTCAGCTGCTCAGCTCTTGGCTTTCCCCTTTTAAATGTATTCCTTGGTCTGCAATTTTTCAAAGATATGACAGATATTAAAAATATGTTGAAGTGGGAACTAAGAGGCCATCACAGGACTTAATATAGTTAACTATTGACATTAATTTATTCAGCTGATAATTCATTGAATTGATACCACTTTGTAACTGGGATTATATTAACTCCAAGAATACAGAGGAAACACTGGTGGTGTAGTAGTTGAGAGTTCAGCGGCTAACCAAAAGGTCGGCAGTTCAAATCCACCAGGCCATCTTTGGAAACCCTATGGGGCAGTTCTACTCTGCCCTATAGGGTCGCTATGAGTCGGAATCAACTCGAGGGCAGTGGGTTTGGTGCTTTTTTGGTCCTTCTTCTGGAGCCCTGGTGGCACAGTGTTTAAGAGCTCTGGCTAACCAAAAGGTTGGCAGTTCGAATCCACTAGACGTTCCTTGGAAACCCTATGGGGCAGTTCTACTCTGTCATATAGGGTCACTATGAGTTGGAATCAACTCCATAGCAATGGGGTTTTTGGGTCCCTCTTCTAAGGACCCCTGGCGCAGTGGTCAAAGCACTTGGCTGCTAACTGAAAGGTCCACAGTTCAAACACACCAGCTCCTCCACCATAAAGATTTACGGCCTTGGAAACTCTGTGGGTCAGTTCCACTCTGTCCTGTATGGTTAACTTGAAGGCAGCAGGTTTGGTTTTTCTGGATTGGTCTCAAGGAGCCCCGGTGACGAAGTGGTTAAGAGCTCAGGCCACCAACCAAAAAGTCAGGAGTTAGAATCCAGCAGCCACTCCTTAGAAACCCTATGGAGCAGTTCTACTCTGTCCTGTAGGGTCACGATGAATCAGAACCAACTGGATGGCAACGGGTTTGGTTTTTGGTTTTCTCTGCTAATGGAATATACAATCTATTGGAGTTCTGAAGCTCAGGGGAGAGGTATAAGCTATAAATAGTGATCTGGTCAAGGCCGGTAAAAAGGGGTAAATTGTTTCTAGGAAGGTGGAAGAAGAAGGCAAGGAGGAGGAGGAGGAGGAAGGCATGGTGGAGGAGGAGAAGGAGACCACAATGGGTCCTCTTTGGAAAGTAATAACTTACTTCTTTCATCTGCTTCTTTATGTCTGACAGGAAGTGATGCATAGATAACATTGATGACCTACCTAACTTAAAATTATTGCTTTGACATCTGGAAGTCTGAGTATAATGTTAATACGTATGTTGTTGTTGTTAGGTGCTGTCAAGTCGGTTCAGACTCATAGCGACCCTGTAGGACAGAGTAGAACTGCCCCATAGAGTTTCAAGGAGAGCCTGGTGGATTCAAACTGCTGACCTTTTGGTTAGCAGCCAAGATCTTAACCACTATGCCACCAGGGCTCAGTTAATATGTTTAAGATTAACCTAACAAAGGTTCTCATTTTTGGAATTTAATCATCAACTAATATTGATAATATTCTCAATAAAGAAACAACTATCATATTTAACACTTTGTTTAGCATATAGTAGAGTTTTAGCAAATTCTTAATGATGGATTAGCTGCTTTTAATGTATCATACCTGTGCTTCGCCACATTATAAATACCTTATGTTTTATTATCAGGAATTATTATACTCATATTCCAAGTTATAGTTTTATCACCTATACGTTGTTTAAACAGCCATTTACAGATAACAAGAAGGTAGCCAGTCAATCAACAGATATGTTTGAGAGTTCATAATGTGTAATAAGCAGCTGGGTGGCCCAAATGTTTAAGGCTTGACTACTAGACAAAAGGTTGTGGTTTGAACCTACCCAGAGGTGCCTTGGAAGACAGACTTGGCAGTCTGCTTTCAAAAGGACACAGCGTTGAAAACTCTATGAAGCAGTTCTACTCTGCACACATGGGGTTTCTATGAGCTGGAAATGTCAGCAACTAACAGCAACAACAACAACAATGATGTGCAAGTACAAGGATAACTAAAAGCACAAGGATAATAAAGCTTGGGAATAATCGTTATTGATGTTGTTATTGTTGTTTTTATTTAGTTTAAATCTTTGATATCAAAATTAAACTACTTTAGATTGCTTGAAAAAGCAGGTCTAAACATGCCTTCCTTTGAATAATTAGATTATTGTATGTAAAAGTCTGCTTGGAGAACCATGAAGGGAGCATTCTATCAGAGAGTAAAAGATAAACAAGAGTTTTTCAAGAGAAAGAGGCAGGCAAAATGGTGTGATGGCATATACAGTCCATGGTGGGATGAAGAACGTTTGTTTACTGATTCAATAGCTCTGTATGGGCACCATTTACATTCCAGATAATCTACAGACACTCTGAAGAGCTTCATATTCAGAAAATTAAAGTAACAATATTTCTAGAGCATAATACTTACGTGTATACATGTAAAAGCAGACAGAAAAAGGAAGTTGAAGAGAGATAATTTAATGGAGGTAAGTAGGGGTCAAATTATGAAGGCATAGTGAGGCACTTAATTTTACTTTGTAGGGACTGAAAGCTATTGAAAAATCTGAATCAGTAAGTGACATTATTTTAGAAAAATTACATGAGAGAGGGATAATGGAGCCATTAAAGGGGGGTTATATCAGAAATCCACCATCCATTTGTCGATTTGTCATACTGTAGTGGCTTTCTTGTTGCTCCAGTGATGGAAGCTATGCCACCAGTGTTACAAATGCCAACAGGATCACTCATGGTGGACAGATTTTAAGAAAGTTTCCAGACTAAGACAGACTAGGAAGAAAGGCCTGATGACCTATTTCTGAATATTAGCAAATGAAAACTCTATGAATTAAAACAGAATATTTTCCTATATAGTGTTAGAAGATGTGCTCCCCTAGATTGGAAGATGCTCAACAATGGACTCAAACATACCAATGATCATTAAGATGGAACGGAACCAGGCAATGTTTTGTTCTGTGGTATGTGGGGTCACCATGAATGAAAGCCAACTCTACGGCAACTAACAACAACAATATACTAGAAGTAAGCCCTGGATGCTATGTTAACTCAGAACTAAAACCATTCCCGCAGACCACTCTTCAGACAAAGATTAGACTGAACTATAAAACGTAATACTAGTGAAGAGTGTGCTTGTTAGGTCAAGCAGATACAGGAAATCAAAGAGGCAGCTCTTGTCCAGAGGTAGGATGAGAAGGCAGGAAGGGACAGGAGGGGAAACCCGAAGTGGAAAGGGGGAAGTGTGCCGTCACATTGTAGGGATTGCAACTAGTGTCACATGACAATATATGTATAAAATTTTGTATGAGAGATTAACTTAAGCTGTAAACTTTCACCTAAAGGACAATTAAAAAAAAAAAATTCCTTCAGCAAGAGACTCTTGCCTCCCCCCTCATGCCAAGCAGCATTCCAAAGTTCCTCTGAAATTCCCTCCCTCACTGTGAATTCATGAATCTGATTTTGTTAGGCTAAGCACTTGTTTCTGGTGGGTTTGGGCTGGTTAGGCATTGGCACATTCATTTCACGAACATGTTTTTAGCACCCAGTGAATAAGATACATTAAGTCAATCTTCAAAAAAAAGAAATAAAGATCCTAATACAGATTTCTTATTATATTTACTAGAAGTATCACTGCCTAGAAGTTTTTCATTACTCTCCATTTGGCTCCAGTTTGCACAACTCACACCCTGTCCATGGGAGAACAAAGAAATCATTTAGATAGACGTTAAGAGTACAGACTCTAGAGCCGCTGGGTTTGAGCCTCAGCTCCATCACTCACTAGCTGCGTGGATTTGGGAAGGTTACATAATCTCTTTGGGATTTAGTTTTATCATCTGTAAAATGAAAAAAAGTAATAATACCTACCATGTTGAGTTATTTTAAGAATCAAATGAGTTAATAGTTTAAAGTGCTAAATAGGGCTTCTATTAAATTTCCATTACATTTATATTTCAGGTAAATAATAAATAATATTTTGACATAAATTTGTCTCTCAAAAATGCAAAGTTATGTTCCAAATACAGGTAATCCCAGACTTATGACAGGTTCCGTTCCGTCGACTACTCCACTGTAAATCAGTTCTGACATAAGTCACATCCTCTTTTTCTTTTAGTTTTGTTATAGATTGAATTGTGCCCCCCCAAAAAATGTGTGTCAAATGGGTTATGCCATGATTCCCAGTATTGTGTGATTGTCCACCATTTTGTCACCTGATGTGATTTTCCTTTGTGTTGTAAATCCAACCTCTATGATGTTAATGATGAGGGATTAGTGGTAGTTATGTTAATGAGGCTGGACTCAATTTACAAGATTAGGTTGTGTCTTAAATCAACGTCTTTTGAGATATAAAAGAAGAGAAGCAAACAGAGAGACAGGGGGACCTCATATCACCAACAAAGTAGTTCCAGGAGAGAACTCCTCCTTTGGACTCGGTCGGGATCCCTGTGGTAAAAAGCTCCTAGACCAGGGGAAGATTGATGACAAGGACCTTCCTTCAGAGCCAACAGACAGAGAAAGCTTTCCCCTTGAGCTGGCACCCTGATTTCAGACTTCTAGACTCCTAGACTGTGAGAGAATAAATTTCTCTTTGTGAAAGCCATCCACTTATGGTATTTCTGCTATAGCAGCACTAGATAACTAAGACAAGTTTCCATTATTGCATTTTATTATCAGTATCTTTATAAATCCAATCTTTATTTGTCTTTGGGGGTTGGAACTTTACATCTGAGAATGATAACATCAGCAAATCATGCACTGCAACACTGTATATAGCACATATTACTAACAATAAGATGTAAAAAAAAAATAGTAGTAAGTGTGGTTTGGTGTAACTCGAATACATTGTAAGTTAGAGACTACATGTATTGCATGGACTAAAATATACGAAGTTATACTTAACTTAAAAACGTTTTTCTCTGAAATTCACATTTAACCCAATGTCTTGTACTTTTATTTGCTAAATCTGCTAATAAGACTTTCTTCCATATAATAATCACTATATAAGTGGTACTTACTACTTAAACAGATTTTGTACACATTTATAGTTATAGTCTATGCACTGTCAGGCGTTATGGTCTGACATTTTCCTCTGAGAAGTTCTGAAGAAATTGTCCAAGATCTCTCCTTTTATCAAGACACATTTACCAAGTTCTGCTAAAATAAACAATATTGCTCTGATTCTTATGAACCTACTTGTTTGTTACAGCAGCATAAATTGTGTTTCTGAATTTCATAAAATGATTTCACATATGCTCTTCTAGAGACTTTCTCAGATTTTTCTGTACTGTTGCTATCAAGAACAAAATCCAACAGAGAGCTCAATATCTTTTACATAATTATGCACTAAAGTAAATTAACCCAAAGTCTGAAGTTATGTACAAGTTTCTCCCTCTTGGATAACAAGGTTTATACTTTTTACTAGGCATACAACTATGCATACTTCTTCTGCCTTTCTGTGTCTGTCAAAACACAAAGAGCTAAGTTTTCTGGCTACTCTTATGCTCAGTTTTTCTCTTTCCTCTCCTCCTGTAACTTGATAGTTTCCTGTTATTCTAATTGTATTTTTTTTTTGCTTTTGTAATATCTGAGCTTATTATTTATTGCAAACTGTCAAAAATTATTTGGGAAAAAGAGCCAGGGTTTACATATGTTTAAAAATCTACTTGAAATCTTAAAGTTTTAAACTTATTCATATTCTAAATATCTTCTATTTGCTGAGTTTCCAAAGCAGTTTTCCATTTCCGTGTGCCCTTAGTGGTCAATTATAGCAGTAGAATAGTAGTCAGTTAACAAAAGGGAAAACAAATGAATGGTTCTCATTTCTCTAGCTTTGCTGACCATCTTAATAGAAAAAATTGTTGTTGAAATTATACATATAAGATAAACGAGTCCATGAGATAGGAAAATATGAACGTAGTGCTCTTTCTCTCTTTCTATGTCTCTTTAATTTTTTATATAAGAAAATTTTAAAACTTACAGCTGAGTTGATTCAAAACCGTGGCAACCTCAATTGTGTCAGACTAGAACTGTGCTCCATAGGGTTTTCTATAGCTGATATTTGTTAAATAGATTGCCAGGCTTTTCTTCCAAGGAGCCTCTGGATGGCTTTAAAGCTCTGACCCATATGTTAACAGTCAAGTGAGTTAATTGTGTATACTACCCAGGGACTCCAATTTTACATTCAAGCTAAAAATGAGAATACAAAATGTGTTTTTAGCATTCCACATCAACCTTTTCTACCATCTCTTGTATCCACCCACTGCCATCAAGTCAATTCCTACACATAGAGACCCTGTAGAGTTTCCAAGGCTGTAAATCTTTATGGAAGCAAACTGCCACATCTTTCTCCAGCTGGTGGGTACCAACCACCAACCTTATGGTTAGCAGCCGAGCACTTTAACCACTGTGTCACCAGGGCTCCTTACACTCATACTGTCTTGCACATCTACTCTGAATTCTAATTGCCTAGTCAGAGACAAAGGATTTAATAAACTCATTCACACCAAAGTGATAGCATTGCCTGTCCTCCTTCATGTATACACACATTTTTCTTTGTAACAAAAGGCTGAGGGAGACACTGCTCAATAAAAATGCTCTGCTACCCATTGGAAAAATTTAGATGTAGTGGCACCAGGGTCTGGCTGATGTTTGAAGTATGAGAGCTGACCTGATACCTCTTAAATCAAACAACACTGGTGATACCTCTCCAGCGAATACATCTGCAGAGTTAGTGGAAAGAAACCTTCTATGTGGCGAGAGAAAGAAATCAAGAAGCATTTTTTTCTCCTTTGCCTGGGAAGAGGATAAAATCTTGAGGGTTATTATTTAATTATTAAATACTAGATAAAAGAAAAGGAAATGTAATAGTGTTATCTTTATTATAAATAATATTAATCATTTAATAATAGAGAATACACAGAGAGCATGTTATAGCTAAGGGAAGCACAGTAATTATAGAAAAAAAAAACACACAAAGAATTTTTTAAATTAAGGAAAGAATATTCCTTCATCTCTCTTAGAATGCTACCCTGTAAAGCTTTAAAAAAAACTTGTTAACAACTTTATGAATATTAAAAAATACCGTGAAAAATTTCTTTTAAAGAGTGGTTTATTATTTAATGTTTATCTTATTTTTGTTATTGTCACCAAACAAGCAAGTCATATAAGAATGTTTTCATGTTTTAGTGCTACAACATTAGTTCATCCATTATTAATACAACTCGTAAATACTCTCACCATCAAAAATAGCCTCAAACAACCTTATCTGGGCAGACCGAGGCTTCGTTTTTTCCCCAGGGGTTTCCAGTTTCTGGACTATAATTAGTTGTCATCTATTCTGACGGAGAAGATTCTACCTACCTTCCCCCATGTCTCAATAACGTTCTTGACAGATTTCATATCCTGAGGCAACCTAAACAGTTTACTAAGTGAGACCCACTAGAAGAGAAGGAAAAGGTACAATGGGAAAAACTCATTATTTTTAGCCAAAAGTTAATTAGGTGTTTTTGTGGGATTATTTTCCCCAAAGCATTCATATTTTGCCAAATGTGTGATTCACGTTATGCTATCCTTTAAAACAATTTTAGCCACTTGTTTTCACACTCTAATTGTACATCTGTGTGGAAAAAAGAGTTTTTTAAAAATGTTTTTACTAATTTAATATCTTCCATTAAAAATTTTATGCTGTTAAATAATTCTTTTAGATATAACACTCACATGTTCTATAAAAAGTCTCAACTGTCATTTATTTCTCAAAACAATTCACTGAGATAATAAATGATCATATAAAAATTTCAGTAGATTCTACCCCTGATAAATAATACTATTTCACAGCCATGGTTAGCATGAAGAAGCCGGTCTCTCTATGACTGTTTCAAGGGATATATGAGCCCATCCTACACAGTGCAAACGTCGGCAAATACTTCCAGAAGAAACACTGAAAATAATCATAGCATAATCAGGCCATGGCTTCACTATCAGAGCAACAGTAAAGATGAGAACCATCTTGTTTTGTGTACAGGTATTTTTCAAACTTCTTTGTTGTGCAGGGCATGCAGATGAAAAGTGAAAACATTGTTAGGCATTGTCCTCCTATTCTTGAGATTCAGCAGTGACAAATACAAGTTCTGGCTTTCAAAGAATGCTACTGAGTCTGGAGCCCATAGGAAGATAGGTAAAGAGGCATTTATACTAAAGCATCTTGTGCGTTATGATAAAGGTTTTAATGCACAAAACAGGGTGAGTGAGAGTAAAGCAAAGTCTTCATAGAAAAAGTGACATCTAACCTAATCCAGAAATATGAATAAGAGTTTTGAGTGGGAGTACAGGTAAGTCCTAAATTGATAATTCTAGAAATACTATAAGATGCTTGCGATGGTTAAGATTGTATGTCAGCTTGGCTAGGCCATTATTCTCAGTGTTTTAGCAGTTGTATAATGTTGTGATCACCCCATGATGGAATCTACTGAGTGGTACTGGGGGAGGCGGGGCCTATGGCAGCTCACTGCCACCTCAGTTCATCTCTCTGCCTTCCACTGGTTACTTTCTGCCTGCTCACCTTGCCAAGGTTTTTGGCTTGTTCCAGACTCAGCAGCTGCCTCTTGTTGTCTCACCTCCAGTTCTTGGGACTTGAGCTAGCAGGTTACCTGTTGATCTTGGAATTCGTTGAACTTGAACTTCTCAGCCTGCAAGCAAGAGTCCAGTTCCCTGACCTGCTGACCTTGGGTTCACCAGCCCCTGCAGCTACATGAATCAGGAGAAACCTGATTGTCTTGTCTGCTAATCTTGGAATTCATTGACCTTGACAGCCTGTGAGTGGGAGCCCCTCTCCGACCTGCCAACCTGGGGTTCACCAGCTTCTGTGGCTCCGTGAACTGGGAGAGGCCTCTATCCTGATCTGTGGACTTGGGAAATTTTAGCTTCTACAATTGCGTGAGCTATTTCCTTGATATAAATCTCTCTCTATATATATATTTATAAGCTTTAGCGGTAAAGTTTCTCTAGAGAACCCAGCCTAAGACATTTGGTACCAAGAGTGGTTCTAGAGAAACAAACTTGTAAGGATGAGTTTCCTAAATTGGTTCTCAAGTCTAGTTGGTCTTAAAGATGTTGATGACTCTGCTTCCAGCAAAGAGGCCGCTGCTAGTCCATGGAGTGAGGTGGCGGTATAAATATGCAAAATATCACCACCAGTATATCAGGTATTGGTGAAAGGCGAGCGAGCCTCTGAGTGAACACATGTGTGATATCTTTCTACAGCTTTGTCAGAATGAAAAGTATAGGGAAGCTGGTTGGTTGGTCCTACTTTCACTAGACAAACTGGTGAAAGAAAGAGATGTGCTCAGGGCTTCAGAGTCAAAGCTCAAGTGCCGCATAAATGACCTCAAGGCTTCCACTTGTGCTTTGAAGGAAAGCCTTATTTCTCGAAGTAACAGAGCTGAAATTGCTGAAAGCCAAACCCAGACTCTTATTGTTAGAGTGGCTGAATTACAATGCCAGCTCAATTGTCAGCCTCCAGATGTGTCTGAAATTAAAGTAAGAGCATTGATTGGGAAGAAATGGGATCCTGAAACTTGGGATGGGGACATATGGGGAGCTGGAGACACTGAGCCCCTAAATTCTGTTGAATCACTCTTGCCAGCAGAACCAATCCCTCCTGAAGAGATTACTTCATGTTTGTCTGTTACACCACCCTGCCCAGGAAAACCATTAGCCTTTCCACTCCCGTCTAATGAGATTAGCCCTAGCCTAGCTGCCTCTAAAGAGCCCTTGTCTGAGTCATTGCCTGGGGCATCACCTGAGGCAGAAAAACCATTAGCCCCTCCACTGCCATCTAATGAGATTAGCCCTAGTCCATCTGCTTCTGAAGAGCCCTTGCCTGAGTCATTGCCTGGGGCACCACCTGAGGCAGATGCTTTACAAGACTATGCTGAATGTTCTCAAAACAATTCCACACTACTGATTCTAGCTTCTAGACCTATAACTAGACTTAAATCCCAGCAAGCCCCAAAAGGTGAAGTACAGAGTGTGACCCAGGAGGAGGTACCCTACACTCCAAAAAAACTACTTGAGTTTTCTAATATGTACAAACAGAAACCTGGGGAATATGTGTGGAAATGGCTATTAAGGGTGTGGGATAATGGTGCAAGGAACATAAAGATGGATCAATCTGAGTTTACTGATATGGGTCCACTAAGCACAGATTCTTCATTCAATGTTTCTGCTTGGGAAGTTAGGAAAGGATCTGATAGTTTGCTTGGTTGGGTTGCTGAAGCATGGATTACGAGGTGGCCTACACTGAATCAAGCTGAAGTGCCAGACCTGCTTTGGTATACTATAGAAGAAGGTATCCATAGGCTTAGGGAAATTGGCATGCAAGAGTGGATTTATCAGGTTAGACCTACAGACCCACACATGGAGTGCCCAGAGGACACACCTTTTACCTCAACTGTGAGGAACAAATTTGTGAAGGGAGCTCCAGCATCCTTGAAGACTGCTGTGATTGCTATTTTATGTAAATCAGATTTGACAGTGGAAACTGCCCTAACTGAATTAAGACACCTAACTGCAATGGGGCTGATTGGACCCCGTGGTAGTAGGGGCCAAGTGGCTGCACTCAATTGACAAAGACAAGGTGGGTGTGGTTACAGTAATGGACAGCAGAGTCAAGGCAGTAATCAAAATAATCTGACTCATATAGATTTACGGCATTGGCTACTTAGTCATGTGTCCCTAGGAGTGAAATAGATGGGAAATCTACTAAATATTTACTTGATCTGTACAAACAGATGAATTCTAGGTCAGGTGAACAGCAGTCTAACTTGAATCACCAGAATGGTCACGGTCCCTCAATCAATTCCCAGATTAGAGCAAGTTTAAAGACCCACAAACCCTTGAATGAAGGGGAGGCTGGGTCCCCTTGAGGAAGGACTCCAATACACTGCCAAAAATGTTTACTGTTTATCTTTCTCCCAGCTTTCCCCAAAGGGATCTACGGCCTTTTATGAGAGTGACTGTTCATTGGGGAAAAGGAAATAATCAGACTTTCCGGGGATTACTGGATACTGGCTCTGAACTGGCACTAATTCCAGGAGACACAAAACATCACTATGGCCCACCAGTCAGAGTGGGGGCATATGGAGGTCGGGTTAATAATGGAGTCTTGGCTCATGTCTGTCTCACAGTAGGTCCAGTGGGTCCCCGAACCCATCCCATACTGATTTCTCCAGTTCCAGCATGCATAATTTGAATACATATACTCAGCAACTGGCAGAACACTGGATCCCTGACACATGGAGTAAGGGCTATTATGGTAGGGAAAGCCAAGTAGGAAGCCATTAGAACTGCCCCTACCTAGGAAAATAGTAAACAAAAGCAATACCGCCTTCCTGGAGGGATTGCAAAGATTACTGCCACCATTAAGGACTTGAAGGATGCAGGGGTGATGATTCCCACCACATCCCATTCAACTCACCTATTTGACCTGTGCAAAAAACATATGGATCTTGGAGAATGACAGTAGATTATCGAAAACTTAACTAAGTGGTGACTCCGATTGCAGCTGCTGTCCCAGAAGTAGTTTCATTGCTTGAGCAAATACGTCTCCTGGTACTAGGTATGCATCTATTGACCTGGCTAATGCCTTTTTCTCCATACCTGTTTCAAAGGACCATGAGAAGCAGTTTGCCTTCAGCTGGCAAGGCCAACAATACACCTTCACTTGCCTACTTCAGGGCTACATCAAGTCTCCAGCCCTATGTTATAATTTAGTCCTCAGGGACCTTGATGGCCTTTCCCTTCCACAAGACATCACACTGGTCCATTACATTGATGACATTATGCTGATTCGACCTAGTAAGGAAGAATTGTCAATGACTCTGGACTTACTGGTAAAACATTTGCGTGCTAGAGGGTGGGAGATTAATCCCACAAAAATTCAGGTACTTTCCACGTTAGTGAAGTTTCTAGGGGTCCAGTGGTGTGGGGTATGTCAAAACATTCCTTCTAAAGTGAAGGATAAGTTATTGCATCTTGCTGCTCCCACAACTAAAAAGGGGGCACAAAGCCTAGTGGGCTCCTTTGCATTTCGGAGGCAACATATACCTCATTTGGGCGTGCTACTCTGGCCTATTTATCAAGTGAGTTGAAAAGCTGCTAGTTTTGAGTGGGGACCAGAACAAGAGAAGGCTCTGCAACAGGTTCAGGCTGCTGTGCAAGCCGCTATGCCACTTGGACCATATGATCCAGCTGATCCATGGTGCTTGAAGTGTCAGTGGCAGATAGAGACGCTGTTTGGAGTCTTTGGCAGGCCCCTACTGGTGAATCACAGCACAGACCCTTAGGATTTTGGAGCAAAGCTCTGCCAACCTCTGCAGATAACTACTTTCCTTTTGAGAAACAGCTTTTGGCTTGTTACCGGGCCTTAGTAGAGACTTAATGCTTAACCGTGGGATATCAAGTCACCATGAAGCCTGGCTGCCCATCATGAACTGGGTGTTGTCTGACCCACAGAACCACAAAGTTGGACGTGCACAGCAGCACTCCATAATTAAATGGAGTGGTATATTTGAGATAGAGCCTAAGCAGGACCTGAAGGCCCAAGTAAGTTGCATGAGAAAGTGGTCCAAATGCCTATGGTCTCCACTTCTGTTATATTACCTTCCATCTCCTAGTCCGCACCTATGGCCTCATGAAGGGTTCCTTATGATCAGTTGACTGAGAAGGAGAAAACTCATGCCTGGTTTACAGATGGTTCTGTGCGATATGCAGGTGCCACTCGAAAGTGGACTGCAGCAGCACTACAGCCCCTTTCTGGGACCTTCCTGAAGGACAGTGGTGAAGGGAAATGCTTTCAATGGGCAGAACTTCGAGCAGTGCACCTGGTTGTTCACTTTGCTTGGAAGGAGAAATGGCCAGATGTGTGATTATATACTGATTCATGGGTTGTGGCAAATGGTTTGGCTGGATGGTCAGGGACTTAGAAGGAACATGATTGGAAAATTGGAAACAAGGATTTATGGGGAAGAGGTATGTGGAAAGACCTCTCTGAAAGGGCCAAAGAAGTGAAGATATTTGTGTCTCATGCAAATACTCACCAAAGGGTGACCTCAGCAGAGGATGATTTTAACAATCAAGTGGATAGGATGACGCGTTCTGTGGAAACCAGTCATCCTCTTTCCCCAGCTACTCCTGTCATTGCTCAATGGGCTCATGAACAAAGTGGCCATGGTGGCAGGGATGGAGGTTATGCATGGGCCCAGCAGCATGGACTTCCACTCACCAAGGCTGACTTGGCTACAGCCACTGCTGAGTGCCTACTCTGCCAGCAGCAGAGACCAACACTGAGTCCCCGATATGGCACCTTCCCTCAAGGTGATCAGCCAGCAACCTGGTGACAAATTGATTATACTGGACTTTTTCCATCATGAAAAGGGCAGCGTTTTGTCCTTACTGGAATAGACACTCTGGATATGGATTTGCCTTCCTTGAACACAATGCTTTTGCCAAAACTACCATCCATGGGCTTACAGAAAGCCTTTTCCACAGTCATGGTATCCCACACGGCATTGCCTCAGATCAATGGACACATTTCACAGCAAATGAAGTGCAGCAGTGGCCCCATGCTTGCGGAATTCACTGGTCTTAACATGTTCCCCATCATCCTGAAACAGCTGGCTTGATAGAATGTTGGAATGGCCTTCTAAAGACACAATTATGGCACCAGCTAGGTGGCAATACCTTGCAGGGTTGGGGCAATGTCCTCCAGGAGGCTGTATATGCTTTAAACCAGTGTCCAATATATTGTGCTGTTTCTCCCATAGCCAGGATTCACAAGTCCAGGAATCAAGGAGTGGAAATGGGAGTGGCACTACTCACTATTGCCCCTAGTGACCCACTTGCAAGATTTTTGCTTCCTGTCCCCTTGACTTTATGCTCTGCAGGACTAGAGGTCTTAGTTCCAAAGGGATGAATGCTTCCACCTGGAGACATATCACTGATTCCACTGAACTGGAAGTTAAGAATGCCACCAGGCCACTTTGGGCTCCTTATGCCTCTGGATCAACAGGAAAAGAAGGAAGTTACCATACTGGCTGGTGTGATTCATCCTGATAACCAAGAGGAAATCAGATTGATATTACATAATGGAGGTAAAGAAGAGTATGTATGGAATGCAGGAGATTCCTTAGGATATCTCTTAGTACTACCATGCCCTGTGATTAAAGTCAATGGAAAACTACAGCAACCTAATTCTGACATGACTACTAATGACCCAGTCCCTTCGGGAATGAAGGTTTGAGTCACCCCACCAGGCAAAGAACCACGACAAGCTGACGTACTTGCTGAGGACAAAGGGAATATGGAATGGGTGGCAGAAGAAAGTAGTTCTAAATACCAGTTATGGCCACATGACCAGTTGCAGAAATGGGGACTGTAATTGCTATGAGTATTTCTGTTTTGTATGTGTACATCTAATATTTTTGTTTCCTTCACTTATAAAATATAAAATGTAAACAGGGCTAGTGCGTTTTCAATTGTACACATTAGTTGTATCATGTTAGGTGCAAGTATGACTTTGTAATTGTCTTTATTCAAAGATTATGTATGGTTTCAGGAGATGTGTACAGGTGTCAAGTTGACAAGGGGTGGACTGTGATAGTTAAGATTGTGTGTCAACTTGGCTAGGCCATTATTCTCAGTGTTTTAGCAGTTGTATAATGTTGTGATCACCCCCATGATGGAACCTGTTGAGTGGTACTGGTGGAGGCAGGACCTGTGGCAGCTCACCACCCCCTCAGGTCATCTCTCTGCCTTCCACCAGTTAATTTCTGCCTGCTCGCCTTGCCAAGGTTTTTGGCTTGTTCCAGACTCAGCAGCTGCCTCTTGTCTCACCTCTGGTTCTTGGGACTTGAGCTAGCAGCTTACCTGTTGATCTTAGAATTCGTTGAACTTAAACTTCTCAGCCTGCAAGCAAGAGTCCGGTTTCCCGATCCGTTGACCTTGGGTTCGCCAGCCCCTGCAGCTACATGAATCAGGAGAAACCTTTAGGTTTTTTCTGCTGATCTTGGAATTCACTGGCCTTCACAGCCTGTGAGCGGGAGCCCCTCTCCGACCTGCCAACCTTGGGCTCACCAGCTTCTGTGGCTCCATGAACTGGGAGAGGCCTTTATCCTGATCCATGGACTTTGGACGTTTTAGCCTGTACAATTGTGTGAGCTATTTCCTTGATATAAATCTCTCTCTATATATATTTATATGCTTTACTGGTTTTGCTTCTCTAGAGAAGCCAGCCTAAGACAATGTTATTTCCCAGAAAAGAGTCTTAATGATTTCCAATTATCATTGCTCATAGAAGTCCTCTTATCCACAATTCCAATTCAGGTTGTATTTTCTACCTTTTCTCGATGCTTCCATTTAATCCTATTTTATGAGGGGCAGTGAAGGGGAATGGAGTGGAATGGTTGAAAATGCTTGCTCATCTATGTCAAGAAATTTGGAAGACAGCTACCTGGCAAACCGACTAGAAGAGATTCACATTTATGCCTATTCTCAAGAGAGGAGATCCAACCTAATGAGAAAATTATTGAACAATATCATTAATATCACACACAAATAAAATTTTGCTGAAAATCATTCAAAAGCAGCTGCACTAGTAGATTGACAGGGAACTGCCAGAAATTAGCCCAATTTAGAAGAGGACTTGGAACCAGGGATGCCATTGCAGATGTCAGATGGATCCTGGCTGAAAACAGAGAATACAAGAAAGATGTTTACTTGAGTTTTGTTGACTATGCAAAGGCATTCAACTGTGTGGATCATAACAAATTATGGATAATATTGTGAAGAATGGGAATTCCAGAACACGGAATTGTGCTCATGAGGAACCTGTACACTAGATCAAGAGGCAGTAGTTCAAACAGAATAAGGGGACACTGCATGGTTTAAAGTCAGGAAAGGTGTGCATCAGGATTGTATCGTTTTACCGTAACTATACAATCTGTACGCTGAGCAAATAATCCAAGAAGCTGGAATATATGAAGAAGAAAGGGGCATCAGGATTGGAGGAAGACTCATTAACAACCTGCATTATGCAGATGACACAACCTTGCTTGCTGAAAGTGAAGAGGACTTAAAGCACTTACTGATGAAGATCAAAGACTATAGCCTTCAGTATGGATTACACCTCAACATAAAGAAAAAAATCCTCACAACTGGACCAATAAGCAACATCACGATGAATGAAGAAAAGATAAAATTTGTCAAGGATTTCATTTTACTTGGATCCACAATCAACATCCATGGAAGCAGCAGTCAAGAAATCAAATGACCACACTAAATGGATAATAGATAAGTGTAAGACAGTACACAATACTGGGGAAGCCAGTACAACCTGTACAAGGCAAGGTCATGGAAGCTCCATAGACATATCCAAACTCCCTGAGGGACTGAATTACTGGGCTGAGGGCTGTGGGGACCATGGTCTTGTGGAACATCCAGCTCAATTGGCATAATATAGTTTATAAAGAACATGTTCTTCATTCTACTTTGGTGTGTGGCATCTGGTGTCTTAAAAGCCTGTGAGTGGCCATCTAAGATACTCCACTGGTCTCACCCCATTGGAAGCAAGGGAGAGTGAAGAAAACTAAAGACACAAGAGGAAGTTTAGTTCAGAGGACTAATGGACCACAACTACCACAGCCTCCACCATACCGAGTCCAGTACAACCAGATGGTGCACGGCTACCACCACTGACTGCTCTGACAGGGATCACAATAGAAGGTCCCGGACAGAGCTGGAGGAAAATGCAGAACAAGATTCTAACTCACAAAAAAAAGACCAGACTTACTGGCCTGACAGAGACTGGAGAAACATGGAGAGTATGGCCACCAGACACCCTTTTATCTCAGTAATGAAGTCTCTCCTAAGGTGCACCCTTCCTTTAAAGATTAGACAGGCCCATAAAACAAAATGAAACTAAAGGGGCACATCAGCCCAGGGGCAATGACAAGAAGACAGGAGGCATGGGAAAGCGAGTTATAGGGAACCCGAGATCTAGAAGGTGGAGTGTAGACATGTCGTGGGATTGTTAATCAAAAAATATATATGTATATATTTATATTGATCATATGTTGAAAAGATAATATTTTAGATATACTGGGTTAAATAAAATATTATTAAACTAAAAAAAAAGAAATCAAACTATGCATTGCAATGGGCAAATCTGCTACAAAAGGCCTTCTTAAAGTGTTCAAAGGCAAGGATGTCACCTTGAAGACTAAGGTGCCCCTGACCCAAGCCATGGTGTTTTCAATTGCCTCATATGCATGCAGAAGCTGGATGATGAATAAGGAAGACTGAAAAATTGACATCTTTGAATTGAGATGTTGGCAAGGAATATTGATTATACCATGGACTGCCAAAAGAAGAAACAAATTTGTCTTGGAAGAAATACAACCAGAATGCTCCTTAGAAACAAGGATGGCCATACTACGTCTCACATACTTTGGACACGTTATCAGGAGGGAGCAGACCTTGGAGAAGGACATCCCACGTGGTAAAGTAGAGGGTCAGCAAAAAAGAGGAAGACTCACCCTCAAAGAGATGGATTGATGCATTGGCTGCAACAATGGGCTCGAGCATAACAACGACTTTGAGAATGGCACAGGACTGGGCAGTGTTTCATTCTGTTGTACATAGGGTCATTACGAGTGGAAACTGATTCGAAGGCACTTAAAAATAGCAACAACAACCATTCTCCATAATTGATGTAATAAACATAATCATAATATAAAATGAATATACAGGAATCAAAAATCAGTGGATATAATAAAATAAGCATCAAGACTCTTCTAAAACTAAATTAAATTAAATTTTAAGACTGTTAGCAATTTGAAAACACAAAATTACCATGTTATCACAGAGAAATTGTTTATTTCCCAAATCAAATTTTTAGTAGTTTGGTGTTTCTTGTTTGTTTAGTTTAGTGGTTTTTTTGCTTTTTTTTTTGCCTGGAGGTCATTAATAATTATTTGATAGATGGTGAAGGCCTTTATTTTTATAATAAACCTTTTTCTAAAGTCTAAAATAAACCAAAAGAGTGAATAAATCAATAAGTTTATACAGCCTGAAGAAATATCAAAAAGTGGAGACATCAGTATAACCACCAACCAGGCTACGATATAGAACTCCTGCCTCCTGTACTCTCCCCTGTTCCCTCTGCAAATGTCATTCCAGGTATTTTCTTCAGATCTATGTTATAGATTGAAAAATATAAACTAGCTAAAACTAAAACTTGTGGCTCAATTTAACAGAAGATTGGACATAGTTGAAGAAATAATTTGTGAATGGAAAGAGAGCAAAAGAAGATACTCAGTTCTAGAATTTCCATTTGATTCCTGGGTATAGTCTTTCATTCTCTCCAGTATATCTTGCAATTGTTTTTTTCTACTAATCAAGTTAATTTAAAGATTGTGGTTATAACTCCATTATCTGGATTTCCTATAGACTCGTATTTATATTATGTTTTTGTCTTTTGAGTAATAATCAAGACTCCTCTTTTTATATACCTGGTAGTTATGAATTCAGTGTCAGGTATTATATATGAAGAACTGTAGTTATAATTTGAATCTCTGGATGAACTAATGTTCTCCCAGAGATGATTTTTTTTCTTCCTTTTGATAGCAGCCGGTTAGACTAGGAGAACCAGAAATTCCATATAGCCTTGGTCTAATCAGGGAATAAGAGGATTCAAGGATGAGCTTAACTCTTCTATGGACAGGTCTAGTTCCACTTCCAACTTGCTTCTGGTGTATAGCCTATATGAATGATGAGGTGTTTCTAGGCTTGTCCTCCTTGGGAGGCACTGAACTGAAATTTTTACCATCCATCCCTTTGACTTTGTAAGTCTATGAGTAGCCCTTTTAACTTCTAAGCCTCTCAGACAGCATTTTAAGTCAGCAATTGCCATCCCTTTGACTTCATGAGTCTATGAATAGCCCTTTTAACTTCTCAGCCTCTCAGACAGCATTTTAAGTAATGAACAGGAGAAGAGAGCTAAATGGAACATTTGTATTCTAATAATACAATGTCTGAAATTTGCAATTCATTTACAGCTGAGACAGTCTAGACATGGCAGAAGAAAAGATCAGTGACTAAAAGACATTGCAATAGAAACTACCTGAAGCACCCAGGAAAAAAAAATTAAGAAAAAAATGAATAGAGCCTTACTGACCTCTGAAACAATACTGAGCAGTCAAAATATATTACACATATGTTTATTACTATATATATATAATCTTTATCCTAGAAGTATTTTGTTCACTTGGCTTCTAGACAACACATTCTCTGACTTTCCTCCATTGACACTGGTCCTACTTTATATCTCTTTCGAGAATCCCAATTTTCACCAACCTCTTCAGTTGGAGTGACATAGGGATTGCTGTTTAAACAATTATCTTCTCTTTCTAAACTCAGTGATTTCTTCTAGTTTCATAATTTCAATTTTACTCTATATGCTGATGACTCTAAAATTTATATCTCTGGTCCATACTTCTCTGCTAAACTCCATAAATCTATATACAACTGTGTATGTCACATCTTTACTTGGAATATCTCAAATTTGAAATGCTCAGTCCATAACTACAGATTGTCCCCCGGAGACCCTGCTTCACTCACATACATTATTCTCTATTATTGGACCAAATCATTCCAGACATTGGAAAAAAAAAAGAAAAAAATGGATTCATCCCTGAAATATTTCATTTAAATCCCACATCTGATGTGTCAGCAAAATTGACATTTTTCAAAATATACACTTCCATCTTCCTCCAAGGCACCACTACCTCTCACATAGGTTACTATCCCTGCTTCCATTCTTGCCTCCTTGAGTCTCTTTGAAACATAGCAGCCAAGTGATCCTTCAACATGTTAATGAGATCAAGTCATTCCTCTGCTCAGTATCCTCCAGTGGTTCCTCTTTTCACTCAGAGTAAAGTCTGTGGCTTCCCAGTGGCCCAACATTCCCTGCACAAATCAGATCCCAGTCAAATCTCTGGCCTCATCAGCAGCAATATCTCTCTGGCAACACTGCCTTCCTTGCTATTACTCAATTATGCCAGGCGTGCTCTTGACTCAGGGTGTTAACATTGTCTGTTCCCTCTCTATGAAACACTGTGCCCAAATGTCACCTAGTTCTCAATTCATCTCATAATTTACTGAAAGTAAGAGAAAATAAAGAAGGAAACCCCTCATTTACTTCCCAGACTGCTTATCATGCTTTAGTTTTCCCTAGCATGTCTCACCTTTTATCATACTATGTAGTGACCTTACTTATATACTTAATTTCTTTACCTTTCCATTAATAGGTACAGTCCATGAATTTATGATTCTTTTCACTTCTTATTTCTTCTATAAGTCTACTATATAGTATTTGGCACAGAGGAGGGGCTCAATAAATATTTATTGATTTAATTAATCTTTGTTGTTGTATGCCATCTAGTTGATTACAACTCATAGTGACACTACAGGACAGAGTAGAACTGCCCCCATAGGGTTTCCTAGGCTGCAATCTTCATGGGAGTAAATATTAGATCTTTTCTTCCACAAAGGGGCTGGTAGGTTCGAACAACTGATCTTTCAGTTAACAGCCGAGGGCTTAACGTTTGAGACACCAGGGCTCCTTAATTAATCTTTAGATAGACAAAAAGAAAAAAAAAATGGCCTGGAACCTTTCAATTTTGCTGGCGGCAAAAAAAAAAAAAACCTCTTTAAAATGTTAAAAAGCAAAGATGTCACCTTGTGGACTAAGGTGTGTGTGACCCAAGCCATGGTGTTTTCAATTGCCTCATATGCATGCCAAAGCTGGATAATGGATAAGGAAGATGGAAGAAGAATTGATGACAGAATCATGGTGTTGGTGAAGAATATTGAATGTACTATGGACTGCCAGAACAATGAACAAATCTGTCTTGGAAGAAGTACAGCCAGAATGCTCCTTAGAAGCAAGATGACGAGACTCCGTCTCACATACTTTGGACATATTATCAGGAGGGACCAGTTTCTGAAGAAGGACATCGTGCTTGGTAAAGTAGAGTGTCAGTGAAAAAGAGGAAGACCCTCAACGAGATAGACTGACACAGTGGCTGCAACAATGAACTCAAACATAGCAATGATTGTGAGGATGGTGCAGGACTGGGCAGTGTTTCATTCTGTTGCACATAGGGTCGCTATGAGTTGGAACCAACTCAATGGCACCTAACAACAATAACAACAAATAATATAATAAAGGAGCCCATTTTGTTACTATAACAGTCATGACTGAAAGTATTACTATTCCCTAGATGTTAAATGCTCTAATTTGTAATGATAGTAAAAGGATATAAAACACAATTACATGAGAATCTTGAAGTAATAAAACACAGAGATAAAACAAATTTGTAAGAAATGTTCTTTATTTTTTAATATACACTAGTAAACTGATATGACCTTTAAAATGTTTTAAAAAAACCAAACAAAAACTAAGCCCTGAACTTCGTCTGATGAATAACATGGCTGGCCTCCAAAAAGTCGTCTTTATTATGAGAAGAGCAACTGTAAATATCTCAGCAAAGAAAGGTCTCAGGGGATTCTTCTACCACAGATAGCAGAAACAACCTAGTTGGGCTGAGGATTGGACACGACTAGTTCAAAGTCGGTGAACTGTGGGTGGCATGAGAGAATAAAGACATTTTTTTTTTCTGAGAGAAGGTCATAAAAGTTATTCCAAAGAGAGATGTACCTGTCATTGATTTCTTATACTCTAGTACAACAGAAATGAAAGTGTACAATTTCTATCTGGAAAATTAAAAACAGGAGATTTCGAGCTGGCCCTTTTACTTTTTTCAAATTCTTTATGAGCAACTATAATTGTTATTGTATTTCTCTTGTTAAAGGGTATTTGGTGGAAAATTTTTAATTAAGAGAATCAATGGTACAGTTATCTTACTTTTTTCGACTTGTAGAAGAAAATATGTTAAAATCAAAAGGCAAGATCTAGAAGTCACTTGACTTAAAATTTAAACCAAATAAATCTTTCCATCTCTTTTGTCCAAATCTGATAGTGATATGGTATCACTCAATTTTTTAGGAGTAATTAAATACCAAATTTCTTGTGAAACATTAAGGATGTCTATAAAATTAAACAACCCCATCAATTCCAATTCAATTCATATTGACACATTTATTATTTATAAATGAGATTAGCAACCTATACACAAAGGTATTTCATTTTTGAAATCAAAATAAAGAATAAAATATCTTAATTTATTGTGTTCATCAAAACATACATGACTATTTCATACATAGTTCATGGCTGAGTGTAAGAAAAAGTACTGATTGTAAACTAAGAAGTAATAATCTCCATTTCTTAAAGATGTTGAAAAATAAAATGGACACTCTTTCATTTGGTGTGCTTTGATTGTTAAGTCTTTCTTATGAATGGGTAGGCTGTATGAATACATTTTGATAATAACCTCATCCCCATTTTTCAAATCATCACCCACAAAACAGGATATACTACTAATAACCCTGAAACAATTCTTCAAATGTAGGTTCTTATCATCAAATGATCCACTCAGAATGAAGTTTCGTGATCAAAACTTTAAATGACAATATGTACAAATAAAATTAGGCTTCTTTCATTTGATAAAGTCCTATCTGAGAGTGACTGATCAAGAAGACTAGATCATAAAATTAGACAAGGAAGGGTTTGTTGATGTGGAAACACTCTCCCCAAATACTGGATTTAAAACTCTAGCAAGTACTTCAGGAGATGGTGCAAATGCTTAGAAAAAAGAATGGTGCATACAGAGCAAAATTAAAATGCCAAAATTCCCACGGAAGATTGTGGAGAAAGGAATTTAAAGGTTCAGGGATGTTGACATGCTGGAAAGGATAAGCTATTCACTTCCAAAACACCCATCAAATGATTGTTTCATGGGACAGCCAAAACACACCATTTATCAAGACTATGAGAAATGCACTATTGAGAGGAATGCCATGAAGATGTTCAATGGTAGCTCTTCTACAGCCTTGGATAAGGGTAAGGTAAAACTCTGTTAAAGAAATTGACTTGCTGTTGCTAAGAGAAAGATGGTAGAACCTGAAAACAAGGGGTGGCAACACTTAGCAATGAGAAGCCAGGGATCACAATTATTGCAATAACCATCAAGGTCAAGGGAAATCATCCACAGAGATTTAATGGTATAATTAATAGAATAAACTATGTTGTTGTTGTTAGGTGTCATCCAGTTGATTCTGACCCTTAGTGACCTCATGTATGACAGAAGGTAACACTGTCCAGTCCTGCACCATCCTCACAATCATTGTTATGCTTGAGTCCATTGTTGCAGCCACTGTGTCAATCCATCGCATTGTGGGTCTGCCTCTCCTTTGCTGACTCTATACTTTACCAAGCATGATGTCCTTCTCCAGAGATTGGTCCCTTTTGATAACAAGTCCAAAGTACATAAGACAAAGTCTCCCCATACTTGCCTCCAATAAGAATTCTGGCTGTACTTCTTCCAAGAGATATTTATAGTTCTTCTGGCAGTCCATGGTATATTCACTATTCTTCTCCAATACCATAATTCAAAGGCATCAACTCTTCTTTGGTCTTCCTTATTCACTGAGCAGCTTTCATATGCATATGAGGTGATTGAAAATGCCATGGGTTGGGTCAGGCCTACTTTATTCCTTAAAGTGACATCCTTGCACTTCAACATATTAAAGAGGCCTCTTGCGGCAGATTTGCCCAATTCAATGCATCCTTTGATTTCTTGACTGCTGCTTCCATGGATATTGATTGTGGATCTAAGTAAAATGAAATCCTTTACAACTTTAATATTTTCTCCATTTATCATGATGTTGCTTATTGTTCCAGTTGTGAAGATTTTCGTTTTCTTTATGTTGAGGTGTAATCCATGCTGAAGGCTATTGTCTTTGATCTTCATTAGTAAGTGCTTCAAGTCCTCTTCACTTTCAGCAAGCAAGGTTGTGTCATCTGCAAAACCCAAGTTGTTAATGAGTCTTCCTCCAATTCTGATGCCGTGTTCTTCATATAGTCCAGCTTTTGGGATTATTTGCTCAGCATACAGATTGAATAAGTATGGTGAAAGGATACAATCCTGACGCACACTTTTCTTGACTTTAAACCACACAGTGTCGCCTAGTTCTTTTAGAATGACTGCCTCTTGGTCTATGTACAGGTTCCTCATGAGCTCTATGAAGTGTTCTGGAATTCCCAGTCTTCGCAATGTTATCCATAATTTGTTATGATTCACACAGTCCAATACCTTTGCATAATCAATAAAACACAGGTAAACATCTTTCTGGTATTCTTTGCTTTCAGCCAGGATCCGTCAGACATCAGCAATGATATTCCTTGTTCCACAACCTTTTCTGAATCCAGCTTGAATTTCTGGCAGTTCCCTGTCTATGTACTGCTGCAACCACTTTTCAATGAGCTTCAGCAAAATTTTACTTGCATGTAATATTAATCATATTGTTTGATAATGTCTGCATTCTGTTGGATCACCTTTCTTTGGAATGGATACAAATATGGATCTCTTCCAGTCAGTTGGCCAGGTAGTTTTCTTCCAAATTTCTTGGCATAGACAAGTGACTACTTCCAGCATGCATTTGTTTGTTGAAACATCTCAATTGGTATTCCATCAGTTCCTGAAGCCTTGTTTTTCACCAGTGCATTCATTGCAGCTTGGACCTCTTCCTTCAGTATCATAGGTTCTTGTTCATATGCTACCTCCAAAAATGGCTGAACGTCTACCAATTCTTTTTGGTACAGTGACTCTGTGTATTCCTTCCATATTCTTTTGATACTTCCTGTGTAATATAGTATTTTCCCTGTAGAATCCTTCAATACTGCAACTGAAGGCTTGAATTTTTTCTTCAGTCCTTTCAGCATGAGAAATGTTGAGTGTGTTCTTCTCTTTTGGTTTTCTATTTCCAGGTCTTTGCACGTTTCATTATAGTACTTTACTTTGTCTTCTCAAGACTCCCTTTGAAATCTTCTATTCAGCCCTTTTACTTCATCATTTCTTCCTTTTGCTTTAGCTACTCTACATTCAAGAACAACTTTCAGAGTCTCTTCTGACATACATTTTGGTCTTTTCTTTCCTGTGTTTTTAATTATCTTTTGATTTCTTCATGTATGAGGTCCTTGATGCCATTCCACAACTCATCTGCTCTGCGGTGGTTACTGTTCAATGCGTCAAATCTACTCTTTAGATGATCTCTAAATTTAGGTGGGATATACTCAAGGTTGTACCTTGGCTCTTGTGGACTTGTTCTAATTTTTTTCAATTTCAACTTGAACTTGCATATGGGCGATTGGTCTGTTCCACAGTTGGCACCTGGCTTTGTTCTGACTGATGATACTGAGTTGTTCCATCCTCTTTTTCCACATATGTAGCCGATTTGATTCCTGTGTATTCCATCCAGTGAAGTCCATGTGTATAGTTGCCATTTATGTTGGTGAAAAAAAGGTATTTGCAGTGAAGAAGTTGTTGGTCTTACAAAATTCTGTCATGTGATCTCTAGAGTTATTTCTATCACCAAGGCCATATTTTCCAACTACCAATCCTTCTTTGTTTCCAACTTTCCCATTCCAGTCGTCAGTAGTTATCAGTGCATCTTGACTGCATGTTTGATCAATTTAAACAGTAGAAGTTGGTAAAAATCTTCAATTTCTTCATCTTTGTCCTTAGTGGTTGGTGCCTAATTTTGAATAATACTCGTATTAACTGGTCTTCCTTTAGGTGTATGGATATTATGCTATCACTGATGGCATTATATTTCAGGATAGATCTTGAAATATTCTTTTTGATGATGAATGAGATGCCACTCTTTTTCAGTCTGTCTTTCCCAGCATAGTAGACCATATGATTTTCCAATTCAAAATGGCCAATATCAGTCCATTTTAGCTCACTAATATCTAGGATATTGATGTTTATGCATTCTATTTCATTTTTGGCAACTTCTAATTTTCCTAGATTCATACTTCATATATTTTACATTCCCGTTGTCAATGAATGTTTGCAGCTGTTTCTTCTCATTTTGAGTCGCACCACATCAGCAAAAGAAGGTCTCAGTAACTTGACTCCACCCACATCATTAAGGTCGACTCTACTTTGAGGATTCAGCTCTCGTCCAGTCGTATTTTGAGTGCCTTCCGACCTTAGGGGCTCATCTTCTAGCACTATATCAGACAATGTCCTGCTGCTATTCATAAGGTTTTCACTGGCCAATTTTTTCATAAGTAGACCATCAGGTCCTTCTTCCTAGTCTGTCTTAATCTGGAAGCTCCACTGAAACCTATCCACCAAGGATGACCTTACTGGTATTTGAAATACTGGTGGCAAAGCTTCCAATATCACAGGAACCTGCAAGCCACCACAGTACAACGAACTAAGAGACAAGTAGTGAAGGATAAAGTATACTCAGCAACAAATGAGACAGGCATACAACAAAGTTACTACTGTAAAATAAATCAATAAATGAATGGCTGTGAGGCAGAGAGCAGTCACTCCAAAAAAAAAGGGATGCCCTCGTATATAGTTTTCGAATTTGAGGTAGTTTTCAGATCCAAAAACCAATGCATAATTTGGTAGCCAGGTATTCAGGAGAAAGATCCCCAAAACACTTTGGCAAGAATA
Source organism: Trichechus manatus latirostris (assembly GCF_000243295.1). Lineage (NCBI taxonomy): Eukaryota > Metazoa > Chordata > Mammalia > Sirenia > Trichechidae > Trichechus > Trichechus manatus. The sequence goes on from NW_004443970.1 coordinate 5,298,424, forward strand.
AATGATAATGATTTCCCTAGTTTTTCCCCAAAGAAGCTTTGGCCCTTTACTCATGTAACTATGTATTAGGGAGAAAGAATGTCCAGATATTTAAAAAGTGTTTGGACACAAAGACTGAGCTGAATTGATGTCAACAAACCTAAAATATCATCATGCCCCCTACCATTAGGAAATTTCCTATAGAATCCAGTTAGAGCTTTGAAGATAAATCCAATTAGGGCTTGAAGATGGCGATAGGTTTCTTGTTGTTGTTGTTAGGTGCTGTCAATTTTTAACTCATAGCAACTCCATCTGAGAGATTAGAACTACCTAATAGGCTTTTCTGGGCTGTAAACTTTAAAGAAGCATATCTCCAGGTCTTTCTCTTACAGAGCTGCTAGGTGGGTTCAAACCACCAACTTTTTGGTTAACAGCCAAGTGCTTATCGCTTGTGCCATCCGGGCTCCTTGACTATAGACTACTGAAGGAGAATTCAAGTATTAACCCAGATTGTAGTCATAGTATCAGATGGCCATATATGGAATGTTTGCTGGAACATATTAATAGGATAGCAGGCACATTGTTTGCGGTAAGTGATTTTGCAAACACATCCTTTCTACCTCATTAAAACAGAGGGTCATAGGAAATTTGCATTTACATAGAATGGACAAAATATACATTTACAGTTTTGTCCCAGAGCTATGTTAGCTTTCATACCCTTCATCATATAATAGTACAAAGGTACATGGATTGAATTAACATTTGACAGAACATCATGATAGTCAATTGCTTTAATATATTATGTTGAATGGACTGGATGATCAAGAGGTAACTTGCGTTTAGGAGGCTTTATTAAGAAATATGCATTCCAGAAGGTATGAGGTAAACTATGTGAAAATTCAGGGACCTTCCATATCCATAAAATATCTAGGGTTGCTTTAGTCACTGACAAGCCTGGCCACTTCCACAAAGTTAAAGAGAGATTATTGCACCTTGCACCTCTTATCATGGAGAATAAAACTCAACTTCTGCCATTTCTGAGAGTAGTTCTGAGTAAAGAAAGATTCTGTGGTAGGTTTAGTCTGTAACACAAGTGACCATGTCCCTAGCACTTGGGCAATTAAAATCCAGTATATCCTATGATATTGTAGTTATCCATAGTTAGAAAATGTGCTGTCTGGAATTTGTGGTAAGACTTAGTGGGCAAATCACAACGCAGAGCATAAAGCCTGTAGATGGCCATACTACCTACAGTGATAATTATATGACTTTTAAAAGACAATTTTTGGTATACTAGTGGGCCCTAGCAGAGAGAGAATGCATGGGACACAAAGCGACTATGAAGTTGGAATTGCCAATTATGATGGTCCTTACAAACTCACTGTGTCAGGCAGAATAATGCCCCCCATCATAACTATTTCCATACCCTAATCTTCAGGATTTGTGAATATGTTACTTTGTTGGCCAATGGGATATTACGCATGTGATTAAGTCTATGGACCTTGAGATGGGGAGATCATCTGTATTAACCAGGGGAGTCAATCAAATCACATGAGTCCTTAACAGTGGAGAAAACTTTTCAGGTTGTGACCATAAAGAGATGCAATGACAGAAAAAGAGTCAGAGACATGTGATATTGCTGGCTTTGAATATGAAGAGAAGGGCTAGGAACCAAGGAATATACATAGCCTCTAGAAGCTACAAAAGGCAAGAGCTCCACTAGAGCCTCCAGAAAGGAATACAGTCCTGCCAACAACTTAATTTTTAGCTCATTGAGACTCATGTCATACTTCTCACATCCAGAACTGTAAGATAATAATGTGTGTTGCTTTAAGTCACTAAGTTTGTATGGTTTGTTATGGCATCAATAGAAAATTAATGCATTTTGGTATTGGGAGTGGAATACCACTGTAACCAATATTTACAATGAATAAGTGATTTTAAAATTGGGCTGTGAATAGAAGCTACAAGAATTTTGAGGAATATGATAGAAAAAGCCTAGATTGACTTCTATAGACTTTTAAAAGAAATATAGATGTCAAACACTCTGCTAGTGAGGACTCAGAAGTGAGGAACATGGTAGAGAAGACAAAAATAGGCTTAAAGAATACCTGAATTGTTATGAAAAGAGAGTTTAGTGATAATGTAGACATTAAAGACACTGCTGGTAAAGCCTCAGAAGAAAATTAAAAATATACCTTTAGAAACTTTATGAAGGCGGAATTCTTATTTAATGGCAAAAACCTTAGTGACATTGTGTCCAGTAGTTATTTGAAAACCAGAACTTCTAAATGGTAAAATTAGACGTTTAGCTGACATTTCCAAGCAAAGTGCTGAAGATGCAGCCTGGTTTCTTCTTAACACTTATACTAAAATGCAAGTGTAAAGGGGTAAGTTGAGAGAAGAACTGTTAAACAAAAATGAACCAGGACTTGATGACTTCAAAAAATCTCATCCTGTCCATATTGCAAAATACGTTAAAATGAAGAAATTCACTTTCAGGGAAGAAAAACCATGATCCTTTGCTAATACTTCAGAAAGAGCAAATGGTTATTCAGTCACAGAAAAGGCTCTTTGAAGGGATTAAGGGTGTGATTCACAGATTTCCCTCATTCAAATAAGAGAGTATCTAGGGAGTCTAAATGTATTGTCCCTCTGCCATCTCAACAAAAGCCAAAATCAGACATGGAATTATCTGAGGAAAAAATAGTGTTATTTTAAACACTAAGTTTGTGGTGGGGGGCAATAGGGGTTTAGTGGTAGAATTCTCAGCGTCTATGCAGGAGACTTGGGTTCAAACCAAAGTCAAGGTGTTTCATACTCAGGCACCACCATCTGTCAATGGAGGCTTGCATATATCCATGATGCTTAACAGATTTCAACAGAGCTTCCAGATTAAGATGAACTAGAAAGAAAGGCTTGATGATCTACTTCCAAAAATCAGCTAATGAAAACTCTATATATTACAACTGTCCAATCCACAATCAATTGTGGAGATGGCGCAGGATTGGACAGCATTTTTTTTTCCTTAGTGTATGGGGTCGCCGTGGGTTGAGGATGTACTTGACAGCCGTTAACTATAACAACATCAAATTTGTGGTAATTTGTTATGGCAGAAAAAGAAAACTAATATACCCACCAAGTCAATATGTTGTGTGAGACCAGCAGTATTCCAACTCATCAAAGCTGAGCTAGTTTCCTGAGAACAGAGTATCGAGCACAAGTAGGATTAGAAGCCAAGCAAGCTTCATGAGTAGGTATCCCTAATCACGATGGCGCACACGAATATTGTTTCAGTTCATAGTCATGACTCTATGAGGGATCAAGTATAACTAGCTGAGGAGGAACTTCGTTCATATAAGGGCTGGCTTTGTACAGGGTATAAACTGCAAAGTGGGATGCGGCTGTACTGCAGCGGTGGCTTTCCAACACTGTCATAGGAGAAAATACGCCCAATGAGTAGAGTTTCAGTTAATGCATCTGATCATTCACTCTGTGTGAAAAGAGAAGTAGTGTAAGGCTATTATGTATATATGCTCAGTGGTGAGAGTCCCGACCATCTGGTCAAATGTATGAAAGTTTCAAGATTAGGGACATTGAGTTAGGAGTTAGAGAAATGTGGATGGACACATGAGAGTGGACACAAAGTATGCTTAACTTTGTATCACATGGCAATGCCCACCAGTGAATATTTACCCAGGAAGTGGTACTAAACAACCAAGTAGATAAAAAAAAAGTATGACCTCTTACCTGCAGCCAGGCTCTGATATTAGACACTGCAAGACCTGCCACAATGAGTGTAGGAACACAATGACCGTGGTGGCAGAGAGAGAGGTTACTCATGAAGCTGGCAGCATACACTTTGACTTACCAAGGCAGATGTATCTACTGCCGCATCCAAATGTCCACCAGCCAGCAACAAACAACAATAACGAGTGTCAACATGGCCTCATTTTTTTTAAAGGAGAGCAACTTGCCATTTGTGGCAAGTTGACTACAACTTTTCCATCCTGGAAAAGCTAACTGTTTGGTCGAACAGGAATAAGCATACTTCAGGTATAAGTTGTACTATCTGACTGCAAAGCTTATGCCAGCATCCCTATTTGAAGGCTTAAAGAGTATTTGATCTACTAGCATAGGATATCACATAAAATTGTCTCACTCTACAGAGAAAATAATACTGATTTCCACCTAATGCCATAAACAAAGCTAGATTAATATATAAAGTAAAATTCTAACTTTTTGTTGTTGTAGGGTGCTGTCAAGTGGATTCTGACACTTAGTGACCCCATGTGACCAAGTAGAACTGCCCGGTAGGGTTTCCTAGGCTACAATCTTCACAGGAGTAAATATCAGGTCTTTTCTTCCACAGAGCATCTGGTGTGTTCGAACAACTGTTCTTTCAGTTAACAGCTGAGAGCTTAACCATTGAGATGTCAGACCTCCTTAATTAATCTTTAGACAGACAAAAAAGAAAAAAAAAATGGCCTGGAACCCTTTAATCTTTGACAGTGACAAAAAAAAAAAAAATCCTCATCAGATTTTAAGTATTTTATGTTTAACTATTCATTTAGGACGGGTAAATTAAAAAAAGAAAAAAAAAAAAAAACCTCTTTAAAATGTTAAAAAGCAAAGATGTCACCTTGTAGACTAAGGTGTGTGTGACTCAAACCATGATGTTTTCAACTGCCTCATATGCATGCAAAAGTTAGATAATGGATAAGGAAGACTGAAGAGAAATTGATGACTTTGAATTATGGTGATGGCAAAGAATACTGAATATACCACGGACTCTCAGAGCAATGAACAAATCTGTCTTGGAAGTAGATGGTCAGCGAAAAAGAGAAAGACCTTCAATGAGATGGATTTACACAGTGACTACAACAATGAGGTCAAGCATAGCAATGATTGTGAGGATGGTGCAGGACCAGGCGGTGTTTTGTTCTGTTGTACATAGGGTTGGTACGATTCAGAATTGACTAGATGGCACCTAACAACAACAAGTTTAAAGTGAGCTCAGTCAGCCGTGCTGTGTAATTTTCTCCAAAAATATTCAACTGCTTAGATCCAGGAAAGTGATACAGGTATTATCAGGTGAAACCATAATTGGAGTATTGGAAAGCAAGTATTGAAAAGAATAGAGTTAAAAAGGGAACTCAAATAACATGTTGAACTGTTGTAGCACGGAATTTACATTGTGGAAGGAGGAAATCAATCACTTGAGTTGGGTAAGACATAATTAATATAGATTAGAAAATAAAACAGAAATCTTGATCAGTCAGAGAATGTTAGTGAAAGAGAAATAAAGTGAGATAAGATTTAGAAATTAACACAGTGAGATGTTTGGAGCTGGATTTAGTTGTTGGTTATGACAAGGTCTTGTGCTTGGTTGAGGTGGTATTAAAAAAAAAAGGAAAAACAACATTGTTTGAGTTAAACAGTATTAGAGCTGGGAGACCAGAGTGCTATGTGTCATTTACTTGGATCCTGAAACACTCAACACTTTTAATAGGCAGAGTAGTGAGGAGTGAGACAATGAGTGAAGCAATGAAACAATGAGGGTGAAAACCCTTGTATTAGGATTCTCTAGATAAACAGAACCAATAGGATATATATAGGTTGTTGTTGTTGTTAGGTGTCATTGTGTTGGTTCCGACTCATAAGGGTCCTGTGTACAACAGAATGAAACACTGCCCAGTCCTGCGCCATCCTCAGAATCATTGTTATGCTTGAGGCCATTGTTGAAGCCACTGTGTTAATCCATCTTGTCGAGGGTCTTCCTCTTTTTTGCTGAGCGTCTGCTTTACCAAACATGATGTCCTTCTCCAGGGACTGGTCCCTCCTAATAGCGTGTCCAAAGCCTCATTTTGTTGTTGTTGTTGTTAGGTGCTGTCATAGATTGAATTATGTCCCCCAAAAACTATGTGTATCAATTTGGCTGGGCCATGATTCCTGGTACTGTGTGATTTTCCTATATGTTGTAAATCCTGCCTCTATGATGTTAATAAGGGAGGATGGATGGCAGTTGTGTTAGTAAGGCAGGATTCAGTCTACAAGATTTGATTGTGTCCTGAGGCAATCTCTTGAGATATAAAAGAGGGAAGTGAGCAGAGAGACAGGGGGACCTCATACCATCAAGAAAGCAGTGCCAGGAGCAGAGCGCATCCTTTGAACCAGGGTCCCTGTGCAGAGAAGTTCCTAGTCTGGGCCAACATTGATGAGAAGGCTGACAGAAAGAGAAAGTCTTCCCCTGGAGCTGATGCCCTGAATTTGGACTTTTAGTCTCCTTTACTGTGAAGAAATAAATTTCTTTTTGTTAAAGCCATCCACTTGTGGTATTTCTGTTATAGCAGCACTAGATGACTCAGACAGGTGCCATCAAATCCATTCCAACTCATAACGACCCTATGCACCACAGAACGAAACACTGACAGGTCCTGCATCATGCTCACAAGTGTTGCTGTGCTTGAACCCATTGTTGCAGTCACTGTGTCAGTCCATCTTTTTGAGAGTCTTCCTCTTTTTCGCTGACCCTATACTTTACCAAGCATGATGTCCTTCTCCAGGGACTGATCCCTCCTGACAACATGTCCAAAGTATGTAAGACATAGTCTCACCATCCTTCCTTCTATGGAGTATTCTGGTTGTACTTCTTCCAAGGCAGATTTGTTCTTTCTTCTGGCAGTCCATGGTATGTTCAATATTCTTCGCCAACACCACAATTCAAAGGTGTCAATTCTTCCTTGGTCTTCCTTATTCATTGTCCAGCTTTCGCATGCACATGAGGCAATTGAAAATACCATGGCTTGGATCAGCCACAGCTTAGTCTTTAAAGTGACATATTTGCTTTTCAACACTTTAAAGAGGTCTTTTGCAGCAGATTTGCCCAATGCAATGCGTCTTTTGATTTCCTGACTGCTGCTTCCATGGATATTGATTGTGGATCCAAGTAAAACGAAATCCTTGACAATTTCAATCTTTTCTCTGTTTATCACGATGTTGCTTATTGGTCCAGTTGTGAAGATTTTTGTTTTCTTTATGCTGAGGTGTAATCCATACTGAAGGCTGTGGTCTTTGATCTTCACTGATAAATGCTTCAAGTCCACATTCAGCAAGTAAGGTTGTGTCATCTGCGTATTGCAGGTTGTTAATGAGTCTTCCTCCAATCCTGATGCCCCTTTCTTCTTCATGTAGTCTAGCTTCTTGGATTATTTGCTCAGCATACAGATTGAATAGGTATGGTTGAAAGGATGCAAACTTGACAGATACCTTTCCTGACTTTAAACCACACGGCATCCCCTTGTTTGGTCTGAACAACTGCCTCTTGATCTTTATGCAGGCTCCTTATGAGCACAATTAGGTGTTCTGGAATTCCCATTCTTCACAATGTTATCCAGAATTTGTTATGATCCACACAATCGAATGCCTTTGCATAGTCAATAAAACACAGGTAAACATCTTTCTGGTATTCAATGCTTTCAGGATCCATCACACATCAACAATGATATCCCTGGCTCCACATCCTCTTCTGAATCTAGCCTGAATTTCTGGCAGTTCTTTGTTGACGTACTGCTGCAGCCACTTTTGAATGATCTTGAGCAAAATTTTACTTGCATGTGATATTAATGATATTATTCGATAATTTCTGCATTCAGTTGCATCACCTTTCTTGGGTATAGGCATAAATACAGATCTCTTCCAGTCGGTTAGCCAGGTAGCTGTCTTCCAAATTTCTTGTCATAGATGAGTGAGCACTTACAGCACTGCATCCATTTGTTGAAATACCTCAGTTGATATTCTGTCAACTCCTGGAGCCTTGGTTTTCGCCAATGCCTTCAGTGCAGTTTGGACTTCTTTCTTCAATACCATCAGTTCCTGATTATATGCTACCTCTTGAAATGGTTGAACATCAACCAATTATTTTTGATATAATGACTCTGTTTATTCCTTCCATCTTCTTTTGATGCTTCCTGCATCATTTAATATTTTCTCCATAGAATCCTTCACTATTGCAACTCAAGGCTTGAATTTTTTCTTCAGTTCTTTCAGCCTCATTTTAGAAAATGGAAATTCATTTCCCACCCCTCTGCCCCCTCCTCCCAGTTTTTCAGGCCATTGATTCTTTTCTTTTTTGGACATGTCATAGACAATCCATCAATAATTTTTTATATTATTATTATTAGCTTCATATACAAATCCTATCATATCCAGAATCTTACCATATCATTCAATTTCTAGCCTTCACTATCTCTCACTAGGTTATTGCAGTAGCTTTCTTTTTAATTTGTCTGCAAGTTTCCATCTTTGCCCTGCTAAAGTCCATTCTTGGCTCATTACCAGGAATGATCTTTTAATAATGAAAAAGAGATCATGACACTCCCATGTTCAAACGCTCTCATTGTAAGCCAAGTTCTCTTTTGTGGTCTGTGAGATCTCTTCTAACTCAATGATTTCATCTCCTCTTATTCACATCACCCATGCCAGACTGGACTTCTTGTTTCATAAGTATTCTAAGCATGTTCCTGTTATAGAACTTTTGCACTAGATCTTTCTATTGTTTGAGACACTCAGTTCCTAATATCCCCATGGCTGTATTCTTCCCTTGAATCTCCTTTTTCTAGAGCCCTTTCTAAATCATACTATGTACAATAGTACCTTCTATCATCTGCTGTTCCCTTATACTATATTATTTTCATAACATCGCTTATCATCATTAAATATACATACGTATATATATATATATATATATATATAGTCTTAATTATCTAGTGCTATTATAACAGAAATACCACAAATGGATGCCTTTAACAAACAAATGTATTTCTCTCACCGTTGAGAAGGCTAGAAGTCTGAAGTCTGGACCCCAGCTCTAGGAAAAGGCTTTCTCTCTGTCTGCTCTCGGAAAAGACCCTTGTCTCTTTTCAACATCTGTGGACTCGGTTTTCTTTGTAGATTTCCATGTGTCTTGGCCTCAATCTTCCTCTGGGTCTAGGAATTTCTAAGCACAAAGACCCTGGGTCCAAAGGATGCAATACACTCCTGGCTCTTCTTTGTAGTGAGGTCCCTCTCTTCTCTGCTTCTTCTCTCTCCTTTTATCTCTTATAAGATAAAAGGTGTGGCTTAAGCAATGGAATGACTTGAATAAGGGTGTAACTTGAGTCATAACCTTATGAGAAGGTAACTCAAAATACACCCCATATTGATCCTGCCTCATTAACATATAGAGGTTAAGATCTATAACCTATCACAAAAGGGAGAACAACCACACGATACTGGGAATCATGGCCTAAGGAAACTTACAAATATTTTCGGAGGACACAGTTCAATCTATGACATTTACTTATTTCTTTCCTTCCCTCCTCCTTTCTCTTTCTTCCCCACCGTAAGAAAAGGAAGTGATAACTTTTTTGTTGTTGTTCAATACTCTGTTGCTAGGTCACAGTTGGTACACTTTAATGTGTTTTGAATGAATAACTGAAAGAAATATTCAGAACTTTACAAAATCATTAAAATGCTAAGGGGCACTGGAGATCCAAGGGAAAAAGAGATTGTATTATTTTTCAAACAAACCATAAAGCTTTAATTATGATTATTATTCCAAGAGCAAATCACGGGAGAAGGGTTTTAAAGGACAGTATTTGGGGAAACCTGGTAACTATCAGGTGGACCTATAGTATAGATTCCTGTCCTTAGGGAGATAGGTTCTGATAAGCAACATCATTAATAGGCTGCTTATTTGATCAGCTTTCTCTGAAAACGGTAATATTACAACATCATCGCAATCATCATCATCATCATCTGTTTTGGTGAATTTAGTGCAATGGGTTAGTAAACACAAAAGTGCTTACAGTTCTTGATCCATATTACCTAAACTGAGTGATGCATTAAGAGCTGTTCTATTTTCATTAAAGCAAATGTATCACATAGCTATCTTGTTAATATAATTTTATTTGTATAGATTAAACAACTATGGAATTCAGGATCTGAGTTTACAAGATACATTTGTCAAAGTTCTTATTACATTTTATGTTGTCTTCTGGAAGGAGAAGTAAGCTGAAGGACTACATTTCATTTTCATTCAGTTATTGCTATAATTATATAGTTACCCCCGGTATAACACAACTCCATTACGGCAGGCTTTGTATGACTAAGGCCTTCCATTACTGTAACATCATAAATTTCTTAAAAGCCAAAATGAGAGCTCTTATTTTTCCAGTGTGTTTATCAAACAATAATGTCATACTGTTGCCTCTAAAAGCTTACCTCAAAGTAAGTAGTTATGTCACCCAAGGGCAATTGCTGCTTATTTATTTATTGTCTTATAATTTACTTTTATTAGATCAGAGTGACAGGGCCAATTGCAGAACAAGCTTTAGGTTGTTAGGATGCTGTGACCAATTGGACTCAAAAATTCCGTGGAGAGTAAATTTCAACATTTAAACAATGCACTTATTTGAATGTGGTAAAGACAAGTGAAGTATATCTCAACCAGGAAAGAAAGGCAAACAACTGGATTTGATCAAATTATTTTTTCTTGTACCTTTAAATGAAAACATAAAATAAAACAAGAACTGAGGTTGAAACTGATACACAGTATATACAGATTCATATTTAAGTAAACCAGCCTGAATTGTGGAGGTGTTTCATTGGACTGAATAGGTCTCACCAATATTCAGAATTGTCTCATGTTATCTCTAAATCTGCCAAAGTCTGATCAAATATTATTTATGAGTTTGTGCACCTTTGTCTCTGTGTGTCTCTACTGTTTCTTGAGAAATTAGTGCCTGATCTCAAATTTAGGCTTCTGCAATCACTAAGTACTGATTCAACTTTAAGTTAAATAAATTAAATCAGTCTCCTCAGAGGCAGGGTCAAGATGGCAGAGTAGTCAGAGGCCTCTGGTGGACCCTTGTACACCAAAGACCCAAAAAAACAAGTGAATCAATTATATATGACAATCTAGGGGCCCTGAACAGCTAAGGCAAAGTTGAGGAACCGGACTGAGTGGCAGGGGGAGGGAGAGACAGTTTGGAAGCAGTGAGGAGTTACCAGACCTGACCCAGCAAGAGCTTGAGCCCTTCAGGTCTGATCAGATTGGGGGTAAGCGGTGAGATAGGCAAGCAGCAGTGCTTGGGAGGCATGGTTTTTGCACTGGGAGAGACCCAGCACCAGAGAGTCTACTCACCAAACCAAAACAACTGAGAAGCAGCCCTCGATCAACGAAAGATAAGTACTTGCGTATGGCCTAGTGCGCAGATCAAAAACACCCCCCTTAGGCAAAAACCTCTCTCCCATTAACCTCCCCACTCCCTGCTCTACACCAGGTCCTGGACAGGCTTCAGCAGTTGCCGAATACTCTGGGCCAGAAGTAGGATCCGTCACACTCCCTGAGCCATTCTCCTGGCCTTGGAGGGTGAACAAATTAACAAACAGAAGAAAAACTAAACTGCCAGCTCAACTAAGCCAGGAACCCAGGGTAGGCACAGCTCCTTTGCCTAGGCACAGGCATAAGGAATCCACGGGATTGAGTGCCTTTCCCCCTGCATAGACTTGTATATGCCCATTTCAACAACACAGGCCTTCATTACAGCAGAACAACAGGGTATATACCGGAAGTCTACCTTCAGCTGTTTCAGCTGTGAAGTGGCAGGTTAGTGACATTTGACACTGCTCTGCCTATTAAGTGGGGTCTTCACTACACACATCAGGAGCCTGAGGACTGGTGCCCATGCCACCTAGCCACCCGCAATAGGGGCCCAAGAATATGAGGTGTCCCTCAGTCTTTACAGCCAACAGCATTGGGTGCTCATAGTCTAGCTCCAAACCCCACCCAACTACGTGTTCTAGGAAACAGGGATATGCCTTCTTCCTGGACATTCGGGGATGACCATCAGCCCCCTGGCTTGCTCAGAGTGTGTCCCCCTGCTGCAACCAGATGCTTGTGCCTACACCAATCACCCATGCCTGTCTAAGGCTGTAGGTGAGAGCCTACACCACACACTTGGTGGCTATCTACCTGGGCACCTGAGCTGAAGCCATATAAGAGGAGTGGGCTGACTCCTGAGCTCACATGCCTAGTATCAGATATAACCACCTGGTGACAGGACATTAGAGCTTCAAAGCTGCTAATAACCAACTAGCTCATATGAGCAGCCTATTTGGGCATATCAAAACAAAACAACAAGACAGGACACAGTAAGCAAACAGAAAATAAATGAATATAATAACTTATTGATGGTTCAGAGACAACAGTCAATATCAAATCACATAAAGAGGCAATCAATGGTGGCTTCAGCAAGTTCCCAAAATAAAGAATCTAGAAATTTTCCAGAGGAGGAAAATTACTTGGAATTACTGGAGGCAGAGTACAAAAGATTAATATACAGAACTCTTCAAGAAATTAGGAAGAAAATTAAGCAAAACATAGAACATGCAGCAGAGGAAAGATTAGAGAAGAGCATGATGACAAATTTAAGAAGATGGAAGAATCCATAGAGAGAAAGCAATCAGAAATCCAGAAGATTAACAATAAAATTTCAGAATTAGACAACTCAATAGAAAGTCACAGGAGCTGAATTGAGGCAATGGAAGTCATAATTAGTGAGACTGAAGATAAAGCACTTGACACCAACGTATTTGAGGAAAAATCGGATAAAAGAACTTTAAAAAAATGAAGAAACCCTAAGAATTACGTGGGACTCTATCAAGAGGAATAATCTATGAGTGACCGGACTGCCAGAAGGGGGGAGATAACAGAAAATACAGAGAGAATTGTTGAAGATTTGTTGGCAGAAAACTTCTTTGATATAGTGAAAGATGGCAAGATATCCAAGATGCTCACTGAACCCCACATAAGGTAGATCCCAAAGAAAGTCACCAAGACATATTATAATCACACTTGTCAAAACCAAAGACAAAGAGAGAACTTTAAGAGCAGCTAAAGATAAACAAAAAGTCATCTACAAAGGAGACTCAGAAAGAATAAGCTCAGACTACTCAGCAAAAACCACGTAGGCAAGAAGGCAAAAGGGATGACATATATAAAGCCTTGAAGAAAAAACAGCCAGCCAAGAATTATATACCCAGCAAAACTTCTCTCAAATATGAAGGAGAAATTAGGGCATTTCCAGATAAAGAGAAGTTTAGGGAATTTGCAAAAACCAAGCCAAAATTACAAGAAATACTGAAGGGAGTCCTCCGGTTAGAAAATCAGTAACAACAGATAACAACACAAGACTAGGACACAGGACAGAGAAAGCAGATATCAACCCAGACAGGGAAGTCACAAAAGTAAATCAAAGCTAAAACACTGAAAATAGGGAAACAGATGTCAATATGTAGCAGATAACAACAATAAAACAAAAAAGAGGGACTTAAAAAATGTAGACATACATTTTTCATGTAGAGAGGAAGTCAAGACCATATAAAGGAATAAAAGACTGGTATAAACTTAGAAAAACAGTGGTAAATATTAAGGTGACCACAAAGGAAACCAACAATCTTACAAGTCAAAATAAAAAACTAGAAAAATATAAAAACTCAGCAAAAACAAAATCAACAACAACGAAAAAAATGAAAAGAAAATATATAAAGAAAAACGATTCAGCACAGAAAATTAAGTGGAACAAAGAAACTGTGAACAACACACAAAAAAAGACATCAAAATGACAGCCTTAAACTCATACCTATCAATAACTGCACTGAATGTAAATGGACTAAATGCACTGATAAAGAGACAGAGAGTGGCAGAATGGATAAAAAAACATGATCCATCTATATGCTGCCTACAAGAGACACACCTTAGACTTAAAGACAAAAATAAACTAAAACTCAAAGGATGGAAAAAAAAAATATCTAGCAAACAACACTCAAAAAAGAGCTGGAGAGGCAGTATTAATCTCTGACAAAACAGACTTTAAGTAAAATCCACCACAAAGGATAAGGAAGGACACTACATAATGATTAAAGGGTCAATACACCAGGAGGACATAACTGTAATAAATATTTATGCACCCAACGATAGGGCTCCAAAATACATAAAACAAACTCCAACAGCACTGGAAAGAGAGATAGACAGCTCCACCACAGTAGTGAGAGACTTCAACACACCACTGTTGGTGAAGGACAGAACATCCAGAAAGAAGCTCAACAAAGACACAGAAGAGCTAAATGCTACAATCAACCAACTTGATCTCATCGACATATTACTGAACACTCCACCAAACAACAGCCAAGTATACTTTCTTTTCCAATGCACATGGAACAGCCTCCAGAATAGGCCACGTGTTAGGCCATAAAGCA
>NW_004443970.1:5314053-5337251 GCF_000243295.1 Trichechus manatus latirostris
TTAGAGCAGGAATCAGACAAGGATGCCCTTTATCACCACTCTATTTCAACACTGTGCTGGAGGTCCTGGCCAGACCAATTAGGCTAGAAAAAGAAATAAAGGGCATCTGAATTGGTAGGGAAGAAGTAAAAGTATCTCTATTTGCAGATGACATGATTTTATACACAGAAAACCACAAGGAATTCACAAGAAAACTACTGAAACTAATAGATTTCAGCAAAGTTTCAGGATACAAGATAAACATACAAAAATCAGTTGGATTCTTTTACACCAACAAAGAGAACCTCAAAGAGAAAATCACCAAATCAATACCATTTACAATAACCCCCAAGAAGATAAAATACTTAGGAATAAATCTAACCAGAGACATAAAAGATCTACACAATGAAAACTACAAGACAGCACTGCAAGAAACTAAAAGAGACGTGCATAAGTGGAAAAACATACCTTGCTCATGGATAGGTAGACTCGACATTATGAAAATGTCAATGCTACCCAAAGCAATCTACAGCTACAAGGCAATCCCGATCCAAATTCTACTGGTATTTTTTTAATGATTTGGAGAAACAAATCACCAACTTCATATGGAAAGGGAAGAGGCCCTGAATAAGTAAAGCATTACTCAAAACGAAGAACAAAGTGGGAGGCCTCACACTACCAGATTTTAGAACCTATTATACCACCATTGTAGTCAAAACAGCCTGGTACTGGTACAATAAAGATATATAGATCAATGGAAAAGAATTGAGAATTCATATGTAAATTCATACACCTGATATATGATAAATTCATACAGCTGATATATGACAAAGCCCCAAAGTCCATTAACTGGGGAAAAGACAGTCTCTTTAACAAATGGTGCTGACATAACTGGATTTCCATCTGCAAAAAACTGACAAAAGACCCATACCTCACACTATGCACAAAAACTAACTCAAAATGGATCTAAGACTTAAATATAAAATTGAAAATGATAAAGATCATGGAAGAAAGAATAGGCACAATGCTAGGAGCCCTAATACATGGCATAAACACAATACGAACCATAAGTAACAATACCCAAGCACCAGAAGAGAGACTAGATAACGGGGAGCTCCTAAAAATCAAACACTTATGCTCATCAAAAGACTTCACCAAAAGAGCTAAAAGACAACCTACAGACAGGGAAAAAAATTTTGGCTATGGCAAATGTGATCAACGTCTAATCTCTAAAATCTACAAGATACTGCAAAACCTTAACAACAAAAAGACAAATAACCCAGTTAAGAAATGGGCAAATTATATGAACAGGCACTTCACTAAAGAAGATATTCAGACGGCTAACAGACACATGAGGAAATGCTCATGATTAATAGCCATTAGAGAAATGCAGATAAAAACTATGATGAGGTATCATCTCACCCCAATAAGGCTAGCATTAATCCAAGAAACACAAAATAATAAATGCCAGATAGGTTGTGGAGAGACTGGAACACTTACACAGTGTTGGTGGGAATGTAAAATGGTACAACCACTTTGGAAATCTATTTGGCATTTCCTTAAAAAGCTAGAAATAGAAGTACCATAAGATCCAGCAATGTCACTCCTCTGAATATATCCTAGAGAAATAAGAGCTGTCACATGAATAGATATATGCACAGCCTTGTTCATTGCAGCACTGTTCACAATAGCAAAAAGATGGAAACAATGTAGGTGTCATCAACAGATGAATGAATAAAGAAATTATGGTGTATCCACACGATGGCATACTATGCAACGATAAAGAACAATGATGAAGCCGTCAAACATAACATGGAGGAATCTGGAGGACATTATGCAGAGTGAATTTAATCAGTCACAGAAGCACAAATATTGTATAAGACCACTATTATAAGAACTCAAGAAAAGGTTTAAATGCAGAAGACAACGTTCTTTGATGGTTACAAGGGTGAGGAGGTAGAAAGAGGGTTATTCTCTAACTAGGTAGTAAACAAGAGTTACCTTAGGTGAAGAGAACTGCAGCACACACTACAGCGGAAGTCAGCACAACTGGACTAAACCAAAGCTAAGAAGTTTCCTGAATACAGTCAAACACTTTGAGGGACAGAGTAGCAGGGGTACGGATCTGGGGACCATGCTTTTAGGGGACATCTAGGTCAATTGGCATAACAAAGCTTATTAAGAAAATGCTCTGCATCCTACTTCAGTGAGTGGCATCTGGGGTCTTAAAAGCTTGCAAGCGGCCATCTAAGATGCATCATTGGTCCCAACCCACCTGGAGTAAAGGAGAATGAAGAACAAAAAAGACACATAAACCAGAGAAAGGGCCACATAAACCAGAGAGTTTATCAGCCTGAGACCAGAAGAACTAGATGGTGCCTGGCTACCACCAATGACCACCCTGACAGGAAACACAACAGAGAGTCCCTGATGGAGCAGGAGAAAGGTGGGGTGCAGAACTCTAATTCTAGTAAGAAGACCAGACTTAATGGTCTAACTGAGACTGGAGGAACCCTGGAAAGCATGTCTCCCAGATTCTCCATCAGCCCAGAACTAAAACAATTTCTGAAGCTAACTCTTCAGACAGGGATTAGACTGGACTATGGGACGCAAAGTGATACTTGTGAGGAGTGTGCCTCTTAGCTCAAGCAGGTACAAGATACTTAACGGGCAGCTTCTGTCTGAAGATGAGATGGAAAGGCAGACAGGGTTGGGAGCTGGTTGAATGGACATGGGGAATCAGGTGTGGAAGGGAAGAGTGTGCTGTCACACAGTGGGGAGAGCACTTTTGGTCACATAGCAGTGTGTGTGTAAATTTTTGTATGGGTGACTAACTTTAAATGTAAACTTCATTTAAACTACAACAATTAAAAAAAAGCAAAAAAAAAAAAAAAATCCGAATTGAAAAAAAAAAAATCAGTCTCCTCAACCATCTTCAGGAAATTAAAGTTACATTTGAACACATATTTTTCTGAAAGTCCGTGTATTAGGTGTTCAAAAAGTTTAGGCACATACAAAGATATAAACATAAAAATACTCAAGCAGTACTATTTTTCCTTTTTACTATACAAAAGCTAACTTAATAGACCATTAATTGATATTTTAAACAAACATGAGCTAAGCATCTATTAAATTCTAGATCATGTGAGAGTTTTTAAATATTGAATGGAAATATGCAAGATAGATTACCATGTAGTCTATAGTAAAATAAGAACAGATATTATTACCATTAGCTTATTTACCAAGTATTATGAACTAGTCTCTATGGTAAGTTCAGTGCATGTATTAACTCACATAGTCTATGAAATAAATTATGGTTCACATTTTTCAGATAACAAAACTGAATTCCAGAGAAGAAAGGTAACTTGCTCCAGGTCACAGAGCTATTAACTGGCAGTACTGGGAATAGAAACCAAATAATCTGACAGATGTCTTAACTACTGTATTTGTCTGTGTCCTTTAATAAGAGTAGGAAAAATACACCTCTAAAAGTGAGCTACAGATACCATGAATTCTATGTAAAATGGACGGTGGACAAAGTTAGGTGAGAAGTCAAATCCATCTTCACTTGGATGGAGCAAGTCAAGAAAGAAATTATGCAAGATACAACTCTAGCTCCAGGACTTGAAAGATGAGTTAGTGTCCATGAGGCAGATCAGCTGGCAGGAACAGGGGACAGTATTTGTTGAGGGAGTAACTTGAGGAAATGACTCAAGTATAAAGTAATCTGGCATCACAAGGATCAGCAGATAGTTCAGTAGGGCTGGAGAGTATGGTACAATGGAGGTAGAGAAAGGAGAGAGAGAATAACAGTGGTCTGAGAAGGAGAAAGGCTGCAGAGATAGCTGGCAAAGCATATGCCAAACTATCATAAGTATATGTTATATTGTGTAACTTCAAAGATCTTGTGACTAGTTAATGGTCTGAGACACTTGGATCTAAATATCTAAACAAATACTAAAAACAGATTCCTGTATTCTAAGCCAAATCGATTCACTCAGAATTTACAGGTGGCACTGCCCAGGACTTTGTATTTTAACAATTTTCTTATGTAATTTTTCAGCATAACCTAGTTTGAAAATCACTACTCTTAAATATGTTTAAGAGTATTCTCCAGGCCCTTCTACCGATTTATATTGTGAAAAGATCACATGAAACACAAACCAGAAAAAGAAAGGGAATTTGTCTTTGCTCAATTTTGAGAATCACAATAGAAATGTCTACAGGATCCAGGACGGCAGCATTTATGAGTAAAGAAAGCCAGGTGTAAGAGAAGTGAGTATACAATGCTCCCAGATTGGAAGAAGCCACTGCTATTCAGCTCCAGGTGATTGTTGTCTTGCTGGCATGTTGGTTCAGTTTTATATGTGTGTATAATCTTTAAATGCTTAATTGATAGCCAATTAAAATAAAAACAAACACTGTTGCATCTATGGACTAGTTTCTGGCTGCAGGTTATCTTTTTAAACTTGTAGTCGAACGCATTTATATCCATTACTTTTTATGAAATAAGGAAGAACACCAAATGATGGCTTCACTTTATTTTCAACCCCACTATGATATAATTCAGCGAACATATGATATGCTTGAAGCACTCACTCACCGATGCCAAGAAATTTGGAAGACAGCTTCTTGGCCAACTGATTAGAAGAGATCCATATTCGTGCCCATTCCAAAGAAAGGATATCCTACAGAATGTGAAAATCATCAAACAACATCACATGCAAGTTTATAATTATGTAGAAGATATTCAAATACGGTTACAGCACTACATTGAGAGGAAACTGCCAGAAATTCAAGCCAGATTCCGAAGAGGATAAGAAATGAGGGATATCATTGCTAATATCAGGTGGATCTTGGATGAGAGCAGAGAATACCAGACAGATGTTTACCTGTGTTTTATTGACTATGCAAAGGCATTCGACTGTGTGGATCATAACAAATTATGGATAACATTACTTATTCAATCTGTATGTTGAGCAAATAATCTGAGAAAAGAGTAGATGAAGAATAATACAGCATCAGGGTTAAAGGAAGACTCATTAATAACCTTTAATATGCACATGACACAACCTTGCTTGCTGAAAGCGAAGGGAACTTGAAGCACTTACTAAGGAAGATACAAGACTACAGCCATCAGTATGGACTGCATCTCAACATGAAGAAAACAAAAATCCTCACAACGGGACCAATAAGCAGCATCATGATAAATGGAGAGAAGATTGAAGTTGTCAAGGATTTCAGTTTCCTTGGATCCACAATCAATGTCCATGGATGGGAAGCAGCAGTCAAGAAATCAAATTATGCATTACATTGGGCAAATCTGCAGTAAAAGACCGTCATAAAGAGTTAAAAAGCAAAGATGTCTCCTTGAGGACTAAGGTGAACTTAACCCAAGACATGACATTTTCAATTACCTCATCTGCAAGAGAAAGCTAGATAATGAATAAGGAGACCAAAGAAGAACTTATACCATTGAACTATGATGTTGGCAAAGAATCCTGAGTACCATGGACTGCCAGAAGAATGAACAAATCTGTCTTGGAAGAAGCATAGTCAGAATGCTCTTTAGCAGCAAGGATAATGAGACTTTATCTCTCTTACTTTAGACATGTTATCTGGGGAGACCAGCCCCTGGAGAAGAACATCATGCTTACTAAAGTAGATGGTCATTGAAAAAGAGGAAGACCCTCAATGTGTTGGATTGACACCAGTGGCTGCCACAATGGGTATAAACATAGAAGTGATTGTCAGGATGGCACAGGACCGGGCAGTGTTTTGTTCTGCTGTGCATGGGGTTGCTATGAGTCAGAACCAACTCGAATACACCTAACGACAACATCATGATATAATCATAATTTACTTCTGGATAGATACCAATGTATTAAATCCCCAAATAAGCTTCTAAGTTTTAATATGCATTTAGTCAATGGTGACTTAGATCTTTGTCATTAATACTGTGCCCTTCCACCCTTTCCCTTAGTATCACTCTCTTGGCCAGAAATCTGAAGACTAGAGCACTATTTAGTATGTGATAGTGATCCCATGTTCGGACATTCTAAAACTATCAAATTTGATGTTGATAATCAATTTCCTTTCTTAATGAAGGACATTAAATGAAATAATCTAACCACTTACATTCCCTGGATGTTAATTAAATTAATGACTAATTTCTCTCCGTCTTTCATTGTGACCAGAGATATGTACAAGCCCGTTTCTTCAAACAATGACTCTCTGACCTATTAATCTTAATAACCAACAAACTAAACCCATTGCCATCCAGTCAATTCTGACTCATAGTAATCCTATAGGACGAGAATAACTGTCCCATAGAGTTTCCAAGACTGTAAATCTTTGCAAAAGCATACTGCCACATCTTTCTCCCGTGGGGAGGCTGGTGAGTTCGAACCTCTAACCTTTATGTTACTGAGTACTTAGCAACTGCACCACCAGGGCTCCTAACAGTACCTGCCAAATGGCTATTTTCCATTTGTCACGTACAGTGGTTAAGAGCTCTGCTGCTAACCAAAACGTCGGCAGTTTGAATCCACCAGGTGCTTCTTGGAAACTCTATGCGGGCAGTTTTACTCTGTCCTATAGTATTGCTATGAGTCAGAATTGACTCAAAGGCAATGAGTTTGGTTTTTGGTTTTTGGTTATGTTACTTATGATAGCAACTTTGGCCTTTTGTGACAAATATCTCCAGTTTTTCCCTTCGAATCTACTCTCTTTCATATACCTTACTCTCCATGCCAGTTGGTCCCCTCCCCTTACCTTCTGACGAATGGGGAATTCCTGAAGGATTTCTAAAGTAGAAAAGCATGAGAGTGAGGCTGGGACTTATTTTCCTAGCATCCTATCTGAGGCTTCTACATCCTTCACTGAAATATACAACTCCTCCCACTGTGTCCTTTTCTTCATAATTGCTACACAGATTATGGTCCAGGGACCAGTAATGATGAAAGCATCTAGGAATTTTTATTAAGTTTATTAAACTCAACTTTAAAAATGGAGCTTGCATTTTGTTTGCCTTTTTATTTCACTTTTCTAGTAATTTATTTTTATTATATTTTGTAATACAAAAGTTATGTTTATTAAGGTTTGGAAATTAAATAAAACAAACAAAAACAGAATTCAGGCCTTTCCCACAGATAAAGTTTAGATAAGGCCAGATTTGTTGTTGATCCATTAGGTTTTCCTTGGCTGATTTTTGGAAGTAGGTCACCAGCCCCTTTCTTCTTAGACTGTCTTAGTCTGAAAGCTCCACTTAAATCTGTCTAGCGTCATAGTAATACGGTTCCATTGACAACACATACATAGCAAGCCTCCGTTGACAGACGGGTGTGGTTGTGCATTAGATGCATTTGCTGGAACTCTAACCTGAGTCTCCTCCATGAAAGTGAGAATTCTACCACTGAACCACCAATGCCTTCGTATAGGCCAGAATGACTAAGTAAAAATGCAGTGCACTCAGTTACATTTGCATTTCAGATAAACAATGAATACTATGTTTTTTCTTTTTAGCGTAAATCTATCTCAAATATTGTGTTTTATCTGTGAATCCTAACACAGATAGTTTGAGAAGCGCTACTCTGCATTATTCTCTCCTCTAAACTCTGATATGCACTTCCAAGACCTGTCCTTTTGGACATACAGGTGGTTACAGCTCGAATGTTAACAGCAGGGGCCTGCACCAACCCTGTGGTTTTCCAACATCATGCCCATACCTTTTCAGAAGTTCTTTCATAAAATTCCCCTTTGATTTTCCTGATTTGAGTGAGCTATCTCTACCTTGCTGGGACACTGACTGATATATCTTCCCTACTAAATTCTTCTGAGAATTTCTAAATCCCAGTATTCACTGCTTTCTGCGGTTTTGTCAGTAGAATCCACCTCCTCAGTACTGCCACATTGTATGCCCCAATGTCTTGAGAAAGAATCAAACAGCTACTGGATGCCTAATTTGGGGAAGACAAGAGCCATTAAGCTGCCAATCAGCATTATCTAGATGGCTGCATCTGGATACCTGGTTCCTCAACTTTTTCTTTCCCTCTGGCTAACTGCTTTCAATATGTTGTTTACTTGCTCTCAGACTCTTGACACAACCTTTTCGTAATTGCCCTAATTCACCTCCTGAAACTTTGCAATGTGGAAAAGGAATAAACTTGCTGTGAACTAACAGTTGCCACGTATGACACTAAGCACTCTCACTTTCCGTTCTTAGCAGTGTGCCCTTTATCAAAACAGATTCCAGACCACCCCAAACAGCAATTGTTTCACTTTCACCAAAGAATGTCACAACACTCAGCTTAAAAGTTCTTTGCTCGCCTCCTTATAAGACATCTAGTTCTACTATAAGGAAATTCATCTTAGACAGTGCGTTAAGTTGAGCTGCTTCCTTGTAACTTCCAAATATTACTTCCAATTCTGCCCTCATGGGTAGTGAGAGTATGTGTGTCCTCTCTTATACCTGACGGTCCTTCATACCATCAACATTTATCTGTGGCTAAAAACAATTATGCCATTGTATTAGATATTCTCAAGTACAATATATTCTTATGACTCAGTAGCATAAAGATACTATACAGACATACACACACATAGCAAAACATGCTTTCTATAAAAACCATACAATCCTGCTTTAAAATCCTAGTACTCAGTTATCTGATGCCTCTACAAATATTCTTTAAGCAAGTAAATAGTTATTTCCTGGTTTTGAGTAAAATACTATTCCAGGAATTAGAAGATAATAACACATGCATTTGGAGTGAAATACAAGTCTGCCACATATTGGCAGCAAGATCATGAACAAGCTATTTAATCATCTTATAATTGGTAGGTACTTTTTTTTTTTAAATTGTGGTGAAAATATAAAGAACAAAACATACACAACAATTTCTACATGTATAATTCAGTGACATTGATTACATTCTTTAAGTTGTGCAACCATTTTCACTATCTTTTCCAAATCATTTCATCACTAATGTAAACTCAATGCCCCTAAGCAAAAATTCCCCCTTTCACACTCCCTTTCACCCCTCAGAGCTGCTGATAATGGGAAGACTTCATCTATCTTTATGGCTGAGTGATATTCCATCGTATCTGTATACTGTATTTTTATCCATACGTGTGTCCATTGTTTTCGCTTTTGGCTATTGTGCAAAGTTCTGCAATGAACATTGATGTACAGGTTTCTGTTTGCATCTCTGCTGTTAATCCTTCTGGGTATATACCTAGTATTGGAATTGCTGGCTCTTATAGTAGTTTATGATATTGAGCATCTCTTCCTGTGCATGTTGGCCATTTGAAAATTTTCTTTGGTGAAATGTCTGTTCCAGTCTCTTGTCCATTTTTTGACAGGGTTATTTGTCTTTCTGTTAAGTTGTTAGATGCAACACTCTTAGCACAGTATTACTAACAGGACTCATTTATATTTTTGTTAATCTTGTGATGTTACCATTCATTTTTTATACTGCCTCATATGTTCCAGGAAGACTGCAAGATAAAATGTATTATTTATATCTTTAAATATGTTGTTGTATTTCATACATACAAATGTGCATAGATTTTTTCGAATGTATGGACGTGTGAGCATCTACATTAACCTCCTAATGGCATCATTGACAGTGTGGTTAGATCATGATCATGTAATGGTAAAACATAACTAATGATGTTGGTAAAAGAGAGGGCAGACTACTTGCTCGTACAGTGACATCTCTTTTGTGTTTGCTTTTGTTTATATGACTACTTTATTTCAAGAAAAAGATATCATACTGAAAGCTTAACATTGCTTAGTTAGTAGCAGTTCAGGAAACAGTTTCATTTAGAAATACCTATCACTGTTGTTGTTAGGTGTCATCGAGTTGTTTCGTACTTATAGCGACCCTGTGTACAACAGAACAAAACGTTGCTCTAACCTGCACCATCCTCACAATCATTGCTATGCTTGAGTCCACTGTAGCAGCCACTGTGTCAACCCATCTCGAACGTCTTCCTCTTTTTCCCACTGGATGCTGAATATTCTTCCTCTTATTTGTAACTCCCCATCCCCAATAATTATTTTTCTAAGGGAGGAAGGGAAAGATGTATTGGTCAAAAATAGAATATGGCTTCGGCAGGGGAACAAACATGTGGAATATATTTTTTCTTAAACTCACCATAATTTTCTCTCACTCCTATGCCTTGACACAAGCTTTGACAAGTGAAGAAAGTGTCAGTATTGGTTTACAGTCATGTCTTTTTCTAAATAGGGTGTCACAAATGTAAGTGCCTTAAAGACAAGAGTTGGATCTTATTTGTGATACCACTGCCAACCATTCTGGCACCTAGTGGGATAATACATTTTTTTTTTAAATATCTATGTTTGTATTAGTTCCCTTGCACTGTCGTAACAAATTACCACAGACTGGGAGGCATAAAAAGACAAATATTTATTCTCACACAGTTCTGAAGCCTCGACATCTGAAATCAAGGTGTCAGCAGGGTCATGCTCCCTCTGAACGATCTAAAAGAATCAGCTCCATGCCTCTCTCTTAGCTTCTGGTAGTTGTCCACAGTCCTTGGTGTTCCTTGGCTTATACATGCGTATCCCCAATCTCTGACTCCTTCACATGGCATTCTCCCTGTGTCTCCTCTGTGTCCGAATTTCCCTTTTCTTATAAGGACATTACTAGATTTAGAACCCACCTTAATCTAATAATGGAACCCTGGTGGCACAGTGGTTCAGAGCTCAGTTATTAACCAAAAGGTCAACAGTTCGAATCCGCTAGCCACTCCTTGGAAACCCTGTGGAGCAGTTCTACTCTGTCCTATAGGGTCGCTATGAGTCGGAATTGACTCGATGGCAATGGGTTTAGTTTGGGTTTTTTTTTTCCTAATCTAAGACGACCTCATCTTAATTTGATTATATCTACAAAGATCTTATTTGTAAATAATATCACACTTACAGGTTCTGTGTGACCATGAATTTTGGGGGGACACAACTGAACTCAGTACAAAGTTACTACTACATAATGACCTCATTTATTCATTCATTCATCCATTCATTCTTCAGGTGCTACTGATTGCCTATCACATTCCCATGTACTGTTCAATCCTCCAATTATGCTGCTCTCATCCTCCAAACTGCTGTTAATGAGTCTCTAAAGTTTTAATCTGACATTGCCATCCCCATGTTTAAATCACTTAATGAATATGTAACACCTACAAAATAAAATATATAGTTTCCAAAGAGTCAAATATGCTACCCTTCATAATCTTAGTTCTGTCTTATCTTTTCAGATACCTGTCTTGTTGCCCCTGTATTTGTTCTTACTCTGTTTACTCTGTTCTATAGTTACATGGAACTATTTGGGACTCTCACAATGTACTACACTCCCTCACATCTTTATATATTTAATTTTTTCAACTTTTTTTCATATTTGCCTGATAAGTCATACTCCAATTGACATTAATAACCCTTTACTAGGGATTTTATTTGAAGGCACTGTGCTTGACCCTATATATAAAATACATTATTTAATCTTGCAACAGTCATACAGGGGAGGCAACCCTGTCCTTATTTTGCAGAGGAAAAACTGAGGCCCAGAGATGTCAGTTTATCCATAATATCAAAAGTCTTTAGTGTAGCATAACTGTCCCACTTCAATGCAGCTATTGAATCCATCAGCCGTACTTACCTTCCTTTACTATATTGTTGTTGTTAGGTGCCTGCGAATCAGTTCCCACTCATGATGATTCCATGTATACGAGAATAATATACTGCCCAGTCCTATGCCATCTTCACAATCATTGTTATGCTTGAGTCTATTGCTGTCAGTCTATCTTGCTGAGGGTCTTCCTCTCCTTCGCTAACCCTCTACTTTACCTAGCATGATGTCTTTCTCCAGAAACTGCTCCTTCCTGATTCTATGTCCAAAGAAAGCAAGACGAAGTATCACCATCCTCGCTTCTCAGTAGGATTCTGGCTCTACTTCTTCCGAGAGAGATATGTTCATTTTTCTGGCAGAAGAATATTCAACACCATAATTCAAATAGTCTTTGACTATACAATGATAGATTTGGTTTGCTAGCGAGGATTTTTACATCTATGTTTGCTCTACATAGAATTAGTCTTTAACTTCTTTTCTTACACTGTACTTGCTTCATTCTGGTATCAAAATGAAACACACATACCAACACACACATACACACGTACACATACATAGATTGTTATTGCTGTGTGCCACCCAGTCCATTCTGACTCATAGAGACCCTGTAGGATGGAGTAGGACTGCACCATAGGATTTTCTAGACTGTAGTCTTCAAGGGAACAGATTGCCAGGCCTTTTTTCGCACGAAGCTGCTGGTGCATTCAAGCCACCAACTTTCTGGTTAGCAGGTGAGCTCTTAACCAGTGCACCACCAGGGCTGCTTATACATATACATAGAGTGCTGCAGTTTTCATCTCTCCCTATCTCCTTGTCCTTGTGATTTTAGGCCTTTTTGAAAAATCACTTTATTGTTATAGAAACTGTGTCCAAGGAGGAAAGGTCTGTGTCCTATTTACCGTCTTTACCTAGGAATCTTCTTCTGTTAGATATATTAATCTATTTTTTTTCCAGGACTTCTGTTTCTCTATAGCAGGAGGGTTAGGGGGGCAGTGTTTACATGAACAAGATACACAATATTTTCTGGACCTGATACCAACTATTCCTTTAGAAAAGAAAATTGTGAGCTCCACATCTTATAAGAGCTCTTGAGCATCATTTCCTTGTCTCTTACCTCTTGTCTTAGTCATCTAGTGCTGCTCTAACAGAAATACCACAAGTCGATGGCTTTAACAAAGAGTTTATTCCCTCATACTTCAGTAGGCTACAAGTTCAAATTCAGGGCATCAGCTCCAGGAGAAGACTTTCTCTCTCTATCAGCTCTGGAGGAAGGTCCTTGTGATACATTAGTCTTCCTTTGTTCTGGGAGCATCTCAGCGCAGGAACCCCAGGTCCAAAGGATGCACTTTGCTCCTGACTCTGCTTTCTTGGTGGTTTGTGAGGTTCCCGTGTGTCTTTGCTTGATTCTCTGTTTTATATCTCTAAAGAGATTGGCTTAAGACACTGTCCAATCTTGTAAAACTCATCAGTGTAACTGCTAATAATCCTTCTTATTAAGATCATAGTGATTAAGTTTACAACACATAAGGAATCACGTCGGATTACAGAATGGTACACAATCATACAATACTGGGAATCATGACCCAGCCAAGTTGACAGATATTTTTGGGGGACAAAATTCAATCCATGGCACCTCTATATACCCTGGAAATAGCTCATGGCCAGGTACATTCAGGGACCACATATGTGTTGAATGAATACGTGTGCTCTGCTACTATGTGTGCTCTGATAGCTCCTCCATGAGGTCCCTTTCACAGTTACTCCATACATAATGTCCTCATGATATCTGGTTCATTGCCATGGTTAGCACTTCTCCCTCTAGAGCTTACTAGCTGAAAATGGGTCTGTCCTTCCCACACTGTCACCCCAGACTAGACAATCTGTTTCTTGAGAGCAGTTACGTTGGCTCCTTCTTTATATCTTCTTTATCTAGTAAAGTGTAGCTTATTTGTATCTGATTGCACGAGACAACCTAGGAGCAATTGCTACATCTCTCTGTGTTCAAGGAAACATGGCTATATAAGTCCCAATTTGGGAAGATAACTTGAAAGACATAAAAATTATCTTAATTATTCATTTCCACTCTGTTCCATTGGCTTTCCCCCCCGATAAAGACTTCCAAGGTCTAGGCTGTTGAATGTTAAGATTGCTGGGAAAACTTGGGAAAACTTTACATAGAAATATTTAAGAAATAACTAACCTAATAATGATAATAACTTATAGACCAGTGTCTTTGGGAAGGCCAAATCATTTTAACAAAAATTCTCATTTTCATACTAGGCTCTCTCCAAGCCATTATTCACCAAGACCTTAGAGTGATATTGTAAGATATAAATAAGTTAATTACACTTCTTTTCTTAAAATACTCTAGTGGCTTTCTTTGCTCATCAAATAACATGAAAACTCGACAGCCTTTAAAGATACCTGAACCTTCTTGTGTCTAGTTCAGGTCCTGGGCTATGTTAAGGATTTCATTTGCTGTCAGTCAGACACGTGGAGGGTAATCCCTAGCCTCCAAATTACTTGGCATTCTCTACATTGTACTCCAAACTATGCATTTGGAATCATATTTTCTGCTTATATTTTCAATGGTTATGTGATGCTTAAAAGGTTGAAGGTAATTTTTAGTAAATTGGACCACATAATTTTCAATTTGGAGATTGAAATTAATTAAAGGCTATATAAACTTTTTTTTTTTTTTTTTTTTAATGATATTAAATGACTGCCAGTAACTGAGATGGTTTTCAGGGTCAGCAAACTAAGATCAGTTAGAGAACAAAGGGTTTTTCATTTTGATAATTTGAAAACATTCTTTAAAGGGAGAAAATAATGCTGTGATACTGCTTGCTCTATGTGTAAAAAACAAAAGAAAATTCTTTTATTACTCAGAAGGAAGTGACTCTCTTTACTAAATATTTAAAGACAGTATATACACCTTAGAAAAGGTTTGAATGAATTCTTTGTAGAAATAGCATCTGCAGGGAAAAGAGGAAATACATTAAACTTAGCATTTATTGTAGTTTATTATAAGAATTTATATGAGACAATGAATATCATTTAACATACTATATACCATGTAGTATCACACATTTCAGTACATTTAAAGAACACATTCTGAAACTCTATCCTAGTGAAGTATGACATTGCTCTGAGAAATTGGCTTATTTTTACCTAAGCCCTCCCTCTTTTTTTTTTTTCTTTAGTAAAGATTTAAATGGCTTTTAGGTACTCACTCAAAGAGTTTTATACATTACCCATGAAAAAAATCTGTCCTGATCTCCAAGTCTGACTTTATTTCATTCTAAACGCCTCGCCGACTAGATTTTACGTCACTACATTTGTCTTTGGTCCTCTGCCTTTTAATTTTAGGTGGGAAATACAGTGCTGCACATTCAGACTTCAGGAGATAACTATCTCTCTTTTCTCAGAACCAACTTCTACAAAGGAGGCAGCGATTGGGTTTAATAGAAACCGATGAAAATGTACTAAAGAGTTTGTGAGGGCTGCTGAGAAGGCAGGTTGCTACTCTGTGCACACAGGACAGATATGCAGGAGAGACGAGGACCAGATCAACGTGGCCCATGAAATGTTGATTTAGCGTTCTGAGATTTAAGCTTTCCTAGCCAAATTTGAACTAAAATATAACATGCTAGGAGAATAACATGGAGAAAAAGCCATTTTCTCTGCTTTCACCTCAGATTTGTCTTTGTCAAGTATCACATTTTTTGAGAAATACTGCCTAAAGCTCAGAAAGACAAATTACTTCACCACAGGAGTCTTGTCCAATTAATTCAACTTTACCTAGGAAAATAACAATGTAAAGGAACAAGCAAAGGTTTTAATGATGGTAACAATGTATTGAGGGCAGTGGCACTTCAGTGATAGCTTGCCTTCTATGAAGGAGAGACCCTGGCTGGATTTCTGGCCAATGCAACTCATGTGCAGCCACCACTTGTATGTGAGTGGAGGTTTGCTTGTTGCTACGATGCTGAACAGATTTCAGTGGGATCAGTTCAAAGGCAATTAGCAACAACAATGTTTAAGAGCCATTTTGTAAAATTAAACAAGCCCAGGATTGTGACTTCACTTTTTCAATATTAGTATGGAATTCCATACATCATAGCTGCATAGGAGAGTAGGCTTCTTATGTCAGACTTCCTTTTATTCTCTATACCAAGCAATTTATAAACTTGACTGCATATTAGGATCATGTGAGCAGGTTATAGAAATTCTGATATCCCAGTTTTACCACATACCACTTTAAATTAATATCTCTAAGACTTGGGCTGAGACCTTAGCATTTTTCAAAGTTCTCCATCTAAAAGAATGTGCAGTCAATGTTGATAAACATTGATCTAGACCATGCCTTTGAAGCCAAGTAGAACTAAAGATGACTTGAAATAAACAATATCATAATTGCTTTATGAAGGCATTGTAGTGTATAGAAAAGGTGCCAATTTTAGTTTAGGAATTGCTTGGATCAAATCCTACTTCTTCCCATATATGCTTGGACAGATTTAATTTTCCTCAATTATAAATAGAGATGAAATTACCTATTTTATAGATAACTTGTGAATATTACAGATAATGGATAACATAGTACATAATCACTGAACAAGCAGCTGTTTACACAACAAAAATGATCTTTGTATGCTCTAGGGAAAAAACAAAACTATTTCTCACAATGCACATGTTTTCTCTCCCTTCATACCTTTGGATAATCAGCATCTATTCTTCCATTATTTCTCCTTTTGCCATCAGAAATGTGATTTTTTTTGTTGTTGTTGTTGAAAGAACTCTCAACTTGTATATGGTGTCCCAACTCCCAACTTGTATGTTTTACATGAGGTTAACACTATCCCATTTCTTCACTTACTGTGGGCATGGATATATGTCTCAGTAACTTGTGGGTGGCTTTAAAGAACATAAATTTATTTTCTCACAATTTAGGAGGCTTACAGTCTGAATTTGCTTTATGTGCTCTGAAAGAAAACCTTATCTCCTATAGCCACAGAACTAAAATTAATGGAAACTAAACCAGGAGTCTCATCTTATTAGTGGCTGAATTATAATGTCAACTGAATTCCCAAACTCACAAGATGTTTGATGTTAAAATGAGAGCGTCGATTGGGAAGAAACAGGATCCCGATAATTGGAATGGGGACATATGGGCAGATACTGATGAAACTGGGGACAAAAATTTCATAAATTCTGCTGAGGATTTTTGCCAATAGGAGGAGCTGTTCCAGCTCTACCTGAGGATATTAATCCAGCTTTGCCTAAGGAAACTTTAATGGCCCCCCACAGAGGCAGATGCCTTGAAAGATAAGGCTTATTGTTCTTAGGACCCTCCTCCACCACTTGTCTTTTCTTCTAGACCTATAACTAGACTCAATCCCAGTAAGCCCCAAAAGATGACATACAAAGTGTGACCCACCCATAAAGAGATATGCTACACTTCAAAAGAACTACATGATTTTCCTAATTGAGACAACTAGAAATATGGAGAATATGTACCAGAATGGACATTGAAGATGTGGGATAATGGTGGAAAGAACAGAAAGTTGGATCAGTCATAATTTATTATATGGGTCCACTAAGCAGAGATTCTTCATTCAAAGTTTCAGCTTGAGGGATTAGGATTGGATCAAATAGTTTAGTTGGTTGGTTGGATGAATCAAGTGCCAAAAGGTGGCCTACACTAAATTAAGTTAAAATACCAGAACTGCCTTGGTATACTATAGAAAAGAGGGTATCCAAAGGCTTAGGGGAATTAGAATGTGAATTTATCATTTCAGACTGACCCACTTGCCCTGGAAGTGCCTGAAGGACACAGTTTTCAACATGCCTGTAAGGAATAAACTTGTAAGGAGAGCCCCAGCATCCTTGAAGAAAGAGTACTATGATCATTATTCTACGTTGATTAGTTATTACAGTGTGAGCTACTGTCACTGAATTAGAAATCCTAAATACAGTGTGTGTGATCAGTCAGCCACCTGGTAGCAGGTTGATTACATTGGATTGCTTCCATCATGAAAAGTATAGTATTCTGTTACTCAGAAAGTTATCTACTCTGGATATGAATTTACCATCCCTACACATAATTCTTCTGCTAAAACTACCTTATTAGGATTTACAGAAGGTCCTATCTACCATCATGGTATGCCACACAGCATTGCCTCTGATCATGATACTCACTTCACAGCAAATGAGGTGTGGTATGAAGTCCATTACATGGAATTCATTGGTCTTACTATCTTTCCTATCATCTTGAAGTAGCTGTCATGATAGAACTGTGTAACAGCCTTTTAAAAACTCAATTACTGTGCCAGCTAGAAGGTAATACCTTGCAGGACTGGGGCAATGTTCTCCAGGAGGCTGTATATGCTCTAAATTGTGTCCAGTATATGGTGGTGTTTCTCCAACAACCAAAATACACAAGTTCAGGAATCAAGGGGTGGAAATGGGAGTGGCACTACTCTTTAATTTTATGAGTGAGCCACTCATAAAATTTTTGCTTCTGGTGCCTATGACTTTATGTCCTGGTGGTCTAGAAGTCTTACTTTCAAAGGGTGGAAATTTTCTATCAGGAGACACAACGATTCCATTGCATTAGTAGTTAAGAATGCCACCAAACCACTTCAGGTGCCTCATGCTATGCCTCTGAATCAACAGGCAAAGAAGGGAGTTACTATACTGGCTGATATGATTGCTCCTGATAACTAGGGGAAATTGGACTGTTATTATACATTGGAGGTAAAATTCAGTATGTCTGGAGTACAGGAAATCTCTTAGGGCCTCTTAGTACTTTTATGTCCTATGATTGAAGTCAACGAAAGACTACAACAATAAAATTCAGGCAGAATTACTAATTGGTCAGACCCTTCAGGAATAAAAGTTTGGGTCACCCCATCAGGTGAAGGACCTTGACCAGCTGAGTTTCTTGCTGAGGGCAAAAGACATATGGAATGGGTAGTGGAAGAAGATAGTTATAATTACCAGCTATGACCATGTGACCGGTTGTAGAAATGAGGACTGCAATTGTTATGAGTATTTTTTCTTGTTTTCTTATAAATATGTTTGTATGTGAGTACGTGTGTGTGTATGTATATATACACATATATTTCATATATATGATAGACAAATAGGTTGACAAGGGGTGGACGGTGATGATGTCAACTTGTCTAGGCTATGACCTCTTGCTTGGTCAAACTCTAGCCTAGTTGTTGTTGTAATTACATGTGATTAAATCAGTTAACCTTAAGTAGAGCAAATGATCTTCCATAAAGTGGGTGGGCCTCAGGGCCTCAACCAATCCGTTGATGGCATTAAGAACAAAAAAGTAGTTACCCTAGGTTGTCTTCTGCCTCCAGGCTAAAAATAGACATTTTTCCAGAAATCTATTTACTCTTTACCCATTCTGTCACCTGATTTTGGGGCACAAACATGTAGGGATCTCTAGCCTGTCATATGACCTATGGATTTCAGACTCACTGGCCCCCACAATTGCATGAACAACAAACTAGAATATTTCAGTATGAAGTAATTAGGCTTGATTACTTGAAATTGGTGTTTTTAAAAGAACTGTTAAAAAAAACTTGATATATCTAATCTAATGATTGTTTTCAACATTGAATAATAGTCCTATATTGACCTAGAAAATAAAACTAAAGCCAGTCGTAGAATGTGTAATGAAACTGGGAGTATATGGAAGATATGTTGAACAAATAGGGATATTGGAACAAATAGGAATAGAGTGTTTTGCATCTTCAGAGAAGATGAAGCTTTCTGTCATTTAAAAACTCCCAAGGACAGAAGACAACATTAGATTATGGGACTTCTGTAGTGTATCACATCTCCAAGGACTTTTGATTTAATGATGTGTTGCAAATATCATTGAACAGTAAAACAGGACACCAAGATAATATTCATGTCATAGCCATCAAACAGCTGCTCAACAATTTCAAAATAATTTTTCTCAGTCGTTTGATTTGCTAATGAGAGAATAGGATCTGGATGATCTGGACTATTTTCCTAGCTTAAAATTTCTATGTATATATCGTTCTTTCTCTTTGTCTACAGTATATCTTTGGTAGAATTTTCCTTAATCTTAATGAATATTTTACTTTGATGAACAGTCTACAATAACATTCAAACCAAAAACCGAACCCATTGTCGTCAAGTCGATTCTGACTCACAGCGACCCTATAGGACAGAGAATAACTGCCCCACTGGGTTTCCAAGGAGCACTTGGTGGATTCGAACTGCTGACCTTTTGGTTAGCAGCTGTAGCTCTTAACCACTACGCCACCAGGGTTGCCAACAATCACATTAGAAAATAAAATAATAAACCTGAAAATGCTTAACTATATAAATAAATGAAAGTAAACCATTAGCATACAAATTAAAAGGATTAAATTTCTTGTATAAAAGTAAAAACTCTTTGATTTGTATACATTTAACATGACCATTTAATCAGCAATTAAGGAATGCATGTCTAATATCAATTCAAGTTTATCGAAGTATTTTTTGCTGCCAATTTTGGGACATATGCTTTGAAAATTACATCTTTGTTATTCAAACAAGAGCAATATAAATGTCATTAACCCTAATTATGGGGATTCAAAATAATAGAAAAACACCACCACTAATCTTGCGTTAATTTATGAAAACAATAATAGGAATACATAAGTCCTATAACCTTTCAACTAAACAAGCTGAAAAACAATACACACACATTTCAGGAAGATAAAAAGAATACGTATCTTATGGAACAGTTATGCAGTTTTAAGCAAACAATGTAGAACAAAATTAGATGCATTGGTTTACGTTGAGTGATTATTTAATTCTCAGTTTGATTTGAAAATACTCTCTTAATGAAAACATCTTATAGGTAAAACATTTGCCTTAACAGGAGGAAGTTAACATTAGTTCCTTGTGGAGTTAGGTACACATGTGGTTACAGGGAATCAATTAGAGATTTCAGCATGATTGTACAAGTTTCTGCACCAAAAATTGTCTAAGAAGTGAGTTACAGTTGGGACTTGGGAGAATGTTTTCCCATAGTTAACA
This sequence comes from Trichechus manatus latirostris, assembly GCF_000243295.1. Taxonomy (NCBI): domain Eukaryota; kingdom Metazoa; phylum Chordata; class Mammalia; order Sirenia; family Trichechidae; genus Trichechus; species Trichechus manatus. Next base: position 5,334,753 of record NW_004443970.1, read on the forward strand.
TTTTATAAATGATCTAGAAGAAAGAATGTTTGATTTGCCAATAATTCTAATCTCTCCCACATGCTGAAATATCAAGCCTACTGGGATACATTTCAAAATTTCTCTATCAGTATGAGTGGGTAGGAATGTGGCAGACAGTATGGGCAAATGTAAGGCCATATTTTTGGAAGAAACTATTAAATTATATTTATATGAAGATAAAATCTGAGGAAGCTGATTTGATACCCTCCTCCACCACCACGAAAAGTAAACAAATAAATAAAGTCTTTAAAAACAGTTTCATTAATTCAATGAACCAATATGGCAATTTGGCCTAAAAGGACTCTATGATAACAGGTCTCACTGAAAAAAATATAGAAAATAAACGTAATTATAATGATGAAAATAATAAGCATTGAGCATCTACTTTGTGCCAGACTTTAAATCCTCATGAAAACTCTTAGGGTACCCATTTTACAAATGGGAAAACTAGGATTCCTTGATAGTTAAAAGCAATTATTCTCAGTCAAATGTGATTATGATCTTCCAGGGGACGTTCGTCACAGTTGGTGGTGAGGGAGGAGCTACTGGCATTTCATAGGTAGAGGAAAAGGAAGTTGCTAAATATCCTATAATGCATAAGGCACACCCCACCCAAAACAAAGAATTATCTGACCGATAATGATGTCAATAGCGCTGAGGTTGAGAAACCCTGTTTAAGAAACATGCGGAAAATTTTGTCCTGTGAGTCTTTTTGTTTGTTTATTGTTGTAGTTTAAGTGAAAGTCTACATTTCAAATTAGTCTCCCATACAAAAATTTATACATACATTGTTATGTGACCCCAGTTGGTCTCCCTATACTATGACAGCACACTCCTCTTTTCCACTGCTGATTTCCCATGTCCATTCAACCAGATCCTAAATCTCTCTGCCTTCTCATCTCACCTCCGGACAGAAGCTGCCCATTTAGTCTCATGTATCTACTTGAACTAAGAAGCACACTCTTTACGAGTATCATTTTATGTCCCATAGTCCAGTCCAATCTTTGTCTGAAGACCTGGCCTCAGGAATTTTTATAGTTCTGAGTTGACAGGGAGTCCAGGGGCCACACTTTCTGGGATTCCTGCAGTCTCAGCCAGACCATTAAGTCTAGTCCTTTCACTAGAATTTGAGTTCTGCACCACACTTTTCTGCTGCTCCGTCAAGATCTCTCTGTTTTATTCCCTTTCAGGGTGGTCATTGGTGGTAGCCAGGTACCATCAAGTTCTTCTCGTCTCAGACTGATGAAGTCTCTGGTTTATGTGGCCCTTTCTGTCTCTTGGGCTAATACTTTCCTTGTGTCTTTGATGTTCTTCATTCTCCTTTATTCCAGGTGGTTGGGACCTATTAATGCATCTTAGATGGCCGCTTGCAAACTTTTAAGACCCCAGACACCACTCACAAAAGTAGGATTCAGAACATTTTCTTAATAAGCTTTGTTATGCCAATTGACCTAGATGTCCATTGAAAGCATGGTCCACAGACCCCCGCCCCTGCTACTTTGTCCCTCAAATTGTTTGATTGTATTCAGGAAACTTCTTAGCTTTGATTTAGTCCAGTTGTGGTGACTTCACCTGTAGTGTGTGCTGTCCTTCCCTTCACCTAAGATAATTCTTGTCTACTATCTAGCTAGTGAATAACCCTCGCCCTCCCTCCCCATCTTTGTAACCATCAAAGAATGTTTTCTTCTGTGGTTAAACCTTTTCTTGAGTTCTTGTAATAGTGGTCTTATACAATATTTGTCCTTCTGTGACTGACTAATTTCACTCAGCATAATGCTCTCCAGATTCCTCCATGTTATAAGATGTTTCATGGCTTCATCGTTGTTCTTTATGGTTGCGTAGTATTCCACTGTGTGGATATACCATAATTTGTTTATCCATTCGTCTGTTGATGGGCACCTAGGTTGTTTCCGTCTTTACGCTATCATAAACAGTGTGCAATGAATATGGGTATGCATATATCTATGCGTGTGATGGCTCTTATTTCTCTAGGATATATTCCAAGTAGTGGGATTGCTGGATCGTATAGTACTTCTATTTCTAGCTTTTTAAGGAAGCACTAAATTGATTTCCAAAGTGGTTGTACCATTTTACATTCCCACCAACAGTGAATAAGCGTTCCAGTCTCTCTACAACCTCTCCAGCATTTATTATTTTGTGTTTTTTGGATTAGTGCTAGCCTTGTTGGGGTGAGATGGTATCTCATTGTAGTTTTGATTTGTATTTCTCTAATAGCTAATGATTGTGAGCATTTCTTCATGTGTCTGGATTCTCAATTCTGCCCCATTGGTCTATGTATCTGTTGTTGTACCAGTACCAGGCTGTTTTGACTACTGTGGTGGTATAATAGGTTCTAAAATCAGGTAGTATGAGGCCTCCCACTTTGTTCTTCTTCTTCAGTAATGCTTTACTTATCTGGAGCCTCTTCCCTTTCTGTATGAAGTTGGTGATTTGTTTCTACAGCTCATTCAAAAATTG
>NW_004443970.1:5337668-5341112 GCF_000243295.1 Trichechus manatus latirostris
GCTGTCACAGTATGGGGAGAGCAATTAGAGTCACATAACAATGTATGTATAAATTTTTGTATGGTAAAAAATAAAAATAAAAAATTGTCCTGCAATTCTATCTCAAACTTTGTGTTTGTAGTTGTTCCACTTTAAATAAAGAGGGAGAAGTTTCAGAGATCATTAAAGGTATATAGAGATTTGACATAAAGCAGGCTAAAATATTAAGAAAATATTATTCTGGGAAAGAAGGGGAAATAATTTTGTTTTGTTGTCTTTCCTGAATGTAACACAAATGCTGAATAAAATGATGAGTAAACCTATGTTCAATCCTTAAGGATTTTGAAATTACTTATGATTACTTATGAAAGAAAGGGAGAAAGGAAGGGAAAAGAAAAGAAGTAAAAAATTTGTGACATAAAGCAGAACAAAGTAAAGCCATATGTTGTTGTTATTAGGTGCCTTCCAGTTGGTTCCTACTCACAGCGAGCCTGTATACAATACTGCCCAGGCCTGTGCTATCCTCACAATTGTTGTTACGCTTAAGCCCATTGTTGCAGTCACTGTGTCAATCCATCTCTTTGGAGGTCTTCCTCTTTTTCGCTGACGCTCTATTTTACCAAGCATGATGTCCTTTTCCAGGGACTGATCCCTCCTGATAACATGTCTAGAATATGTGAGACGTAGTCTTGCCATCCTTGCTTTTAAGGAGCATTCTGTCTCTACTTCTTCCAGGATAGGTTTGTTTATTCATCTGGTAGTCCATAGTATATTCAATATTCTTCGCCAACACCACAATTCAAAGGTATCAGTTCTTCTTGGGTCTTCTTTATTCATTGTCCAGATTTTTCATGCATAGTAGATGGAAATATTTAGAATTTTAAGTAGTGAAGGAACATATATGGCTTGGAAAATCAGGAATGACTGTATGAAGAAAGTTAATTTTTTTTAAACTTGACCTTAATGTATAGGTGGATTTTTTATGGAAAACAAAATTGTCTATTTAGCCAGTGATATCAGTTCTATCTTTCCTTTCCTTTTCCTCTCTTTCCTTCCTTCCCTTCCTTTACTTTCTTTCATCAACAAGCATTAGTTGAATGCTTAATATGTCTTATACTACAGATAGAAATTTGAAAAAAATTGTGCTTGTCCTGATAAAGCTTGCAATCAAGTGGGGACAACCTACTCATTAAAAATTAGTTATATATGACTTCATGACTTGTGCAACATGAAGAGTGTAATCAATGTACATGTAGAAAATGTTGAATTGGCAAGTGTTTGTTATATATTTTCACCACATTAAAAATAAAAGTACTACTGGCCTGAGTGCTAGGGACCGTGGTCTTGGAGGATGTCTAGCTCAACTGGCATAACATAGTCTATAAATAAAAATGTTCTACATCTGACTGTGGTGAGTAGCATCTGGAGTCTTAAAAGCCTTCAAGTGGCCGTCTAAGATACACCTGTTGGTCCCATCCCAACTAGAGCAAAGGAGAATGAAGAAAACCAAAGACACGGGGAAGATTAGTCCAAAAGACTAACAGATCACAACTACCACAGCTTCTACCAGACTGAGTCCAGGACAACTAGACAGTGCCTGGTTATCACCACCGACTCCTGGGGCAGGGATCACAATAGAGGGTCCTGGACAGAGCAGGAGAAAAATGTAGAACAAAAGTCATATTCACACACAAAAAATGACCAGGTTTTCTGGTCTGACAAAGACTAGAGAAATCCTGAGAGTATGTCCCCCAGACACTCTTTTAACTCAATACTGAAGTCACTTTCGAGGTTCACCCTTCAGCCAAAGATTAGACTGGTCTATAAGGCCAACAATAACACGTGAGGAATGTGCTTCATAGTTCAATCATGTATGGGAGACTAATGGACACACCAGCTCAAAAGCAACGATGAGAAGGCAGGAAGGGACAGGAAAACTGGACAAATGGTAACAGGGAACTGGGAATGGAGATGGGGAGAGTGTTGACACATTGTGGGGTTGGCAACCAATGTCATAAAAGAATTGTGTATTAAATGTTTAATGAGAAACTATTTTGCTCTGTGAACTTTCACCCAAAGTACAATTTAAAAAAACAAAACAAAACAAAACAAAACTTCATTTCTCTTTATGGCTGAATAATATTCCATTGTATGTGTATACCACATCTTGTTTATCTATTCATCTGTTGATGGACATTTGGGTTGTTTCCACCTTTTGGCTATTGTTAATAAAGTTGCAATAAACATTGGTGCATAAAAAAATAAAAATAAACGTAGTTATAAAAAAATGTTTTAAAAGTACCATAATAGATTAAAAAAATATAATGTGGATAATGTGTCATTCATCTGGGAACACAAAGGAAGGTTACTAGTCTGATGTGAAAGAAGTGAGGGAACGTCACTATGAATGTCAGGTGGAAGTGGAGAAATGATGAGAAAAAAGAAACTCCAGGCGAAGGAAAAGTCCAAGTAAAGCAATAGAAATATGGAAGAAAGTACAATGCTCATCTTTCTTTTGGTGATGCTCTTACAACTCTATCCTTGCAAAGTGAACATCTGTATTTTCAGGTCTCTACTCAGAAAATCCTCCCTCAGGGGAATTCTCCTTGACTTCTCTGACTTCATGAAATTCCCCTATAACAAGTATAAATAACCACTTGTTCCTCTCCTTGATGCCACCTGTGACAGCTGCAATTTACATTTATGTGTTTGCTTATTTGATTAATATCTGTCTGCCCTCCAGACTGAAAGAATTTGAGGTCAAGGACCAAGGCTTATTTTGCTCACCCAAAGCATTATTTTCAAAGAGGTGGTGTGCAATAAATATTTATGGGAAAAATGAGATAGTAAAATAATGAGATAAGACACAAAATAATATTGTTGGGGTACTAAAATACAGTCCAATGTTTATTCGGGGAAGAAAAATGATGACGTTTAGAGAGGATTTTGTTTGTCTCATTAAAATACCTGGACTTGACCTTGGAAGCATTGGAAAGCCAGTGGTGTACTTCAACAAGCATTGGGGCTCACAATCACAATTTCACGTTACAATGATGTAAATGACAGGTGGAATGATGAGTCCTTTAGCAATACTGTGGTATAATGTGCATAAAAAACTACTCAATTTCAAAATCTGAGCTTAAACAAGAAAGATATATTAGACTAGGTATGAAATTACTAGGAGCCCTGCGTGGCCAAGTGGTTAAGTCCTGGGCTGCTAACTGAAAGGTCAGTGGTTAGAACACACCAGTCACTCCATGGGAGAAAGATGTGGCAGTCTGCTTGCCTTAAGATTTACAGTCTTACAGGATCAAACAGAGGGTTCTGGACAGAGCTGGAGAAGGATGTAGAGCATAATTCTAACTCACAAAAAAAAGACCGGATTTACTGGCCTAAAGGAGACTGGAGAAACCTCGAGAGTATGGCCCCCAGACACCCTTTCAGCTCAGTGGTGAAGTTACCTCC
>NW_004443970.1:5341212-5371543 GCF_000243295.1 Trichechus manatus latirostris
TTAAGTGAGAATAACAGCACAATTGGAAGAGCGTAGTCAATGTCACTGAACTGCGCATGTAGAAATTTTTGAAATGGTGTATCTTTGGCTATGTGTATTTTCACCAAAAAAAAAGGTTGAGAAGTTAGAGGGTTAATATGTTGTGGGGTTGTTAACCAATGCTATAAAACAACATGTGTAGTTCTGTTTCATGAGAAACTATTTGTTCTGTAAGCCTTCACCTGAAGTACAATGAAATATTAAAGAAAAAAAATATATTTACAGTCTTAGAAACCTTATGGGGCAGGTCTACTCTGTCCTATAGGGTCGCTGTGAGCTGATGACTCGACAGCAATGGGTTTGATCTTTTGTGATGAAATTATCTCACATAGCAACTAATGATACAATCCAAGTGAAGTAGGAAAAATGTTTTCGAATTTTTTCCCTAAATATTTGTTGTATTTCCAAAATGATCCTGGTGCCATTGTGTATGATGTAAACTAACATGTGTCTTACTGTTCTTCTGAGATACTCTTCCTTTGAGATAATTTACTACAAGTTCATCAATGCGTTGTTGTGCTGTAAATAAAATATATTCCTTAAGCATAAAATCCTATCCTGACATTATAAATGATGCTGCAAGGAAAAGCTAACTATATGATGTATCGTCAAAGTCTTAAGACAATTTATTATGGTGTATTTGATTTAAAAATGGAACCATAAATTATATGCAGCTTTAAAAATTATAAGGTTTAATGATGAGCTTTACCGTAACTCTCATCTGAGACAAATGTTGTCATAAAAAACTAAATCAGCATTTAATGAATTGACAGAAGCTGGAGAACAAGACAGTAGCATTGTATGGCAAAGTCTTAAAAGACATGGAAAAAGAACCTAGATCAGAAAGTAAGAATCTATACCCTTCCTTTCAACCCCCTGGATACAGAGAGGCTCGCAAATTGCATCTCTCCAGGGTATGTGCAAGGCTCTGAGTCTGAGGAGACAGCCTTGATCTGTGCAGGAGCTAGCCTCTCATTTCTTCACGCTCCAAATGAGACAAAGAATTAGTAGCTGGAGCATCTGTTCCTGCACATGCCGAACAAAGGATAAATCCTGTATTTAGTGTAGTTGCAGACAAAAGGGAAAGTGATCTGGAAATGTAAATTACCGAAAAGATTTCCCCTAGAGCTTTAACAGGTCAGTAATTACTCTGAAAAGGAAGGAGACAGATAAAACTCTGTTGAGAATCCAGCCCACCCAGTTATACACCCACACTGTTTTCTTTGGGGAAAGTAATCTAATTTCAATGGGAAAATATATTTTCTGGCTATAATGTTTATTAAACGTTTAATTAAAGTTAATGGAAAGTCTCCATTTAAAAAAGGAATTAAACAGTAGAACACTAGAAAAAAAAATTTTTTATTCTAGCTTTTGGCTGTTACTCTTTTGGAAACAAAGGCATCTTTATTGGTCTCAATGCTAAAACAAATCCAAATTAACTATATAACTTTGTCCTCTTCCCAAGATTCCCAAGCTTATGGGGAAGGAAAATTATCCCATTTTAAAAACATTATGTAGACTATAACCACTTATGACAATATTTTGTATGGAAATAAGGAGATTACACTAGTGGTTATTTCCTTTATTGTGCCATTTTGGTATTGCTCATATAAAGATGTTACATATCTAGGAAAATTTTATCTGGTTCAGATGGCAATGTTGTTGTTGTTAGGTGCCTTCGGGTTGGTTCCCACTCATAGTGACCCTAGGTACAACAGAACAAAACACTGCCCAGTCCTGCGCCATTGTCACAATTGTCGTTATGCTTGAGCCCATTGTTGCAGCCACTGTGTCAGTCCATCTAGTTAAGGGTCTTCCTCTTATTCACTGACCCTCTACTTCATCACACATGATATTCTTCTCCAGGGACTGATCTCTCCTGATAACATGTCCAAAGTATGTGAGACATAGTCTTGCCATCCTTGCTTCCAAGGAGCATTCTGATTGTACTTCTTCCAAGACAGATTTGTTTGTTCTTTTGGCAGTATATTCAATATTCTTTGCCAACACCACAATTCGAAGGCTTCAATTCTTCTTCTGTCTTCCTTATTCATCATCCAGCTTTTGCATACATACGAGGCAATTGAAAACACCATGGCTTGCATCAGGCACTCCTTATTCTTCAAGGTGACATCTTTGCTTTTCAGATAGCAATAGATAAGCTAAAGAACTTCATCGTGGAAAGTGCTCTGCCAGCCAGACTTCAAAGGATGATGAGTATCCAAGACCTTCTTAGATATTAAATTAAGACTTACTTTTTCTCTTTGACAGTGCTGGGAAAAAATCATCACATTTAGGCTTCTGGGCTGGCAGATATATTTAGAAACTCACAAAGAGAGAGGTTCAATGGTTTGAATACGTCCTTATCCTCCCAAACTACAAGCAACTAAATGGGAGGCTTGCTTTTTGAAACACCCTCCACTCCACTTAAGATTCATAAAGCAGGACCATATTTGTCTAATTTCCTTCAAATCACCAGCACCCAGCACAGTTCCTCTCACATAATAGGAACTCAATCAAATTTTGTTGAATGAATGAATATATTTTACCCAAAACATTTTTACATAAGGAAAAGAAATAATTTTATACGGTGATGTGTGTGTATGTGTGTGCGTTTAATGCAATACTTTCACAGTTGACCCTTTTAACTAGCATTTTGTCTTTGCTAAAATCATGGTCTGGTAACACTAATAGTACATAACTGATTTAGAAAATAATATTGGAATCATTTATTCCATCTCCTTGACCATAGAGAATGTGACCCAGCTGGAGCAGGGCTCACAAGGACTCAAAAGGACACACAGGGGTATATCAACTGGGCCCTGAGATAAAGACAATAGCTAAGATAATCTTGGAAAATATCTTTTAGGGAAGCTTTCACATAAAGCCAATCAAATAGAGCACAAAAGACTTCACTCTTACCTTTTTCTGTTAGCATTTAGTGAATAGAAAATTTGTTGGACCAGTGAAGACCCTCCTGACTGTCATTACTGAAACCTGTACCAATGATTGTTAAGAAAGACAACTTAAAATGTAGGATTACAGTTTCTAGCCAATCTGTGAAAAGGTGAAGCTTTTAATGGTTTTGCCCATTTGTAACGTTAATATATACTGATGACTCTGTCATGGTCTCTGGACTCAGGCAGACACAGCTGTGGCAGCATGCTTGTCCTTTTTCCCATTCTTGACTATTCTGTAATATTCTTTGGATTCTGGCAGACATTAGCTCTGGCAGCATGCTTGTCTGCTTCCCACTTTTGCTTTTTTGAATATATGCTGAATAAAACTTTCTTTTTGCTTTACTAAACTTTGCGATTTTTTTTTCCCCTACAACATAACTATGATAGAGACAGACAGAGTGTCATGAAAATAACTGGAGGGAAAAAAATATGGTATAGGTGTAATAAAGAATTATTTTTATTTTGCCATTTACATTTAAGTTTACTATACATGGTAGTGTAGAAAGAGAAGAAAAAAAAAGGATGTGAAATTTGAACTGTTCAGCTTACCATTCTTTCTCTCAAACAACTGTTCTTACCTTATCATGTTAGAAATTGACTGGGCCATACCGCAAAATTAGGAAGCAAAATGACTTTTCTGTGAAAACCTGCAAACTCCCATCGTCTCTAGAATAGAGATAATTAGGTGAACTTCCTTTTCCTACTTCTCTTAAATCAGACTAACCCAAAAATCTATTGTGTTAGCAGAGTATTTAATTTAGAGAAGTATTTGCCAATTTAGGAAGACTGTGAAAACAAGATGTAAAAGACAAAAGGCGAACTTGTGGCAGGTGGAAGAAGAGAGGATACAAATGAGATAATGAAGGGAATGAGATACAAATGTTGATGCACTGCAAGACTGGAAGTTGAAATAAGAAAATGTGAAAAAATAAGTTTGAGAGAGTGAAAGGAGAAAAGAATATATTGGAAATGCAAGTATAAATACAGGTTTAATATTCAAGGAGACAGATTATTTACATTTGTTTAGATTTTTAAAAAAGATAAACTAGAAAAGGAAATATATTGCAGCAAAATAAGGAAAACATTACAGGTTACATTTTAGGAAATAAAAATATTTTATCTATAACTTTCTTGTTATGTTATTAGGTGCTGTCTAGTTGATTTCCACACATAGCAACTCCATGTAGAGTAGAACTGTAAATCTTTATAAAAGTAAATCACCAGATCTTTCTACAACAGAGCTGCTGGGTAGGTTCGAACGAGCAACTTTTTGTTAGCAGCCGAGCACTTAAATGTTGTGCCACCAGGGCTATAACTTAGTGCATGTAATATGCCTTAGAATTGACACCATTTTCTTTAAAAGTATCAGGTACCATATACACTGAGATTTTGACAAGTATTTATTCTAACTGAGGACATAAGAAAGGGAATGCTGACTCTAAGTGCTAATAAACCTTGTTATCTCAAGGAAGAGCTCTGGAAGCAGAAATCACTGTGCTGTCTTTCCACTACCTACTATATATCCCTCATGCAATTTCTGTTGACATACTTCCCAAATATATTCCAATTTAATTCCATTTTCTCTGTTTCTATTATTATTCTACTAGAGCAACCTTGCATTATTTCCTCTTTGAATAGCCACAGTCTTCAAACTGAACATCTTGTACTACATCTTGATTTAGTACAATCTATTTTTCACAACCACAAGAACTTTAAACAACATAAAGTACATCACTCCTCTACTTAAAAGTCTTAAGAGGAGGTCAAGATGGCAGAGTAGTTAGACGCTGCCTGTGGTCCCTCTTACAAAAAAGACCCAACAAAACAAGTAAATCAATTGTATAGGACAATCTAGGAGTCCTGAACATCAAAGGCAAAGTTTAGGAATTTGACTGGGGGGAGGAGGGAGAGATGGTTCGGAAGCAGGGAGGAGTTGCTAGACCTGACCCAGCAGAAGCTGGAGCCCTTCAGGCCAGATCAGCTCCTGTGCGCAGTGAGACAAGCAGTGGTGCTCAAGGTACATTTTCCACATCAGGAGAGACCCAGTGGCAGAAAGTCTACTCTGCCATCCAGAATCAGTGAAAAGCAGTACTCAAGCAGCTAAATACTTGAGTCTGGCCTACCGTGCAAATGAAAAATCACTTCATTTGGGAGAAACCTCTCTCCCATTTACTTCACCCCTCCATGCTCTGCACTGGGTCCCAGGCTGCCTTCAGTGACTGCTGAGTCCCCTGGGCCAGAAGTAGGACCCATCACGTGCCTTGGGCCATTCTCCTGGCCTTGGAGAGGGAAAAAATTAACAAAGAGGGAAAAGATAAGTTGCCGGCCACCCTAAGCCAGGAACTTAGGGTTGGCATGCTCCATTGCCTAGGCACAGGTATAAGGGATCCACGGACTTTGAATGCCTTTCACCCCTGCATAGACTTGTGTGGGCCCATTTCAACAGTGTAAGCCCTCATTGCCGCAGTACAGCAGGGTATATACCTGAAGTCTAACTTCAACTGTTTCATCTGTGAAGTGGCAGGTTTGCAACATTTGACACTGCTCTGCCCATTAAGCAGTTTCCTCACCTGCCCATATCAGGGGCCTGAGGACTGGTGGCTCCACCCACATCACCTAGCCACCCGTGACAGGGGTCCAAGAATAAGTGGTGCCCCGTAGTCCTTATAGCCAACAGCAGTGGGTGCTCATAGTCTGGCTGCAAAACCCACCCACCTACATGCTCTAGGAAACAGGGACATGCTTTCTTCCCGGATGCTCAGGGGCAGCCGTCAGCCCCCTGCCTTGCTCTGCATGTGACTCCCTACTGCAGCCAGATACCTGTGCCTACACCAATCACCCATGCTTGTCTAGGACTGTAGGTGAGAGCCTGCACCACACACTTGGTGACCAACTACTTGGACACCTGAGCTGAATCCATAGAGTTAATGGACTCCTGGGCTCACATACTTAGTGACAGATCTAACCACTTGACAACAGGACATTAGAGCTTCAAAGTCACCAATAATCAAAGTAGCTCACATGGGCAGCCAATTTGGGCATATCAAAACAAAACAAGAAGCTAGGACACAGTAACCAAACATAAAATAAATAAATTATAATAACTTATTGATGGCTCAGAGACAAGTCAGTATCAAATCACATAAAGAAGCAGACCATGATGGCTTCAGCAAGCTCCCAAAATAAAGAATCAAGAAATTTTCTAGAGGAAGAGAATTTTCTTGGAATTACTGGAGGCAGAATACAAAAGATTAATATACAGAACTCTTCAAGAGATCCGGAAGGAGATCTGAGAAAATGCAGAAAAGTCAAAGAACACACAGACAAAGCAATAGAGGAACTTAAGAAGGTTATTCAAGAGCATAAAGACAAATTTAATAGGATGTAAGAATCCATAAAGAGACAGCAATCAGAAATCCAGAACATTAACAATAAAATTTCAGAATTAGACAACTCAATAAAGTCATAGGAGCAGAAGTGAGGCAGTAGAAGTCAGAATTAGTGAGACTGAAGATAAAGCACTAGACAATAAGTTATTTGAGGAAAAATCAAATAAAAGAATTTTAAACAATGAAGAAACTCCAAGAATTATGTGGGATTCTATCAAGAGAAATAACCTACAAGTGATTGGAGTACCAAAATAGGGGGAGATAACAGAAAATACAGAGAGAATTGCTGAAGATTTGTTGGCAGAAAACTTCTCTGATATCATGAAAGATGAGAAGACATCTATCCAAGATGCTCATCAAACACCACATAAGGTAGATCCCAAAAGAAAGTCACCAAAACATATTATAACCAAACTTGCCAAAACCAAACATAGAGAATTTTAAGAGCAGCTAAGGATAAACACAAATTCATTCTTGGACTACTCAGCAGAAACCTTGCAGGCAAGAAGGCAATGGGATGACATACATAAAGTCTTGAAGGAAAAAAATTGCCAGCCAAGAATTATATATCCAGCAAAACTGTCTCTCAAATATGATGGTGAAATTAGGGCATTTCCAGATAAACAGAAGTTTAGGGAATTTACAAAAACCAAACCAAAATTACTACTTAAAACTCTTCAATCACTTTCAATCACACTTAAAAGAAAGTCAATATTCTGTATTCTTCAGTGAAGGGAAGGATAACACACAAGGCAAGGAAAGTCAGCACACCTGGACCAAACAAAAGCAAAGATGTTTCCTGAACACATCCAAACACTTTGAGGGATAGAGTAGTTGGGCCTGGGGACCATAGTTTCAGGGGACATCTAAGTCAATTGGCATAATATAGTTGATTAAGAAAATGTTCTACATCCCACTTTGGTGAGTGGCATCTGGGGTCTTTAAAGCTTGTAAGTAGCCATCTAAGATACATTAGTTGGTCATTCCACATGGAGCAAAGGAGAATGAAGAAAACCAAAGACACAAGGAAAATACTAGTCTAAAGAACTAAAGGACCAAATGAACCAGAGACTCCATCAACCTGAGACCAGAAGAACAAGACGATGCCCGGCTACCACCAATGACCACCCTGACAGGAACACAGCAGAGAGTCCCGGACAGAGCAGGAGAAAAATGTAGAACAGAACTTAAATTCACATAAAAAGACCAGACTTAATCGTCTGATAGGAACTCAAAGAACCCCCGAAACTATGGCCCCCAGACTGAAACCTTTCCTGAATCTCACTCTTCAGACAAAGAGATTAGACAAGACGATAAAACAAAAAATAACACACGTGAGGAGTGTGCTTCTTAGTTCAATCAGATGCACAAGACCAAACCGACAGCTCCTGTCCAAAAGCAGGATGAGGAGAAGGCAGGAAGGGACAGGAACTGTTTGAATGGACACAGGGAATGGAAAGAGCAAGTGTGCTGTCACACTGTGGGGATTGCAACTAATGTCGCAAAACAACGTGTGCATTAATTTTTGAATGAGAAATTAACTTGAGCTGTAAACTTTCACCTAATGCACAATTTAAAAAAAAAAGAGAGAGAGACAGGGATCTTCCCCCAGAGCCCACAGAGAGAGAAGGCCTTCCCCTAGAGCTGGCACCCTGAATTTGGATTTTTAGCCTCCTAAACTGTGAGAAAATAAATTTCTGTTTGTTAAAGCAAAAAAAAAAAAAAAAAAAAAATCATATAGACAAAAGTAACTGGAAGGCTATATGCAAAAACGTTGATGGTGGTTATATCTGGGTGATGGGATTATGAATGATCTTAATTTTGCCCGTTTTGTTTATTTTCTCCCATAATCCTATATTTGTTCTCTAATTATATGACTTTTTAAAAATAAAATAAATGTTTGTTGACTATTAAAAAAATTCTTCATTCTGACTTAGTATGTTTCACGAATTGCAATATTGTTCACAATCATCTTCTTCATCCCCTGTAAGTGTATGGCAAGTAGAGAGAGTATATTTATCCATGTGTCTTAGTTACCTAGTGCTGCTATAACAAAAATATCACAAGCAGGTGACTTTGAAGATCAGAAATTTATTTTCTCACAGTTCCGTAGGCTAGAAGTCCAAATAAGGTTCTCAGCCATGTAGAATCCTTCCTTGACAGTAGCTCCACACAATTCTTGGTTCTTTGGGGTTCCTTGGCTTGTAAACAATCCTCCCATGGCATCTGTCTTCCCAAGTATGTATGTTTTAGTGTCTATTCTGATCTTTTTATAACTCAGAAGTGATTAGGTTTAGGATCCACCCTATACTGGTATGACCTTGTTAACATAAAAAAGAAAAAGCCCATTTCCAAACAGAATCAGGTACAAGGGCTGGGAATTCAACACATATTTTAAACAAATACAATTCAATCCCTAACACCACACCATTGCTAGACTTGGCCAATCATATTCCGCTGTCCAAAGCAGGTCATACGCAATGCCTAGGCACATAAACTGTGCAAGAACAGAGTATAATATCTATCGCTTTCTTCAATCCAGCCTCTATCCATTCATGTCAGAGCCTAAAAACCAAAAGATCTATAGCATTTTTGTGAGGTCCAGGGAGTGTAAGTTGATTTCTCCTTTGGGGTATACACTACAGAGTGTGCCACAAGAACAGTAGTCTACTATTCTCTTCACTTCAGTGGCAATGGCTTTGTCCAGTGGAGTGTTCATGTGTACATTCAGGTGATGTTGTTGGCATGCAGAGGCTCTGTTTCAAGGACAGCAGGTTCAGATGTAAGGCATTGGCTCAATTGTGCATGTTGCACCAAAGACTTCTCACAAATTTCCAGTTACTGAAATAGGAGAGGAGAAAAATATCAGAAGCACATGGTAACTGACGTCAGAGTTTAAGGGAAACAGCACTTAATAAACTCCCAGAAGTATCTGTGGAAAAGAAGAAGAAGGAAGAAAAAAAAAGCTAAGGGGTGAAAATTAGAGAAGAATTCTTTGTTTCAACAACTGGAACGACATTATTTGACCATGAGATAGCTATTGATAGAAACACTTAAATCCTAAACATTTTAACATATACCATGATTTCTACTAAACCCAAGTTCACTTAAAGTTTACGTAAAATCAGGTGTTCTCTAAACTTCAGTAGCAATATCATTTTATTTTTCATTTGTGCTATTTGGTAAAGGTTATCTTATAGTTTTCTTTATCCAGCATTTAAAATAAATGGGCTACTGTGATTCTCCAACATACCAGTCTGATGTTTAAGGGACTCTTTTAAGTAAATCTGAATGACAATGTTCATAAATGCTTGTGAATTGAAGCTGCAAGTGGCTTAATCTAAATCACAGCATGAGTAATTGCAGTAAATCCTCCTTGCATAGCTAGCAATTCATCTGGGGCCAGACCTGTGAAGATCTTGTTCTCTAGCCTGGAATTGTGAATGGGGCCTTTTTAAAAAGATACTTTACATTTGTGAGCACACAGTGTTTCTTTCTGAGTAGGTTATCTCCAAATTAAAAATATTTGTTCCATCAAATAATATATAGATCACCATTTCTCTTTATTTAAAATAATAATAGGTTAATAGTAAAGATCTAAATTTTTAAAACATTAAGTATAATTTATTGTAAGTTATTCATACCTAATTTTAGATATGGGTACTGAAAACTTTAATTTGACTGCCTAGGTTAAACACAAGGAGCCCTGGTGGTGCAATGATTAAGTACTTGGCTGCTAACTGAAAGCTTGGCAGTTCAAACTCCCCCAGTGGCTCTGAAGGAGAAAGACCTGGCAATCTGCTTCTATAAAGCAGATCAAGCAGATTACAGCCAAGAAAACCTAGGTGGCAGCTCTACTTTGTCACACGGGACCACTATGAGTTGAAAATCAACTCGAAGACATCTAACAACAGTAGGTTGAACATGTTATGAATTGAAATTAGGAACATAAGTAGTAGTGTCGTTTTAAGTTACGGTTCAAGTAAACTCAGAGATAGCTTTGTGATGTTAACATTGACTTATAGTCTAGTTTCATCACATAGTAAACATGAATGCTATAAACATCATGAGCATCATTAACCATGCATTAATTCTTGCATTCTGGGCATATATTGTATGACTACTGTATGCTAGGTACTATGTGTATTAGCTGTTGGTGGATGCAAAGATCAAAATGAATTTTTGCTCAACATCTAGTTTCTTTCTGTTTCAAGGAGGCTGGACTGATTGCTCAGATATAAATGGTTTTGTGACATGACTGGATTAGAATTCTTTTAATTCTAAAGAGATGTACTCTAGAATATTTGTTCTCAGAGAAGAACAGGAACAAGTTTCAGATTCGAAAATGGTTTCATTAAGCTACCCTTAGTAAAATTTTAACATATCAACGATTAAAAATAACTACGATTTTAAATAACAGTGAGTGTGAAGGTGGTGTAGGACCAGGCAGTGTTTCATTCTGTTGTACGTAAAAGCTTGCTATGAGCCAGAACCGATGGCACCTAACAACAACAGTAAAATTTTCACTTGATTATATGGGAACATTAAATACATTTGAATTGTCAGCCCAAATTATTTCCAGATTTCCATATATGGAGGAAGTAATATTTTCATTTTGCTGCATGTTAGCATTGAATATAACAACCTAGTGGTCAAAGTTATATTTCTTTGAAGACTGTGTATGAACCTTCTCTCTCCCTCTGCCAACTTTCATTTCTTTTCAACTTTGTATTAGAACATTGTATAATGAGTACCCAGTAGTGATGATCAGATTATCAAGGATGTCAATTAGCATTAACAGTCTAAAGAAGCCTCATAACAAACAGTGCTATATAGACTTTCCATATTTTACTGTTCTTGCTGATTTTTTTTCTTTGATTTGTTTGTGTTAGATATTGCCAAATTTGTTTCATGACCCTAAGCTTCATTTTCTTACTGTAAACTGGGATTGATTTCATACTATTCTCTTCAGTTTTAGAATGAGCATTGAATTTAATGCACAGGCCCCTGTACTGTGATTATAACAACTAGTGAAGTAGGAGTCTTCTGGTGCTCCTACATGCTCATATACATAGACCAGTCTACCTAAGGAGGGTGATTTCCACTCATTGCCATTTGCTGCATTGCTGTTACACTGTTGGAGCCCTGGTGGCACAGTGCTGGAGAGCTTGGCTACTAACCAAAAGGTTGGCAGTTAAAATCCACCAGTCGCTCCTTGGAAACCCTATGGGGCAGTTCTACTCTGTCTTATAGGGTCGCTATGAGTTGGAATTGACTTAATGGCAACAGGTTTGGCTTTTTTGGTTTTGTCACACTCTTGGGCCTCCCAGTGCACTGAATTATATACAAAATAATACCAGTAAGGACTTAGCTTCATCAAGAAAAATTCTTGAGCCTTCTTTTTTTTTCCAGAGCATGGCTTAGGCACTAAAGTGCAAAGACTGAATGAAAATTCTCTGTCTCTTCATATCTCATTCATCATTCCTTTTTCTATAGAAACTTTCCAACCACATTATCTCTCTCTCTTTCCTTCTCCATCTCTCTGATTCCGCAGAGTATACAGGATATAACAGATGCTACTATTAAAAAGACGATGTATCAGTGAGAGGGCCTGAAAAGATGGGCTGATAACCCCAATGTGATACTGAACGACTGTAAAATGGTACAGTAACTGTGGAAAACAGCTTGGCAGTTCCTCAAAAAGATAAACATAGAATCATCATATGATTCAGCAATTCTCCTACATATATTCCCAAAAGAATTAAAAACAGGAATGTAAACAGATACTTGTACGCCAATGTTCATTGTAGCACTATTTATAATAGTCAAAATGTGGAAACAGCCTAAGTATTCATCAACAGATGAATGGATAAACAAAATGTGGTACATACATACAATGGAATATTACTCCGCCATAAAGCGAAATAAAGTCCTGATACATGTTGCAATAGGGATAAACCTTGAAAACGTTATGCTAAGTGAAAAAGGCAGTCACAAAAGGATAGATATTAATATGAGCCCACTTATATGAAATATCTAGAACGGGCAAATGTATAGAGATCAAAGTTTATTAGTGATTACTGAGGGTAGGTGGGAGGGAAGACACAATACTTAGGGGACGTAGAGCTTCTGTTAAGAGTAATGGAAAAATTTGGGAACGGTTAATGATGATGATTGAACAACATGATGAACATAATTAATGTCACTGAATTATACATGTGAAGATTATGGAAACAGCCAATGTTTCATTGCCAATATATTTACTACAAGTAGAAAAATCAAAAAAATAATTAAATATACCGGCCTGTAACGACAGTGCCCACATATATCTCTCATAAATGAGAGTGGAAGAAAAGTAAAAGGAAGAGCTTTCAAGTCCTCCTGCCTCAACATTAAGGTAGGTTCACCCTTCAGAACCTTCACATTGCTTGTAAATTCCCCCAGATTTGTCCTTCCTTATGAAGGTGTGCACATTGGGCTCCCTATAAGATGTTAGCAGTGCCAGACATCCAGAAGAAGATTCTATATTGATCTGATGTATCAAGGCACGATGCTGTGGTTTCTAAGATGCTTTTAAATGCTGTCATGGTGTGTGATGTGCATTTCTGAGGGTAGTTTGCGAAGCCTATTTTCACATAGTAAGGAAATTTCATCTGTTTTCTTCATATATCTTCATGAAGCTCTACTATTACTAAAGTTTCTAATGAACAGGTCAGCTTTATGCTTGTGAAACATGACATCAAGAAATAGAAGAGGATGAATCAATAATTCAACAAAGCATGCAAGAGAGTATACTTAAATCTCATGGTCTGTGGAGGGCAATTTGTAACCTTTAAAGTTTGCGAGTTCTATATCTGAAGATAATTCCTCTGTCATATCCACTCACAGCCATCCTGAAATGGTGAATTGGGAAGTGCAAACAATCACATCCTTTAGCATTGGATGGAAGATAAGATGAAGGAAGAAAAAGTGCAGCCTTCAGCAGGCTCAGCAAAAGGATCTACAGATGCTAAGAATGGCATAATTCTTCATGCCATGCAATTTCTGCACAAACCAAATAACCTTAAGCATCATTTTAAAACACAAAGAGCAGTAAGCAAGATAGAGCAGGTTACAAGACAGATACTAATATTATTTGTCCTCCAGATGGGGAAAAATTTGAAGAATTTAAAGATTTCTTCTTAAACTGGAGTTTTCTCTGAGCATCCATATAGCTCTGACAAAACGCAAGCAAAAACCAAAACAAAGACAAGACACAAAACAGCCACATATATAACCTCTGAAGGTGGAAATGCAGAGTAAAAATCACGTGTTTTGTTATGTCTTTTCAAAGTAGTTTATGACCATATAATTGTTTGTATTCAATTTATATCATTTCTTATTTGCATAATAATGTGCTCATTTTAGTTGATAGACATTTCTAAACTCTAAAAATAACTTCGCAATTAGAGATTTCCAGACAGTGAGGTTGAGAGGTTTTTAATTCTTTGTACCTTCACAAAAATATAGTAATCCAGTTGTCAGAATATTTTACTGTAAAATTGGTGAACAACAGGGCTACTATTAATGAACCTGAGTTGTCAGGTCCCTTGAAACATTTTGTCATGGTTTAACAGAATTTATAACCTTGCTGTCTGACTAAAATTGAAGTGGTCATGTTATTGTATTGTATAAAACTGGCACCAGAACTCAAGCTTGAGACAAGCAAGAAGGTACAATCAAAACTATAATATATACACATGGAGGCCAATTGTTGTACCTTGGGTGGCTGCTTGAAAGCTTTTAAGACTCCAGGGACTACGAAACAAACTAGGAGGAAGAACAAAAGCACTAAACAGAATATTAGGCCAATTATCTAGCATGTCCTACAAAACCATGATTGTAGACTGACCTCCAAACCAAGAAACCAAATCCCATGAGTTGTTTGGTTGTACATAAGCTGCTCTTCTTCTTTTTTTGTTGGAATTACCTACCGCAAAACATTTGCCAATTCAAACCATGTAACTACTGTCCTGAGATAATCTTTAAACTTTAACTTTAAACCAAAAATATTCCTCGGATTCTTCTTTAAAATAACAATGCTGTAGCTTAATCAGTAAAGATTATCTGTCTTGAGCATGGTGCTCTTTTAAAGAACTATCTATATGGCATCAGAATTGACACCTTTGAATTATGGTGTTGGAGAACACTACTGAATATACCATGGACTGCCAGAAGAACCAACAACTCTGTCTTGAAAGACGTACAGCGAGAATGCTCTTTAGAAGCAAGGATTGCGAGACTTCATCTTACGTACTTTGGATGTGTTGTCAGAGGGACCAGTCCCTGGAGAAGGACATCATGCTTGGTAAAGCAGAGGGTCAGTGAAAAAGAGGAAGACCCTCAATGAGATGAAGTGACACAGTGGCTGCAACAATGGGCTTAAGCATAGCAAACATTATGAGGATGGCACACTACCGGGCAGTGTTTTGTTCCATTGTACATAGGGTCTCTGTGACTCGGAACTGACTCAAAAGCACCTAACAACAATAAACATGAGATCAAATTAATAACAGCAACTCTAACAAGTACATAAGAAATTTAGGGAGCAATGAGTTTACATTAATGAGGGAGGAATAATTTGGGGGAGAAAGGGCGAGAAAGGTTGCACAACTTTAAGAATGTAATCAATGTGACTGAATTTTATAGGCAGAAATTGTTGAATTGTATTTTCTGCTGTTTATATGCTCAACAACAACAAAAATAAAATAAACTGTTAAAAATATGTATAATATTTGCAAACTGGTGTATTCTGAAAAGAATTCAAATGAGATACTTAGGGACAAATAAGTAAACCTAAAGAAGGAATTATGAATCCTGCAAGGTTTAGATACATGCTGTGAGAAGCCTGCCTGCACGTCCAATATTTTTGAGAGGACTTTCAAATCTTGCTGGCCTCTGTTAGGTAAATAACCTAAGACCAATGACTTTTTGAATCTGAGCTCCTGATATTCCCCTCACATCCCAACCTGCTCCTTTCATTGTCTACACTCTTTCAGTAACTGGCAACTCCAATCCTCTCATGGTTCAGGACAGATTCCTTCCAGTCATCCTTGATCCTCTCCTTCTCTTATACTTCACATTTCATCCACTCACAAATCCTCTTAGTTCTACCTCTAGAATCTGAACGCTTCTCATGATCTTCCCTGCTACCATTCTAGTCAAAATCACCATTATCGGGCACTGGGATATGGAGGGAGCCTCCCAACTGGTCTTCTTTCTGCCCTTCTGGCTCTCCCCTGTATCTCCCTCACCTCCACTGTTCCAGGCTGTTCTCAACACAGCAGTCTGAGTTACTCTGTTATAGTATGATCCAGACCCATCATTCCACCACAGAAAATTGCCAAAGGCTCCCCATCTTAGTTTTAGTGGAAGACAAAGTCTTCACAGTGAGCTACCTTCAACCCCTCCATCTGTCTATCTCTAAGAAACGATCTCCTATTCTGCCTCTTTTGCTTATTCCACTCCAACTACACTTGCTCACTTGTTTGTTTTGTTTTCCTCCAACACGGTGGACACTCATCTTTCTAACAATACCATCCATTGTTCCCTCCGCCTGGCATGTTTGCCCTGGATATTTATGCTTTTTTGGCCTTTTCTGGGATGTTACCTTTTCATTTATTTACCTCCTGACCACACTGTTTACCACATTAACCCTTCTTCCAACTCAGAACTCATCATTCCACCTCTAATGTATTTATTTTTTGTATCTTAAGTTTAAACATTCCGTTAATCATAAAAATTGCTTTGAGAATTTTTGTGGAAACTCTGGATAACTTTTTATGGAAGTGTTTTGCCCTAAAAATTAATCCTTTGAGAAAGTGACCTCTTTTGCTTCCTCCGAAACTCTTCTTCCTTTGGAGAAGTGCTTTAAATAATGTATATTTTACTTAGTTATTTGGTTTGTACGTCTCCTCTCACTAGAATATAAGTTCCATGAGTTGTTGTTGTTGTTAGGTGCCGTTGAGTCGAATCCAACTCATAGTGACCCTATGTACTACAGAATGAAACACTGCCTAGTCCTGCGCCATCCTCACAATCTTTGTTACACTTGAGCCCATTGTTGCAGCCACTGCGTCAATCCATCTCATTGAGGATCTTCCTTTTTTTCGATAACCCTGTACTTTATCAAGGATGATCTCCTTCTCCAGAGACTGATCCCTCCTGATAACATGTCCAAAGTAGTTCCATAGAAAAGGAATTTTTGTTTCTTTTATGAACTTCAGTATGCCCCAAATTTAGAGGATTGCTTGAATCTTATTATTGTTTACTAAATAAACAGTTGAATAATTACACTTTTATTTTATTATTTTAATGAATGATGATGGGTTTCTTTCATTTGTTTTTCAGTTAATACTTATTAGACCAATAGATGTCATGCCCTGTGGAATAAAACTGGCATATAAACATAAACATAGGAAAATTCCTGTTTTCCCAGATTCCAGATATTTTTTATTTCATATTTCTACTGAAAAGATTTCCAAGGGTATCAGTATCACTCCATGTGTATATCATTTTGTCATACTGTGGTGGCTTGCATATTTCTGTGATGCTGAAAACTATGCCACCAGTGTTTCAAATACCAGCAGGGTCACCCATGGTGGACAGGTTTCAACAGAGCTTCCAGACTAAGGCAGACTAGGAAGAACGACCTGACAGTCAACGTCTGAAAAAATTAGCCACTGAAAACCTTATGAATAACAGCAGAACGTTGTCTGATATAGTGCCAGAAGATGAACCCCTCAGGTTGGAAGGCAACCAAAATATGACTGGGGAAGAGCTGCTTCTTCAAAGTAGAGTCAACCTTAATGATGTGGATGGGGTCAAGCTTTTAGGACCTTCATCGGCTGATGTGCCATGACTCAAAATGAGAAGAAACAGCTACAAACATCCATTAATAATAGGAATGTGGAATGTATGAAGTATGACTCTAGGAAAATTGGAAATCATAAAAAATGAAATGGAATGCATAAACATGGATATCCTAGGCATTACTGAGCTGAAATGGATTGGTATTGGCAATTTGGAATCATACAATCACATGGTCTACAATGCCAGGAATGACAAATTAAAGAGGAACCAGGTTGCATTCATTATCAAAAAGGATATTTTAAGATCTATCCTGAAGTACAACGCTATCAGTGTTAGGATAATATTAATATGCCTAAAAGGAAGACCAGATAAAAAGAGTATTATTCAAATTTACCCACCAAACACTTTGGACAAAGATGAAGAAATTGAAGATTTTTAACTAACTTCTGCAGTCTGAAATTGATCAAACGTACAATCAAGATGCATTGGTAATTACTGGCGATTGGAATGTGAAAGTTGGAAACAAAGATGAAAGATTGGTAGTTATAAAATATTGCCTTGGTGATACAAACGACTCTGGAGATTGCATGATAGAATTTTGCAAGACCAACAATTCTTCATCGAGAAAACCTTTTTTCAACAACATAAACAGTGACTATACATGTGGACTTCCCCAGACGGAATACACAGGAATCAAATGGACTACATCTGTGGAAAGAGATGATGGAAAAGCTCAATATCAACCAGAACAAGGCCAGGGGCTGACTGTAGAACAAACCATCAATTGCTCATATGCAGCTTCAAGCTAAATTTGAAAAAAATTAGAGAAAGTCCAAGAGAGCCAAAGTACTACCTTAAGTATATCCCACCTGAATTTAGAGACCATCTCAAGAATACATTTGTTGCATTGAACACTAATGACCAAAGACTAGACAAGTTGTGTAATGACATAAAGGACATCATACATGAAGAAAATAAAAGAGCATTAAAAGAGACAAGAAAGAAAGACCAAAGTGGATGTCAGAAGTGACTCTGAAACTTACTCTTGAACTTTGAGTAGCTAAAGCGAACAGAAAAAAATGATGAAGAGAAAGAGCTGAATAGAAGATTGCAAAGGGTGGTGTGAGAAGACCGAGTAAAGTATAATGAAATGTGCAAAGGCTTGGAGATAGAAAACCAGAACGGAAGAACACACTCTACATTCTTCAAGCTGAAAGAACTGAGGAAAAAAATCAAAACTTGAGTTGCAGTATTGAAAGATTCTACAGTGAAAGTATTAAAAGATGCAGAAGCACCAAAAGTAGATGGAAGGAATACACAATGACACTGTACCAGAAAGAATTGGTCGACATTCAACTATTTGAGGAGGTAGCATATGATCAAGAACCAAAGGTACTGAAGGAAGAAGTCCAAGCTGCACTGAAGGCATTGGCAAAAATCAAGGCTCAAGGAATTGACAGAATCCCAATTGAGATATTTCAACAAACAGATGCAGTGCTGGAGGTGCTCACTTGTTTATGCCAAGCAATTTGCAAGACAGTTACCTGGCCAACGGACTGGAAGATGACCATATTTGTACCCATTCCAAAGAAAGACAATCCAATAGAATGCAGAAATTATTGAACAATATGATTAATATTACACACAAATAAAATTTTGCTGAAGATCATTCAAAAGTGGCTGCAGCAGTTTATAGACAGGAAACTGCCAGAAATTCAAGCCGGATTCAGAAGAGGATGTGGAACAAGGGATATTATTGTTGATGTCACATGGATCTTGGCTGAAAGCAGAGAATACCAGAAAGAAGTTTACCTGTATTTTATTGATTTTGCAAAGGCATTCAACTGTGTGGATCATAACAAATTATGGATAACATTATGAAGAATGGAAATTCCATGATACTTAATTGTACTCATGAGGAACATGTACATAGATCAAGAGGCAGTCATTCGAACAGAACAAGGGGATATTGTGTGGTTTAAAGTCCGGAAAAGTGTGCTTCAGGATTTTATCCTTTCATCATATTTGTGCAGTCTGTATGTTGTTGTTATCAGGTGCCTTTGAGTAGGTTCTGACTCATAGCAACCCTATGTACAACAGAACAAAGCACTGCCACTCCGGCGTCACCCTCACAATTGTTATGCTTGAGCCTATTATTGAAGCCACTGTGTCAATCCATCTGGATAGGGTCTTCCTTTTTCTGCTGACCCTCTACTTTACCAAGCATGATGTCTTTCTCCAGGGACTGATCCTTCCTGATAACAGAGTCTTGCCATCCTTGCATCTAAGGAGCATTCTGGTTGTACTTCTTCCAAGAAAGATTTGTTCATTGTTCTGGCAGTCCATGATATATTCAATACTCTTTGCTAACATCAAAATTTGAAGGCTTCAATCCTTCTGTCTTCCTTATCCATTGTCATGCTTATGAGGCAATTGAAAACACCATGACTTGGGTCCGGTGCACCTTAGTCTTCAAGGTGACATCTTTACCTTTCAACACTTTAAAGAGGTCATTTGCAGCAGATTTGCCGGATGCAATGTGCCTTTTGATTTCTTTACTGCTGCTTCCATGGGTGTTGATTTTGGATACAAATAAAATGAAATCCTTGACAAGTTCAATCTTTTCTCTATTTATCATGATGTTGCTTATTGGTCCAGTTGTGAGGATTTATGTTTTCTTTACGTTGAGGTGTAATCCATACTGAAGGCTGATCTTCCTCAGTAAGTTCTTCAAGTCCTCTTCACTTTCACCAAGAAAAGTTGTGTCATCTGCATAATGCAGGTTGTTAGTGAGTCTTCCTCCAATCCTAATGCCCCTTTCTTCTTCATATAGTCTACTTTCTCAGTTTATTTGCTCAGCATACAGATTGAATAGGTATGGTGAAAGGACACAACCCTGACACACACCTTTCCTGACTTTAAACCATTCAGTATCCCCTTGTTCTGTTTGAATGACTGCTTCCTGATCTATGTACAGGTTCCTCAAGAGCACAATTAAGTGTTCTGGAATTCCCATTCTTCACAATGTTATCCATAATTTGTCATGATCCACACAGTCAAAGCCTTTGCATAGTCAATAAAACATAGGTAAACCATCTTTCTGGTATTCTCTGCTTTCAGCCAAGATCCATGTGACATCAGCAGTGATATCCCTGATTCCACGTCCTCTTCTGAATCTGGCTTGAATTTCTGGCGGTTTCCTGTTTATATACTGCTGTAGACACTTTTGAATGATCTTCAGCAAAATTTTACTTGCCTGTGATATTAATGATATTGGTTGACAATTTCCATATTTGGTTGGATCACCTTTCTTGGAAATAAGCATAAATATGGATCTCTTCTAGTCAGTTGGCCAGGTAGCTGTCTTCCAAATTTCTTGGCAAAGATGAGTGAGCACTTCCAGTGCTTCATTCATTTGTTGAAACATCTTTATTGGTATTCCATCAATATCTGGAAACATGTTTTCCACCAGTGCCTTCGGTACAGCTTGGGCTTCTTCCTTCAGTACCATCAGTTCCTGATTATATGCAACCTCCTGAAATGGTTGAACATCAGCCAATTCTTTTTGGTATAGTGACTGTGTATTCCTTCCATCTTCTTTTGATGTTTCTTCTGTTGTTTAATATTTTCCCCGTAGAATCCTTCAATATTGCAACTTGAAGCTTGAATTTTTAATTCAGTTCTTTCAGCTTGAGAAATGCTGACCGTGTTCTTCCCTTTTGGTTTTCTAACTCCAGGTCTTTTCACATGTCACTAGAATACTTTACTTTGTCTTCTCAAGTAGCCTTTTGAAATCCTCTGTTCAGCTGTTTTACTTTATAATTTCTTCCTCTCGCTTTAGCTACTAGAAGTTCAAGAGCAACTTTCAGAGTCTCTTCTGACATCTATTTTGATCTTTTTTCTTTCCTGTCTTTTTAATGACGTCTTGCTTTCTTTATGTACAACGTCCTTGATGTCATCCCGCAATTTGTCTGGTCTTCAGTCATTAGAGTTCAAGACGTCAAATCTATTTTTGAGATGGTCTCTAAACTGAAGTGTGATATCCTCAAGGTCATACTTTGGCTTTCGTGGACATCAGTCAGAACAAGGCTGGGGCTGACTGTGGAACAGACCATCAATTGCTCATATGCAAGTTCAAGTTGAAGCTGAAGAAAATTAGAACTAGTCCATGAAAGCCAAGGTATGACCTTAAGTATCTCCTATCTGAATTTAGTGACCATCTCAAGAATAAATTTGATTCAATCTGTATGCTGAGCAAATAATCCGAGAAGCTGGACTATATGACGGAAAATGCATCATCAGGATTGGAGGAATATTCATTAACAGCCTGCATTATGCAGATGACACAACCTTTCTTGCTGAAAGTGAAGAGGACTTGAAGCACTTACTGATGAAGATCAAAGACCACAGCCTTCAGTATGGATTACACCTCAACATAAAGAAAACAAAAGTCCTCACAACTGGACCAATAAGCAACATCATGATAAACAGAGAAAAGACTGAAGTTCTCAAGGATTCATTTTACTTGGATTCACAATGTCTATGGAAGCAGCAGTCAAGAAATCAAATGTCGCATTGCATTGGGCAAGTCTGCTGCGAAAGATCTCTTTAAAGTGTTCAAAGGCAAATATGACACTTTAAGGACTAAGGTGTACCTTATCCAACCCATGGTGTTTTCAATTGTCTCATTAGCATGTGAAAGCTGGACAATGAATAAGGAAGACAGAAGAAAAATTGATGCCTTTGAATTATGGTGTTGGCGAAGAATATTGAATGTGCTATAGACTACCAGAAGAATAAACAAATCTGTCTTGGAAGAATTACAACCAGAATGCTCCTTTGAAGTAAGGATGGCAAGACTTCATCTCATATACTCTGAACATATTATCAGGAGGGACCAGTCTCTGGAGAAGGTCATCATGCTTTGCAAAGTCAACAGTCATCAATCAAAAAAGAAGTTTCTCGGTGAGGTGGATTGACACAGTGGCTGTAACAATGGGCTCAAGCATAACAAAGATTGTGAGGATGGCGCAGGACCAGGCAGTGTTTCGTTCTGTTGTAGATATGGTAACTATGAGTTGGAACAGACTGGATGGCATGTAACAACAACATGTCTTTCTTCCTCCTCTATCCCCAAACCTCACAATTGCAGTATTGTGATCATTCTGGTTCATTTTTGTTATCCATATACTCTGCACAAATCCTCGCCTCTTAGTGAGGATTTTGTAAGTATTTTGGTAAGGATGAATGAGCCTTAGATATATTCTCTGTAAAATAAAGTGCTTGGTCTAGAACAAAGTTCCTCAATCTCAGCACTATAGTCATTTTAGAACACACACTAAATGCAAGTCACCCCTTTGGTAGTGACAACCGAAAATGTCTTCAGACATTGCTAAATGTCCCCTGGGGCCAAAATCACTCTTAATGGAGAAGCACTGGCCTAAAATATTATAACATCCTATAAAATAATACTTTGTCTTATCTGCTACTGTAATGGGTGATCCAGACTTCTTATTCTCTCTCCTGCTGTCTTCATTTCAATAAAGATTTGCTATTATCCACAAGGCAGAATGAAAAGATGAAACATTAATGAGTAGATACACGCTGGTTTGATTTAAAGTTAATGAGTATAGTTTTAGTGCTTCTGTACTTGCTGCCCCTGTTTAATCATCTTCTGCCATCACTCATAAGTAAGACTATTTTTTTTTACTACATATGCAAAGGTAATATTTAAACTGACAAGCACATTGAGGTGAATTGTCCTGCGGGTTGAAACTATTATATGTATCAAAAAGCTGTCTGATGAAATAAACACTTAGCTTTCTCTGCTATTATCTAGTTTTCAAGAGAATCTTGACTGTTAGCTTGTCCCAGAGTCAAACAAACTTGGAATTGACAAGACTTTACAGAAATAATGTCAAACATTTTGGCATTTTACTGTTGAATTTTTGAAGTAAAATGAGTATAATACCTTTTGTTTGCCAAGACATGCTGTACCCTTTGAATAAAATATTACAGATAAATAGATAGATAGATGATAGAGAGATTGATAGGTGATAGAGAGAGAGATAGTCTTTCCATCAACTGCTATCTTCCACAAAGCTTGAAATAATTAATCAGCAAAAAACCAAACTATTTTTTTAATAAATTCCAGCATCTGGAGAACACCAGTCAAGTGACTGAGCAAATACTTCAACTAAGAGTTCTTCAAGTTTCTATTATGTGGCATGCAACACACGCAAATTGGAATGTTGTGCAAACACCTCAGCTGGATACATTCTAGCTATGAATACAGCACATCTCTAAGGTCAGTCTTCAGTGTGATAGGGTGTAACAAACAAGAAGATTTCCTCCCTCCTACACCTATTTACCTTATTCCTGCACCTCTGCTCCTCATATCATAATGGAAGCATTGCTTGCCAAAAATGTAAAATAAATGTCCATTTAGGGGTTGTCCTTTTGTTGTTTTTATTTATGATTTGCCCTCTGTACCTATCAAGATCCATCACCCATCTGTTAGTTTGTGGTAATGTGGTGGCTTGAGTGTTGCTATGATGCTGGAACAATGCCACTTGCATTTCAAATACCAGCAGGGTCACCTGTGGTGGACAAGTTTCAGCAGACCTTCCAGACTAAGACAGACTAGGAAGAAAGGCCTGGCAATCTATTTCTGAAAATCAGCCAGCGAAAACCCTATGGATCACAGACTATTGCCCGAGATTAGATTTGCTTACTCTGGGCATGTCATCAGGAGGGACCATTCACTGGGAAAGGACATCATGGTTGATACATTTGAGGGCCAGCAGAGGTAAAAAAAACCCTCAATGAGCTGGATTGAACAATGGCCACAACAATGGACTCAAACATACCAGTGATCGTGAAGATAGTGCAAGAATGGGCAACTTCATTCTGTTATACTTAAGGTCACCGTGAATTACAGTTGCATCAACAGTAACTAATAACAACAGTCATCATGATAGACTAGCTTATGCTGTAACCCAAATAACACTCAAAATCATAGTAGCTTAAAACAACCAAAGCTTTTTTCTTACACTACATATTCACTGTGAATAAGCTGTTATATATCGTCACCATATTTCTTCACTCACAGATCCAAGGTAATGGAGCTCCCAGTATCTGGAACACTGCTGACACAGGAAGACAACATGTCAAATTGTGGATAAGCATTTAAAGATTCACATTTGGTAGGTGAAACCAAGTCATACAACTAC
This sequence comes from Trichechus manatus latirostris, assembly GCF_000243295.1. Taxonomy (NCBI): domain Eukaryota; kingdom Metazoa; phylum Chordata; class Mammalia; order Sirenia; family Trichechidae; genus Trichechus; species Trichechus manatus. The sequence goes on from NW_004443970.1 coordinate 5,365,684, forward strand.
GCTTCACTTCAAGGGCAGTGAGGGAGAGCAATCCTGCTATGAGCCTGCACAGTAGGAGAAGAACCAGGAATAGGGCTGAATAGCAAAAATGACCATCTCAGGCCTCTCCTTCCCTTTTATGAATTTTCTATTGAATTGTCATTGTCACATTCATTTAAACATTGCTTGTTATGTAACTACTTTTTTTCTACTACCAAAATTTCCTATGATAATAGAAAAAAAAGGAGCTAATTAAGTTATTTTAATGGAATAAGAATTATGCATGTTCCCTTACTGCAGAGAATGTGTCTTAGTCAGCTGTATCCTTAGTACCTAGAAATGCCTGAAATGAACCTTAGAGGCACATAATAATGCTTGGGGAAGGGGGGATATGAATGAATGAATGATCAACAAAAGAATAAAGCGTAGTGAATTAACATGATCTCTGAAATTGCAAACTAAAAGAATGATAAGACTTTATTTAGTCTTTTTTGATAACTCACAGCCCTTAGGTAATTACTTTAAATTCAAATAGAAAGCAAAAAACAAAATAAAAAGAATACATGTTGTGTTTTTCCTGATTATATCGAAATGTTGGCATTACCATAATTCTGCACCCTGTATTTTTCTCCTACTCTACACTCTCATCCTAGATGGAATGATAGAACCATGAGAGCAAAAGCTATATTTTATTTTCCTATTATGGTGCAGCCAACATCTTGATCAAAGACCATCACATAATAGGTAATCAATAAAAATTTGCTGAAAAAATTAGTTTTTCTTCATAGTTTAAGGCTAAAGATATTCTCTATATGATTGTAATTTCCACTTCTACAGATCCACTCTAAACTGGAAAATCTTCAACAGTATATACATACATATGTACACACTGCATATATACATACACATATATATTTGCTGTGTGCCACTGGGTCGATTCCAACTCATAATGACTCTATATGACAGAGTGAAACTGTCCCATAGGGTTTCCCAGGGTGTGATCTTTATGGGAAGGAGTCCTGGTGGTGCAACGGTTAAGCACTCAGCTGTTAACTGAAAGACTGGTTGTTCGAATATACCCAGGGGCTCAGTTGGAGAAAGACCTGGCAATCTACTACCATAAAGATTATAGCCTAGGAAACCCTATGGAGTAGTTTTACTCTGTCACATGGGATCACTATGAGTTGAAATCATCTTGACAGCAACAACAACAGAACACAACAAATCTTTATTGGAGCACCATACTCTTACACAAATAACTCCTGCTTTCTAAGTTTGTTTGTCAACTGCACCCTGCCCCCACAAGGTATTTTTTGCAAGGGTCACTATGCCAATTATTTTTTTACATGTTGTTGTAAAAAAAAAATAGCATTGTATGTTCATGAAAATACCTCATGGCTGGGAGGGTGCTGTTGGCAACCAAACATAGAAGGCATGCCAGGCCTCTCTCCCAAGGAGCTGAAGGTGGGTTTGAACCACCAACCCCTCAGTTAGCAGCTGAGTGCCTATCCAATGAGCTACCTGGACTCTCTCTCTGTATATATATATATATATATATATATATATGTATATATTTGCAGATGCTTACAGCTGTACATACAAATTACAATGTAATAACTATACCTCTTCCAAAAATAATTTTCATCTGGCCTCCAACTCCATGAAGTGCACTACCAGTTTCCTATACCAGTAATCTGAACATTATTCTTGACTGATTCCAAACCCTTACCTCCCTCAGCCAATCAATTAATTGTTATTGTTGTTAGATGCCATCCAGTCATTTCTGACTCATAGCAACCTTATGTCCAACAGAGCAAAACACCGCCTGTTCCTGCTCAACCCTCGCAATCTTTGCTATGACTGAGCCCGTTGTTGCAGCCACAGTGTCAATCCATCTCTTTGAGGGTCTTCTTCTTCGTTGATGCTCTACTTTACCAAGCATGATATCCCTCTCCAGGGACACATCCCTCCTGATAACATGACCAAATATATATGACAAGTCTCACCATCCTTCCTTCTAAGGAGCATTCTGGTTGTAATTCTTCCAAGACTGATTTTGTTTATTCTTTTGGCAAAACCAAAAACCAAACCCACTGTCATCTAGTCAGTTCCAACTCATAGTAACCCCATAGGGTTTCCAAGGCTGTAAATCTCTGTGGCAACAGATTGCCACATCTTTTCTCCCTCAGAACTCTTGGTGGTTTTGAAACGTCGACCTTTTTGTTAGCAATTACTTTAACCACTATGCCACCAAAAAAAAAATGAAAAACCAAACCCGTTGCCGTCGAGTAGATTCCAACTTATAGCAATCCTATAGGACAGAGTAGAACTGCCCCACAGGATTTCCAAGGAGCTCCTGGTGGATTTGAACTGCCAATCTTTTTGTTAGCAGCCATAGGTCTTAAGCACTAAGCCACCAGGTTCTCCACTGTGCCACCAGAATCCCATATTCTTCTGGCAATCCATGGTATATTCAATATTCTTCACCAACACCATAATTCAAAGGCATGAATTCATTCTTCGGTCTTCCTTTCTACTGTCCAGCTTTTGCATGCATATGAGGTGATTGAAAATACCATGGGCGTGGATCAGGCATACCTTAGTCCTCAAGGTGACATCTTTGCTTTATAACACTTCAAAGATGTTTTCTTGCAGCAGATTTCCGCAGTGCAATATGTCTTTGGTTTCTTGACTGCTGCTTCCGTGAATGTTGATTGTGGATCCAAGTAAAGTGAAATCCTTAACAACTTCAATCTTTTCTCCATTTATCATGATGTTGCTTATTGGTCCAGTTGTGAGGATTTTTGTTTTCTTTATGTTGAGGTGTAATCCATACTGAAGGCTGTGGTCTTTGATCTTCATCAGTAAATGCTTCAAGTCCTCTTCGCTTTCAGCAAGTAAGGTTGTGTCATCTGCATATCACGGGTTGTTAATGAGTCTTCATCCGATCCTGATGCTCTATTCTTCGTCATATAGTCCAGTTTCTCGGATTATTTACTCAGCCTACAGATTGAATAAGTATGGTGAAAGGACAACAGTCATGCACAAATTTCCTGACTTTAAACCGTGAAATATCCCCTTGTTCTGTTCGAACAACTTCCTCTTGGTCTATGTATAGTTTCCTTATGATCACAATTAAGTGTTCTGGAATTCCCATTCTTTGCAAGGTATCCATAATTTGTAGTGATCCACACAGTCAAATGTCTTTGCATAGTCAATAAAACACAGATGAACATCTTTCTGATATTCTCTGCTTTCAGCCACTATCCATCTGACATCAGCAATGATATCCCTCTTTCCATGACCTCTTCTGAATCTGGCTTGAATTTCTGGTGGTTCCCTGTTGATATAGTGCTGCAACCATTTTTGAATGATCTTCAGCAAAATTTTACTTGCATGTGATATTAACGATATTTTTTTTTAAGCAAAAGAAAATCAGTCAGTAAGTACTGTGAAATCTACCTTTTTCTTATGTTGTAAATTCCATTCATTGTGTCCAGATCCCTTGTCAATGCCTGGATTAAACCACCATTATCTTTCAGTGAATTAATGCAACATTGTCTTGACTCTTTCCTCTTGCTCCTTTGTAATTGTCTATCTGACTGATATGTGTAAATTTGATTGTACCATTTCCCTTTTAAAGTCATTCAATAGCTTTGTTTTGTTCACAAGATAAAATACTTTGCATAAAATATCCCTTTTTTTTAATGTTTGTTTTTTTAGCTTCTGTTTTCCTTTCCAGTCTTGACTCTAAAAGTCAACAGATTTGACATTAGGTCAATAGATTGTACTTTAGCATTGGAGATTATACAAATCTTTGAGAGTCAGGATGATATTAACAAAATAATTTTGAATAGAAATCATGTTTTCTTCTTTATGAACATTCTTTACCTCTTTCTGAAGGAAAAAACAAAATACCAGTAAAGGTAGGTGTCTTAAAATTCATTGGTCAAAGCCCACTGGATGCCATGACATCTAACTGAGGTCATTTGTTTTACTTGATGTTATATATGAAGTGTGAGTTATTACTCTAGTTCTAAAATGGAATGAATTTTATAATAATCCTCTAAGAGGCACAAGGAAGATATCGTTATTGCTATATTGCAGAAGTGGGAATTGAATTTTCAGTGAATTAAACAACTTGCCCAAGATCAGTTTATTATTTTGTGATTTAGCAGAGGTGAGCTTTCAAGTGTCTCATCTTTTTTTTATGTGTTTGTTTTTCCCACTCTACTTTAATGAGTTTGAAGGAGGTGAGAAAGTGGGAAGATGGCCTACAAATTTCTACATCTAGGAAAATCAAAACTAGATCTAAAGAAAAAAGGGAATTAATAGAAACTATGGGGATAATTTGTTAAATGATTGATTCCTTGCTCTTTCTGTACCATATCATTTCCAACATAAATAATTATTTTAGTATGTTTAGTGCCCCAAAGTGTTAGCTGTGCATTTTCTAGACAAATGATAAATAGTTAAATAAGTAAGATTGTGGTGAAAAAACTATCACAGTGATAATAATGCAGTTTCCAACATGCTTTTACATAAGTTATCTCACTTAATTCATTTCTAACCATAATTTACTTACCAGTTGTCTATATACTTTTCCTGACAGCACAGTAATACCCACAGTATATGAGTGAACTTGCATACTTTTAAATAAAGATAACACTGCTGTTAGAAAAAGTATTAAATAGCCTCAGAAATTCTGCTTCTGACTTTTGGTAATATTTGTAAAACCTGTTACTTATTAGATTTGTAGCTATCTTCCTTGACATTAAATTAAATTATCTTTTTATTAACCAGAAAATACTTTTTGTGTTTTTTTTCCTTGAAAATCTATGCTTGATTATTGTCTGCTAACAAAACCAATCTCTGACTAATAATTTACCTGCTTCCTGTCAAAAGTCAAGACTTCTATAATTCATTTGCAAAGTTGATTTTTCTAGACATGAGAGTGAATTTAAGGGATTTTTACTTAAAAAAAAAAAAGCTTAGGATAAGCATCTAAATGCATATGCACACTTTATTCTATAATTCATTCCTAAATCAACAATTACATTTCCCTATTTCTCTTCCGATTTCTTACATTTCCTACTCAGTGTAGAGGGTCTCAGGCATAATTTGTATGGTAAGAGGGAAAGGATATAATAGCATAAATAATTTTGCTTCTACTTTTCTATTTTATTCCATCTAAAAGGATGTGGCTTATAAGAGAAGGGGCTTAAAGTGTGATTATTGGGTTCCCAATCCCCCTTCCCCCCCACTCTCTGGTAAGAATGAAGCAAATATGTTGTTTGCAATTTAAGAGAGGGTACTATTTTGGCAATATCTTTAAAACTGACAGTGGAACTAACAAATGTTACTTTCATGGCTGAAATTGCTTCATTCCTCTGCACTTGAGGATTTGCTCTGGAAAATTCGAGAAATAATATTGACCTTACTCACTTTTAACTGATAAAAATGATTATCATGCTCTTAATAGATGTAAAGTGCTATGCAAATGTAAATGCCAAATGAGGCAATAAGTCTTATGGAATATTTTTCTGCTGTTTTAAAATATTGGCTATATTACATTTCTGCAAAAAAAATCAGTTAACATTATCACTAAAGATATTCTATTAATGAAATTATAGTAAAGTGCATTGATTTTTTGAATGAAAAGATGAAGCGCTTCTTCTTTGTAAAGTTCGAGTGTTGGGGAGACATTTATAGCAAAAATGTACTTAAAAATGCATGGCCCAGGTGTGACTGGTAAAATATTGAGCAGGTCATTTGGGCCAAAGACCAAATTGATATTTTAAAAGAATGTTTTGTTACTCTAACGTGTAGCTACTAATTCTTATTCCCAAATCACCTAATACTACTAAAAAAAATTACATGA
>NW_004443970.1:5371643-5397751 GCF_000243295.1 Trichechus manatus latirostris
GGCATGTTCTGACATATATATATGTATATGTCTCACCTACTGCCCCCTAGGGAAGTCAACATAGCTGGTTAGAGCTGGCACCAATAAGGAATTCTGAACATAAAAAATCACGCAATTGGCTTAATTGTCCTCACCTGCCGCAAGCCAATTTAGAATAATCTAGGAATTCATGAATAAAAGTTAACATACGAATATCAAATTTGAATGCTGTCTTAGTCATCTAGTGCTGCTATAACAGAAATACCGCAAGTGGATGGCTTTTAACAAAGAGAGATTTATTATCTCACGGTCTAGTAGGCTACAAGTCCAAACTCAGGGTGTCATCTCCAGGGGAAGGCTTTCTCTCTCTGTCGGCTCTGGAGGAAGGTCCTTGTCGTCATCAATCTTCCCCCAGACTAGGAGCTTCTCTGCACAGAAAACTTGAGTCAACAGGATGCGCTCTGCTCCTGGCACTGCCCTGTTGGTGATATGAAGTCCCCTCTCCCCTCACTTCTTTCTTTTATATCTCAGGAGATTACCTCAGGACACAATCCAATCTTGTAGATTGAGTTTTGCCTTACTAACACAACTGCCACCCATCCTCCCTTGTTAACATCATAGAGGCAGGATTTACAACATACAGGAAAATCACACAATGCCAGGAATTATGGCCCAGCCAAACTGATACACACATTTTTGGGGGGACATAATTCAATCCATGACAAATGCCTGATGTGGACCATCCGACTCATAGTGACCCTATGCAACAGAGTGGAAGTGCCCCCATAGGGTTTCCAAGGCTGTAATCTTTATGGAAGCAGATTGCCACATCTTTCTCCCCTGGAATGGCTGTGGGTTTGAACCACCAACCTTTCGGTTAGCAATCTGTGCTTAACCACTATGTCACCAGGCCTCCTTTGTCGGAACTGACTTGATGACAACGAGAAATGAGTTAATGTGGACCAATCGCTGTATGTTTAAGATCTCAGTTAATCCTCACAGTGGCACCATTAAGGATGTACTGTGATCACCATCTGACAGATGAAGAAACAGTTTAGAAACATGGCTTTCCCCAAAATCACACTGCTTCGAGTGATCTGAGATTTCATCTTATGTCTATATAATTTCAAATTCTCTGTTTTTTGTTCTGTTTTATTTTCCTTCTCCAGCATGGAATAAAATTGTTGTTGTTGTTGGATGTTGCAGTCAACTCCTACTCGTGGCAACCCCATGTGTGCAGAGTAGAAATTTGCTCCACAGGGTTTTCTTGGCTATGACCTTTTGAAACATATCATCAGGCCTGTCTTCTGAGGTGCCTCTGGGAAGGTTTGAGCCACCAACCTTTTGGATAGCAGTTGAGCACTTAACCGTTTGCACCACCCCGGTACTCCATGAAATAGAGATAGCAAAAACCAAAAACCTTTTGATTAGCAGCCAGGCTCTTAATGACTGAGCCACCAGGGCTCCCAGATAGCAAAAGCATGTAAATATTTTGACTTTGTCATCACCTATTACTTTCAAATAGCAACAATTTTTCATAAGGAATGAATTTTTGATTAGTTATGAAATTTTAAGAATCAACTGAAATTTTAGTTGGATCAAAGTGGGTTTATTTATAAAGGTTTAGTTCAACTCACATTTATTGAGCAACTGTTTTGTGCCAGGCATAGTGCTTAGGGCTGGAGATTCACGATTAGCAAAAAGATTACTTTCTTTTTGCTAGACATGCTGAGCTTTTTGCGTTTATTAATAATTTAGTCCCTACAACCACCCTAAAAGTATGTATAATTATTATCCCCATTTCATAACTAGGGAAAGAGGGATTAAGTGATTTTCCCAAGGTCAGCCAGATAATAAATATCAGAGCCAAGAATTAGACCTTAGTATTTAGTTCCAAAGTCTGAATGTTTAACTCTATTCTGACCCAGACCCCTGCCGTTTGTTTGCATTCCAACCTAGTAGAAGTTTGGAGAAGGGAGGGTGACATTTTGGGCTTCCATGGTATCTCTAGGGGTGGTGAAGAGATACTGCCTTCATCTAGTTGTATCAAAGATATGAATTATATATGTTTAAGAAAGGGTAATCACTTGTCGTAAATGCAAGGATACATGAAGGAGTTGGACTAGATGGCCAAGTTGCATTCCTTTCATTTCTGAAAGCTTAAAGCTCTATGCCATTAACTTGCTTGTGTGCCCTTCACATGCAGCAATTCCAATGAAAGGAAGGGCACATCAAACCCACGGCAACAACAGACACAATTCTCCCTTGTTAACAATTAATTTCCTTACTATAGTCACTGTCTACTGTGGCTTTGCACATTTACCAGATTCTGTTTTTTAATTCAGAGACCAAAAGATGTCACAAGAGGCCTCAGTCGAGTTACATGAAGGATATTTTCAAGTAGTCAAATAATTTACAAATGACTTACTAAAAACCCATTGCTGTTGAGTCAATTCCAACTCATAGCAAGGATAGCATAGAACTGCCCTGTATGGTTTCCAAGGAGCGGCTGGTAGATTCCAACTGCTGACCTTTTAGTTAGAAGCCTGAACTCTTAACCACTGTGCCACCAGAGCTCTAATAACTTACAATACACTTTATTATAAATTAAATATGTTAATAAATGTTAATTGATTAAGATAGTGGCTGACATTCAATGTTAGTTATTATTAATATTATCACGTAATTGATTGATGTTACCTGTCAATTTTATAATTAATATAATTAATCGATATATATTGATTTTTGAACTCAAGTCGTTGTTTTGTTGTTTTCTAACTGTTATCTCACCAAAAAGGGGACTCAAAACTAAGTACTGGCTACCAAGAGTCTAAACTGAACCTCTTAGCAATAGTCTATAGTTCTACAAAGTTTATTATTTTACATTTTATTTTTAGCCTGTAGAATAGAAGTAGACTGTATAATTCTTCTCTAAAGCTAGTTCGTAAAATGAAGTTGGGGTTTTAGAAGAGTGACACTGATAGAACTTTTTGTGATGCCACTGGGTATTGTTACATATTATTCAAAGGACTTGACTTCACTTGAACCCTATCCATTAAGGAGGAGCCCTGGTGACACAGTGGTTAAGAGCCCGACTGCTAATCAAAAGGTCAGCAGTTTAAATCCACCCATCGCTCCTTGGAAACCCTATGGGGCAGATCTACTCTGTTGTACAGGTTCACTATGAGTCGGAATTGACTTGATGGCAGCAGGTTTTTGGTTTTATCCATCAAGGAAAGATGTTTGCTTACACACTATTTCCAAGCCTTGTTTCTGAAACTCAACTTAGTGACAGTTAAACCTCTTAGACTTCATCCATTTTACCTCCCATCTGCTAAAACTTTTTTGACTCCAGAGTTTCCAAAGAGAAAATTAACTTTCATTTTACTCAGAGATTGCATAAAACATCTCGCCTACCAAAGCTACTGTCAGCATCCTTTCTCTTAATGTTCAATGTCCTAAATTATTATGCTGTGAAGATATAAACTATATTTAACCTCTACAAAGGCATTCTCCTCTCTTTTAGGATACATTTTCTCCACTATATTTAAATGTAGACGTGGAGAAGGTTACAGCAGTTTTTCCTGTTACAGGCACTGTGGAATGGGGGAGTGGGGAAGTTCTGGAGCAGAGGAAGAAGGAGTCAGTAAGGAGGAATGATTGGGTCAAGGAGAGACTGAGGCCAGACACTGGTTGCTCTATCACAATGGATCTCAACCATCATCAACTATGAGTTTGCTTAAAATCTAGATTCCCAGGCTTCATCCATAATACTTCAAATTCATTAGATCTGACATGGGACCCTGAATTTTTAAGTAGCTTCAAAGGTGGGCCGTAAACCACCTTTGAGAAAAACTTGTCAGGCCAATACAGACTCTTAGATTTCCAAAGTCTGCTCCTAACTTAGTGGACTTTCGGGTTATTTTACCTAAGAAGTAGAGACTACAAATATTCAGGGTATTTCTCCTTCATCATCCCTATAAACCTTTATATATTTCTATTTCTAACCACTTTGTTGTCATTAGTTGCTGTCAAGTCAGCCCCTGACTCCTGGTGACCCCACGCACAACTGAACAAAATGTTGCACAGTTCTGCGCAATTCTCATGATCAACTTGTGGATCAAATTCCTGTGATCCATAGTGTTTTCACTGGCTGATTTTCAAAAGTAGATTGCCAGTTCTTTCTTCCTAGTCCATCTTAGTCTGGAAGAACCACTGTGATGGTTAAGATTGTGTGTCAGCTTGGCTGGGCCATGATTCTCAGTGTTTATACGTGATCACCCCAATGATGGGATCTGCTGTGAGTAGCCAATCAATGGAAAGGGAGTTTCCTTGTGCGTGTGGCCTGCATCTGAATATAAGTGGATGCTGTGGCTTTTGCCTTCCCTGGATCCTGCAGCTGCCTCCTATTCATCTGACCTCCGGTTCTTGGGACTTGAGCTAGCAGCTTACCTTCTGATCTTGGGATTGGTTGATGTTCACAGCCTGTGAGCAAGATCCTTGCTCTCTAACCTGCCAATTTGGGTTCATCAGCCTCTGCGGTTATGTGAACCTGATCCAAGGACTTGGGACGTTCCAGCCTCTACAATCACGTGAGCTGTTTCCTTGATACAAATCTCTCTCTCTCTATATTTATACGCTTTCTGGTTTTACTTCTCTAGAGAGACAACCCTAAGACAACCACTGAAACCTGTTTAGCATTTAGCAACACACAAGCTTGGATGGTGGCTGCACATGAGGTGCGTTGGCTGGGAATCAAACCTGGGTCTCCCCCATGGAAGGCAAGATTTCTACCACTGAAACAATAATGCCTCCTAACTGCTTTAGGGATTATTTAAGTTCTTTATTATCAAATATCCTACATTTGCTCATTTTTGTTTTCATTCTTGTTCTACCATATTTTTTAAGTCTCATTGCTTTGACTCAAATGTGCCTCTTAGCTAGCACTTCAACTTACATTGCACCAATTCTGCTGTAACATCACGTTCGGAATTCTAACATCCTTCTCATGTTCTTCAAAGCATGCTCTAGAAAATTTATGTGAGGCCTATCTTGGCCCTGGCTCATTGTGGCCTGACATTCCTCAGCAACTGGTATTTATTATAGGACAGATGCCACCAGTAGAAAACTGATGAAGACTAATGTGGATCAACTCTAAGGTCCAGCTGTATATGTCATGTTATCTGGTGGTTGATGATCCTCATTCCCACAAATCTGTAAGGACAATGTGCATTATGTGTGACTACATAAGATAGAGATTCAGAAATTTCCATCCCCCAAGGATGCACATTTGCCCTTTTCACCCGAGACTATAAGGCTTTTAGCGTCCCGGCATCCACTCAGTCAACTCAGATGACATTTCCTTTATCATCTGGCTAATGGATGTACAATAACCTTATGGAACTGTGAAAGGATGTCTCTAAAGGCACTCCAGTATTGCCACTATTTCTAGTACTTTTAGAAGATGACATGACTGATGAATCAGACCTAAATGGAGCCATAGGCCCTGTCAGTTACAAATATGCAGTGCATACACCGCTGCTAGCTTATATGTCAGGAGCACAATGCACTTTTCCCCCTCAGACCATAACTTAAAGTTAACTTCAAAATTTCTTCTTAGTGCAACAAAATAAGGTTAGAATTACCATAAAATTATAATTTAGAATTACTATAGAGGTTTATTTTTCAGAGTGCCTAGGATATTTATTGGCAGCATTCAATAAATGTGTAGGGTATAGGTAATGGTATGTATAGATTTCTCAGGGGTCTCCGGGATCCTCAAGACCAACCTAGATCTTTGATTTACATAGATAATTGTAGGTATAGAAAATTACACTATTAGTATTACTTTTGTGGCATTTGTTTCGTAGAGACCACGTTAAAACTACTGAGTTGGCAAGTTATTCTAATAGACCTATGCTGCACACTGCATTACCTCATATATTGATTTTATTTCCCATGTGGTCAAACATGTTGAATATGAAGAGAGAGAGCCTCCTAAAGTTATACAGGGCATTCATCACACATCAGACTGGCATCTTCTCACACAGGCAAGGGAGGCTATGGAACTCTAATTCCTGCCTAGTGCTCCTGCTTTAGAAATCACATGTACCCATCCATTAGCCAATATTTTAAGAGAAACAAGCCAGAAAAGACAGCACTATCAATGCTAAAGGGGCTGCTTTTAAAAGTGACCTTGGATATTGAATACTCAGCCTTGAAAAGGAGAAGTATATACATACATATATATATATATATATATATATATATATATATCTCCATCCTCTGGAAAATTCTGTGCAGAGAAGAAAGCTCTAGAGAATGATAACATGTCTGTTAGCAGAAATGAAACTTGTTAAAATGTGACCTAGACCAAACCTGCCATCAAATCAGTGGAGCAAAATCCTTTGTGAGCCAACAGAAAGCATTGCACTAACATAGTACAAGACATCACCTGGATACATGCTTCTGTGTATTCTTTACTATCCATGCTTAGAATCCTGTACCATTACAAATTCTCTGGTGAGACTCTGGCAACTTGATTAAGAATTTAAAAATCTGGAATGTTAGCTTAAAATATATTGAATTTTTGGTGTATCTTTGGCTATGTATATTTTCACCAAAAAAAAAAAGAAAAGGTCGAGAAGGGAGAGGGTTGACATGTTGCGGGGTTGTTAACCAATGTCATAAAACAATACGTGTACTACTGTTTCATGAGAAACTATTTGTTCTGTAACCCTTCACCCGAAGTACAATAAAAAAATAAGTAAAAAAATAAAGTATATTGAATTGCAAAATAATACTTGTATTAATCAGATATACGAGACCAAATGGGCAGCTCCTGTCCAAAGGCAGGATAAGAAGGCAAGAAGGGACAAGAACTGCTTGAATGGACCCAGCAAACCCAGGATAGAAAGGAGGAGTGTGTTGTCACATTGTGGGGATTGCAACCAATGTCACAAAACAATATGTATAAATTTTTGAATGAGAAATTAACTTGAACTGTAAACTTTCACCTAAAGCACAATAAAAATAAACAAAAAAAAAGATAAATATGTAGGCAGTGAGTTAAAGTAGAAACAGTTTCATTCAGTTTCAAAATCATATTGTTTTACCAACTTGATTGTTTTAATTTCCTAAGCTTTCGTTAAGAATAAGTACTTTGTATTTATGTTTGACCAAGTATTTACATAAATATTGCATCCACTTATTATCTGTGCTTAAACAGTTTCATTCTGCATATTTAGAGCTTGGATTACCTATTTGTAAACAGGCTGATGTGGAATGAATGCCTTTTCATATTCACAGTGACTCTAAATATTAGTATAATACATCCATGAAATGCATGTACTGTGAATTCATATAACCCATGCAAACTTATATGTACATGTTTACCATCAAGTCAGTTCACCCATTTTGAACAAGGGTATATGAGGTATCATATCTGCATGAACCAGTGTCTATCTAGGTGGTAAATATTACCCATTACCTGATGCTGTTGAGTTGATTCCAACTCATAGCAACCCTATAGGAAAGAGCAGAACTGCCCTATACAGCTTCCAAGGCTGTAATCTTTATGAAAGCAGACTACCACATCTTTTTTCCACAGAGTGGCTGATGAATTTGGAATGTCAACCTTTCGGTAGCAGCCGAGCTCTTAACAATTGAGCCACCCAGGCTCCAAGTAAATATTATATATGTAGTAATGTTATTACAGCATTCATATGCATTCACATTTCAGTAAAAAAATTCTTCTCTGAAACTGTGTCAGTAAAAATATTTTTTTTAAATATAATTAAGTAATCCTAACTTATATACGCAGGAATCAAATCAACTGCATCTGTGAAAAGAGACAATGGAGAAGCTCAATATCATCAGTCAGAACAAGGCCCTAGGCCAACTGTGGAACAGATCGTCAATTTCTCATATGCAAGTTCAAGTTGAAGTGGAAGAAAATTAAAACAAGTCCATGAGAGCCAAAGTACGACTTTGAGTAGATCCCATCTGAATTTAGAGACCATCTCAAGAATAGTCTTGATGCATTGAACACTAATGACTAAAGACCAGATGAGTTGTGGAATGACATCAAAGAAATTATATATGAAGAAAGCAGAAGGTCACTAAAAAAACAGGAAAGAAAGAAAAGACCAAAATAAATGTCAGAAGAGACACTGAAATTTCCTCTTGAGCTTAGAGAAGCTAAAGCTAATGGAAAAAGTGAAGTAAAGGAGCTGAACAGAAGATTTCAAAGGGCAGCTCAAGAAGACAAAGTAAAGTATTATAAGGAAATGTGCAAAGAGTGGAGTTAGAGAACCAAAAGGGAAGAACACACTCAACATTTCTCAAGCTGAAAGAACTGAATAAAAAATCAAGCCTCAAACTGCAGCTTTGAAGGATTTTATGGCCAACTATTGAACAACACAGAAAGCATCAAAAGAAGATGGAAGGAATACACAGAGTCACTGAGTCACTGTACCCAAAAAATACTGGTCAACATTCAACCATTTCAAGAGGTAGCATATGATCAAGAACTGATGGTATTGAAGAAATAAGTCCAAGCTGCACTGAAAGTATTGGCCAAAAACAAGACTCCAGGAATGGATGCAATACCAATTGAAATGTTTCAAAAAACTGATGCAACACGTGGAAGTGCTCACTCATCTATGCCATGAAATTTGGAAGACAGCTATCTGGCCAACTGACTGGAAGAGATCTATATTTGTGCCCATTCTGTTAGAATGTGGAAAGTATCCAACAATATCATTAATATCACACACAAGTAAAGTTTTCCTGAAGATTGTTCAAAAACAGTTGCAGCAGTACATTGACAACAAACTGCCAGAAATTCAAGCCGATTCAGAAGAGGGCATGGAACAAGGTGTATCGTTGCTGATGTCAGACGGATCTTGGCTGAAAGCAGAGAATACCAGAAAGATGTTTACCTGTGTTTTATTGACTAAGCAAAGGCGTTCGGTTGTGTGGATCATAACAAATTATAGATAACATTTCAAAGAATGGGAATTCTAGAACACTTAATTGTGCTCATGAGGAACCTGTACATAGATCAAGAGGTAATCAGTGGAACAGAACAAGGGGACACTGAGTGGTTTACAATCAGGAACGGTGTGCATCTGGGTTGTCTCCTTTCACCTTACTCAATCTGTATACTGAGCAAATCATCCGAGAAGCTGGACTACATAAAAGAAGACTGAAGCATTAGGATTGGAGGAAGACTCGTTAACATCCTGTGATATGCAGATGACATAACCTGACTTGCTGAAAGTGAGGAGGACTTGAAGAACTTACTGATGAAGATCAAAGTTGATTCCAACTCATTGTGAATCTATAGGACAGAGTATAACTGCCCTACAGGGTTTTCAAGGAGACGCTGGAGGGTTTGAACTGATGACCTTCTGGTTAGCAGTGGAGCTCTTAACTGCTGTGCCATCAGGGCTCCTAATATGGTACAAAATGTTGTTTTAGTTGAAGTATATAAAGAAATTTAAGCTCACACAGATAATTATTTTGAAAACAAAGTAAAATTTTAATAGCATTTTTAGATAGCTGCAGATGTTCTTTGATACTACACCAAAACTTGTTCAATGATAGTTTCTTAAACTTACTTGCAGTATAAAATCTGAAACTATAACTATAAACTTCTTGTACTGTGCTACTTGAAAATCTATTGGTTTATCTTAAACTTAGAATGTATATTTTATCTATGCATGAATTCGTGAAATCATTCATTGGTCACTGACTTATATAGATCTTACAAATATAGATATATTTTATTACACCAAGTAAAAATTATTAATATTACCACTGACCTCATCAGAGAAATCTAAATATTGGAAAGTTGTCAAGTTCAGATTGGCTAATACATGTTTTCCAAAATTTTAATTCTTGCTTGAAAGCTTTAATTTATCATTGGCAACAAGTACAGTTGGTTGCTTTCCATGAAGTGGCAGGCTCACTTTGTTCATTTATGAGATAATGTCTGCCAAATACTCAAAGCTGAATAATCATATTTTGTCTGTCAGTTGTGTTTTCCAAAATTGGTATTTCATGAACAAAAATGGCTAGTATAGCTTGCAATTTGAATGATCACATAGTAACTTTTCTTGAATAAACAGTGTATTTTGGTTGGCAACCAAAGTACTTTATATATCCTTCCCATTTCATCATACAGACTATGTCAAGATTTTAGATTTTAGAACTGCTCCATACGCTTTTCAAGGCTGTGATCTTTTGGAAGCAGATTATAAACCTGTCTTCCAAGGAGCCTCTGGGTGGGTTCAAACCACCAACCTTTCAGATATAGTCAAGTCCTTAACAATTTGTACCACCCAGGGACTCCTTAAGTGACCACTAGTACAAATTGATTCCACTGCCTTGAATCCTGCTAAGTTTTACCTACTGATTGTTTCTGTAACATTGGGGCAAATATTATCAAAGTAAAAAAGGCAAAAGCTTTAGTGATACTATGATAATAGCTTTGACCTCACCTTGTATACCCTCTGAAAGAGTCTCAGGATCTCATAACGGTCAATGGATCACATTTCCAGAACTGCTATGTAGACCAATACTCCCTAAATAAGATGCAAAAGAAACCCACATCTCATGATTGTATTTGTACATTTGCAATATTAAAATATATGTACTTCATATTGAATTAAATTTTCTTTTTCAAGTATACTTCTGATTTAAATGTTTTAATTTATTTCTTGCTGTTCCAGATGCCCTTAATTGCATTATTTTTCTGCTTGTTAACATTTTTCTAGTTGTAATACAAAAAGGCACAGGTAATTTTGTCCCTAGAAATTCTATGATACCACACTTCGAAAACTTGTGCTTGACAATATTCTGTTAGGTATATTTGTCTTTGTCACTGTACTAATCACAATGTACTGGTGACAATTTGAAACTTCAGCCTTTTTCTCTTGACCCTGCTAACTGCAGAAGTTCTCACTATGATTTTCAATCCAAATGGAAATTTTTCTTGACAGTTTGAACATTCATTTTAAGAAAATGGGTGGTCATTTTCTTACCTGAACTGGCGAAAGGCTTAATTCTTTCCAAAATTTAAATTTAGCTGAAATTTTAAGTAGTGATAACCTTAGCCCTTAATGGATATTATTCCAGCAGTAAGTCTAGACATACACAAAAAATGAATTTCTCTTCAAGCAGTGGTAAATTTGAATTTAACCTCAGAAAACCATTCTGAGATAATGACAGATGATACAAAAACTCTTCTCATTTAAAAAATGTCTACATAATCCATCTGTCTATCTATCCAGACACACATACAAACATGTATTATTCACTTTAGGCTAACCTATCTCTTTTGATCACTGGAGCCTGCTTTTAACTTAAAATCTTTTCTGGAGCAAAGTCTTTAATTAGTCTTAATTGTAGTATAAAGCAATATTGTTCTAATTTAGACAGATTCATGCATTATTTGCAATAACTCTAATATTAGGTAATATTAGATCTGTTAGATAAAACTAATACAATGTCCATCATGCACTCTTTCAGATATTTGTGTCAAGGACTGTTCTTGACACTTGGGATAAATCAGTTATCAAGACAGCTAAGGGTAATTTTTTCATACATCTTACATTCTATTGCGGGAGAGAGCAGGAGACAGTAACAAAGTAAACAAATGAACAAAAAGATAATTTCACAGAGTGATAAGAATTCTGAAGTAAAAAAAAGAAGTCTGGAATAGAGTATGGAGATGGATCTAAATTTAGTGGTGAAAGAAAGAATCTCTACAATGTAACATTCAAACCAAAACCTGAATATGAAGTTAGTTATATAGAAATATCAGAAGAAAGCCTAGAGATCTACTTTTGAAAGTTCACAGCCATTGAAAACTCTATGGAGCATAGTTCCACTCTGAAATACATGGGATTTCCATGAGTCGGAACTGACTCAATAGCAACTGGTTTTGTTTTTTTTTTGTTGTTGTTGTTGTTATGTAGAAATAAAGGAGATGAGAGTTTCACACAGAGGTTTGAGATGCTAATATTGGAAGATAAGAGTGGTCATTACATATTGTGGTGTAGTTAATTACTTTTTTGTGTGGCCTTTCTAGCCATGGTCTTGTAACTCCCACTCAGGTGATTGTGTGATACAGTAATTGTGGCCTACCAAGGGGATTGGTCAGTTTTGCCTTAAAAGAGCGCCAGTTCCAGAGCAGAGGCGAGGAGCTCACCACCACCAGGAAGGAGAGACCAACAGGAAATATCCAGCAACAGAGACCCGGCAGGAGGAGATTGCACAGTGGGCTTCTCGGCCCACTGAGAGAGAAAGCTGAATGCCTTTGGGCGGAGACCGAGGGCCAGGGAAAGGAATGCCTGCGAGCACAGCTGGGAAGAGGCTGTCCTGATGGAAGAACTGAATTTTGAGTATTCCTGAGACGAATTGTAAACTATTACTTCCCTTATAATGAATGCCATAATCCTTAGTATGGTCTTCGAGTTCTGTATGGCCATTGTAATGCATTATCTAACCCAGTAAAGAGTGCCGTGGGAGCAACAGTTGGTGTCGGAATTGGTAATGATGGCAGAGAGTGGAGGCTTCTCTGACCTCCACCTTATGGGAGCCAGCCTTTTGCTGCTGATCTTGGTTCTCCTTCCCCTTGTGGGGTTGGAGGAGCTCAAACACTGCCCTCTACACCGTTTTTACACATATGGAGCATTTAGGTTATTTTTGTCCTTGACATAAAATGAAATTAATGAAGTAAAGGGATCCAAATTCCAGTTAAAGAGGGTAGAATGGAGAACAAGGTAAAATACCTAGAGAATATAGAGAACTCTTCCGTGAAATGTAAAAGTGAATTGAAGTAGAGAAATATGGAGTAGAATGGAGGAGAATGTAGCCATTAAGGGAGACATGTTTTAAGACAGATTATGTTATAGCATGTGTTATACTGATAGGAATTGTGGGAAGCTGAATAGTGGCTCCCCAAACATGACCATGTCCTAATCTTCTGTGAATATGTAATGTTACATGGAGAAATGAATTTTGCAGATGTAAATTAATTGGCTTGAGATAGGGAGATTGTCTTGAATTATACTGGTGGGCCCAATGTAATCACAAGAATCCATATGAGGGAAGCAGGAAGGTCAGAGTTAGAGAAAGAAAAATGATGTTGGAAGCGGAGGTTGGAGTGACACCGTCATGAGACAAAGAAAGCTGGAGGCCTATTGAAGGTAGAAAAGGTCGGGAAACAGATCCTTCCCTAGAGTTTCCAGAAGTAATGCAACCCTTACCACCTTGATTTTTGCCCAGTGAAACTAATTTTCAAACTTCTGAACTCCAGAATTGTAAAATAATGAGTTAGAGTTTTTTGTTTTTGGTTTTGTTTTTTTTTCAGATGCACCATTGTGGTAATATATTACAGCAGGAATAGGAAGTTAATACATGGATGATCCAGTAAGGGAGGAGAAATTGATAATGTATAATATAGAAAAAATAATCATATTAATGAAACTCCAAAGAAAATAAGTAGGGGTGAGATCCAGAGCAGGTTAAAGGGTTGGCATTTAATAAGAACAAGAACATCCCATCCAAAGTGAAAGAGAAAGGAGAATAAATCTGATGGTGTAATGACGAGAGAGTTAAAGTGTGAATACATTTTTTTTCTTATGGACCTATATGCAAAGTCATATTTTGAGAACGGAAAGGTGAGAGGATCAAAAGATAATTGAAAATAGGCATGAGCTTATCAATTTTAGAGTAAGGGAAAGAAAGTACTTTAGCATAGGAGATTTGTCTTTCCAAGAGAGAAAAGAATTGTCACGTTTAGTTTAGCCTTAAGGTATTCCATTCAGTTTCCTAACTGCAATCTATAAATCTGCAGTCTCCAATGTCATGCATGTCAGTTCATAGACTTCAACAGACATTTGTCCAGCTCCTGATATGAGTTAAACTTGGGAGTTACCATGATTATGATATAATCACTGCTCTCAAGTTTTCATAATTCAAGGGTCAAGATGCCAAGTCAAAAGGTGAAATATGTAACAGGATGTATGAATGTTGGGTTCTTTCACACACAAGAAGAGGACAAAACTGATCCATAGTTTACTAAAGCTGTAGGCAGAAAAATGGCTACAATCCAAAAGAGATTAATATTGCACCTGAGTCTTGGAAGGACAAGGATAATGAGGAAATAAGAAGGTATCTATGTAACTATTACTTTTACAATGTTATTCCAATATTTCTATTGTGGGATTTGTTCTTGTTTCTAGGTGCATCCAGTTGGTTCCGACTCATAGCTACCTTAACAGAATGAAACACTGCCTGGTCCTGCATCATCCTCACAATCCTTGCTATATTTGAGCCCATTGTTGTAGCCACTGTGCCACTCCATCTCATCTAGGGTCTTCCTCTTTTCCACTGACCTTTTACTTTACCAAGCATGATGTTCTTCTCCAGGTACTGGTCCCCCTGATAACATGTCCAAAGTAAGTGTGATGAAGTCTCGCTGTCCTCGCTTCTAAGGAGCATTCTGGCTGTACTTTTCCCAAGAGAGAATTGTTTGTTCCTCTTGTTAAAAAAACAAAACAAAACAAAAACATGTTGCCGTCGAGTCGATTTCAACTTGATTCTGACTCATAGCGACCGAATAGGACAAAGTAGAACTGCCTCACAGGGTTTCCAAGGAATGGATGGTGGATTCAAACCACTGACCTATTGGTTAGGAGCCTAGCTCTTAACCACTTTGCCACCAAGGCTGCTTTCTTCTGGTAGTCCACGGTATATTCAATATTCTTTGCCAACACCGTAACTCAAATACATCAATTCTTCTTCGGTCTTTCTTATTCCTTGTCCAGCTTTCACATACCTATAAGGCAATTGAAAATACATGGCTTGGATCAGACATCTTAGTCCTCAAAGTGACATCTTTGCTTTTTGACATTTTAAAGAGATCTATTGCAGGAGATTTGATTTCCTGACTGCTGCTTCCATGGACGTTGATTGTGGAACCAAGTAAAAAGAAATCCTTGACAACTTCAATATTTTCTCCATTTATCATTTTATTGCTTATTGGTCCAGTTATAAGGGATTTTTTTTCTTTATGTTGAGATGTAATCCATACTGAAGGCTGTGGTGTTTGATCTTCACCATTAAGTGTTTCAAGTCCTCATCACTTTAAGTAAGCAAAGTTGTGTCATCTGCATCCCGCAGGTATAATGAATCTTCCTCCAATCCTGATGCCATGGTCTTCTTCATATAGTCCAGCTTCTTGGATTATTTGCTCAGCACACAGCCGAGTATGTCTTTCCCTTTTGGTTTTCTAACTCCAGGTCTTTGTACATTTCATTATAATACTTTAATTTGTCTTCTAGAGCTGCCTTTGAAATCTTCTGTTGAGCTATTTTACTTCATTTCTTCCATTTGCTTTAGCTACTCTACATTCAAAGGCAAATTTCAGAGTCTCTTCTGACATCTATTTTGGTTTTTTCTTTCTTTCCTGTCTTTTTAATGACCTTTTGCTTTCTTCATGTATGATATCCTTGATTTCATCCCACAAATAATCTTGTCTTTGGTGATTAATATTCAATGGGTCAAATCTATTCTTGAGATAGTCTCTAAATTCACGTGGGATATACTCAAACCCATACTTTGGCTCTAGTGGACTTGTTTTAATTTTCTTCAGCTTCAACTTGAACGTGCATATGAGTGATTGATGATTTGTTCCACAGTCAGCAATTGGCCTTTTTCTGACTGATGATATTGAGCTTCTAAATTATCTCCTCCCACAGGTGAAGTCTATTTGATTCCTATGTATTTCATCCCAGGAAGCCCATGTGCATAGTCACCATTTATGTTGTTGAAAAAAGGTATTGGCAATGAATAAGTCCTTGGTCTTACAAAATTCTGTCAGGTATCTCTGGCGTCATTTCTATCACCAAGACCATATTTTCCAACTCTTATCCTTCTTCTTTGGTTCCAACTTTCACATTCCAATTATCAGTAATTATCAATGCATCTTGACTGCATATTTGATCAATTTCAGACTACACAAGTTGGTAAAAATCTTCAATTTCTTCATCTTTGGTGTTTAGTGGTTGATGTATAAATTTGAATAATAGTCATATTAACTGGTCTTCCTTGTTGGCATATGGATATTAGCCTAACAATGACAACATTGTACTTCTAGATAGCTCTTGAAATGTTCTGTTTGATGATGAATGTGACATCATCCCTCTTCAATTTGCCATTCCCTCACTTTAGACCATATGATTGACCAATTCGAAAAGACCAGTATCAGTCCATTTCAGCTCACTAATGCATAGGATATCGATCTTTATGCATTCCATTTCATTTTCGATGACTCTCATTTTCTAGATTCATACTTCATACATTTCACATTCCAATTATTATTGGATGTTTACAGATGTTTCTTCTCATTTTGAGTCAGGCCACCTCAGGAAATGATGGTCCCCAAAAGCTTTACTCCATCTAAGTCATTAAGGTCAATGCTACTTTGAGGAGGTAGCTCTTCCCTAGTCTTATTTTGGGTGCCTTCCAACCTGAGGGGCTCATCTTCTGGCACTATATCAAACAATGTTCCACTGCTATTTGTAAGGTTTTCACTGGCCAACTTTTTTGTTTGTTTTATTTTAGAAGTAATTGCCAGATTATTCTTCCTAGTCTGTCTTACTCTGGAAGCTCAGTGAAACCTGTTCACCATGGGTGACCCAGCTGATATTTGAAATAGCTAGTAGTTGCATAGTTTCCATTATCACAGCAACATGCAAGTTACTACAATATGACAAACTGACAGAGGAATGGTTGTGTGGGAATCGAGGAATTCTAATTTCATAACCTCACTTACTTTTTTGTTTTCACAAGAGTTTATAATGTGATTTTCTAGGCCCTAAGTCACATTTTATGTTTTAGCCTTAAAGAAATAATTTGCTTTCCAATTTCTCTAATTTACTAATTGAAGTGACAATATCCCCTAAACTAAGAAAAATCACTGTCCCTTCTTTCATTTATTCATTTCACACTAACATACTAAGTGTTCCCTTTATTCCAACAGGATAAAGAGAAAAATATGATAAAATTTAAGAGGATGAATTATAATTCAGTGTGTTTATAATTTATCCCTTTGATATGTAATATTCTCTGATCTATGAAAAGGAGACCTACTTCATAATGAAATTGCCTAGGGTCAAAAATTCAAAACCAAAAATATTCACAATAAAGCACACAGAGATGTAGCAATTAAAATGGCATAATAATAAAGTATCAGATTGTGATACCTTCTTTTAAAGTAAAATACTACACATTAATTACATCATTAATTTTACATGAAAAGATTCATAAATCTTTTCCTTTACTGTCTGCCTGCAGTCAAACTTCTGCACATTAGGAAATAATATTTTGTGCCTGACTAAAGGTAATTCATTTAATATCAAATCCTTTTGTTGCTATTGTTGAGCTTTAATTTTAATTTTAATTTTTATTGTATTGCTATTTTTTAATTAGAAAAGGAATAATTGTTTGTAACAATTCAAAGAATACAGACATTTATAAGTGTCAATGGTCTTACCTTCCCCTTCCTTTCATCTCCCTCTGCATTGAAGAATGCTAAGCAGTGTTAGCAGTTTGGTGTTTCTGCTTTCAAACTTTCTTTTTTTTTTTTTTAACCTCATAAAAATATATACACATATATGGTTTATTTTCCTTTTTATATTTTATAAAAATAGAATCATCCACTCTTCAATAATATATCATGGATATACTTCTAGATCAATTCATAAATAACTTATTTTCATAGCTGCATTGTTTTTCTAACTACAGATGTAGCATAATTTATTCAATAATTGCAATTTGTTTGAGATTCAGGTTGTTTCCAGTTTCATAACTTGCATTAATAAAGAAATACCCCTGTCCCTGTTCCCTAATCTGGCATTTTTTCTGTCTTGTTTTGTTTGTTTTTTTGGGTTTTGTTTCTAGTGAAGTTTACTTTTAGTAGATACTGGAAGATTCCTTTCCCAAATAGTTGTTCTAATATACACTTCTACCAGCAGTATATGAGTGTGTTTTTCCCTCCTATACCCAAAAGGAATGAACATTTCATTAAAATACTTGCCAGTATAATAGAAGGAAAAACTATGACTTTTTTGGTGTTTTAATTTGCATTGCTTTTAATATCAGTGATGTTGAATAGTTTTTTGTACATATTTTTTTTTTGCCATTTGTACGTCTTTGTCTTTTTTTTTTTTTTCAGTGAACTACAATTCATATTGTTTCTGTACTTTTATTGGAACTTTGGTATATTTAAGGACTTTTCCAATTCTTTGTTTTTGTGAATTTAATTCTTCGTTATGTATATATACACATATATATAAAACTTTGTTTATTATATAAATATTTTTATTATATAATTATACATACTATTTACCAGATCCTTGAAGTTTCTTAATGTTTTGTTCTTATATCTCAAGAATACAGTATATCATTTTCTCCCTAATTTTTAATCAATTGGTAAATTTTCCCACATTTATTATGGAAAAAAAATGGTACTACCTAAAGTTAGGTCAATAGTCAATGTTCATGCAAGCAGCAGTCAAGAGATCAAACAACATATTGCATTGGGAAAATCTGATGTGAAAGACTTTTAAAAATGTTAGAAAGCAAAAATGTCACTTTAATGACTGAGATGCACCTGACTCAAGCTGTGAACTTTTCAATCACCTCATATGTATGTGAAAGCTGGACAATGAAAAATGAAGATCAAAGGAGAGAACTGACACATTTGAATTGTGGTGTTGGTGAAGAATATTGAATATACAGTGTACTGCCGTAAGAATGAAAACAATCAATATTGGTGCAAGTATAGCCAGAATGTTCCTTAGAAGCTAGGATAGTGAGACTTTGTCTTGCTTGCTTTGGACATATCATCAGGAAAGACCAATTGCTAGAAAAGGACATTATGTTTGGTAAAGTAGAGGATCAGCAAAAATGAGGAAAACCCTCCATGAGTTGGATTGACACAGTGGCTGCAACAATGGGCTCAAACATACGAATAATTGCAAGGATGGTGCAGGAAACAGTTTCATTCTCTGTTATACATAAAGTCACTGTAAGTCGAAGTCAACAAAACAGCAACTAACAACAACCTAAAAGTTAAGTAATAATAATACAATGATCACTCTTATTCCAAAGATCTAAGTTTAGTAACTGTTAATCATATTTTTACATATCATTTCTTAAGTCATAATTTCCTAGTCTGTCTATCCATCCGTACCTATCTACCTATCTGTTATCTATCTATAATTATATTTGCTGAGCCATTTCAAAGTAAGTTACAGAAATATTGACACTTCAAAATATTTTACATGCATCTCCTAAAAATAAGGACATTCTTCAAGAGTTTATTTCATCAGTTCCTCCAGTTCATACAGAAAATCAACAAAAATTCCCTAAGAAGTGTATTATCCAATCTATATTTAAACTTCCCCTTTTATCCTCAAAATGAGTAGCTCTTGTTTTTTGTTTTTTTTTTTTCTAAATACACATCCAACTGTTAGTACTGCTAAATTTGATCCCTTTTTAAAGAAAATGGCCACTAGATTTTATTAAGGGAAAGGCCCACTTATTTTTTCCCCTTGGCAATTCTCAAGTAATCTGTGGAATATCCCCTCGACACTGTTCAAAATTCTATTTTCCTGAAATCCTTCACCTTCAAACATTGGTTTTAGCCTCTCTCCCTCCCCCTCCCTTTCCCTCTTTCTCCTTCTCTCTCTCTGTCTCATTCATACACACATAAACACAAAGGATGTTTTTTCAATCTTTTACAATCAATTACAGAAAAGATAACAATAAAACAGTAAGTTGCTGTTGTTATTATCGTTATTCAAATATTCCAGATTTAGCCAGTAAGGGCCCCTTAGGTTGATCTCTTTATTCTTTGGCATGCCGTTGTGTCAGTTTTTGCATTCTTGTCTGCTTTCTGGCATAAGATGTCCTACCATTACTTGATACTTTTCCTTTCCTGGTTCTGGAGTCTAGGTTCCTTGTAGTGGGGAATGATTCTGAGAAACTAATATGTCCTTTCTTCTGATTCACTGATACTCTCTCGTCTCTGTAACTGCTTCCTTTTCCCCTTCACCACCAGTTCTCCAAGCAATACCTCCTATTTTCGGTGCCTCTCTTTCTTCTAGAACTGGGGACTTCCCAAGACTACCACACGGGCCCATGCGCTTTCCAAGCTTCTTCCTTTCAAATTTCCAGGGGCTAGGAGGCTAACTCATTGGTGTCAAATTGTTTTTGGTATTTTCCACCTTGAAAGGTACCTCTCTTTCCTTTTCCACACTATCCCAATGTACCTCCCTGTTTTCATGGCTGTTCTCAGAAGGCCCACTGAAATGGAAAATAATTTTTTTTAAAGCACTATCTCCAAAGAAATTTAAATTTAGGTACCAACCACTATGGCTGAAGGTGAAGAAATTGAAGATTTTTACCAACTTCTTCAGTCTGAAATTGATCAAACATGCAATCAAGATGCATTGATAATTACTGGGGATTGGAATGCAAAAGTTGGAAACAAAGAAGAAGGATCAGTAATTGGAAAATATGGCCTTGGTGTTAGAAATGATGCCAGAGATCGCATGAAAGAATTTTGCAAGACCAACGACTTCTTCATTACACATACATTTTTCAACAACATAAATGGCAACTATACACGTGGACCTCACCAAATGGAATACACAGGATTCAGATCGACTCATCTACGGAAAGAGACCACAGGAAAAGCTCAATATCATCAGTTACAACAAGGCCAGGGACTGACTGCAAAACAGACCATCAATTGCTTGTATGCAAGTTCAACTTGAAACTGAGGGAAATTAAAACAAGTCCAAGAAAGCCAAGGTACACACTTGAGTATATGCCATTTGAATTTAGATACCATCTGAAAAATATATTTGACACAGAAATGGACAGAGGTAATTTGGGAAGATAATATTTGATAGGATGATATCCATGTGCCAACAATGAAGACCAGTTAATACAACTATTATTCAAATTTACCCATTAACAGCTAATGCCAAAGATGAAGAAATTGGAGATTTTTACCAATTTCTACAGTCTGAAATTTACCAAGCAGGCAATCAAGATTACTGGTGATTGGAAAGCAAAAGTTGGAAACAAAGAAGAAAGCTCCATGGTTGGAAAATACGGCGTTTGTCATAGAAATGATTCCAGCAATCATGTGATAGAATTTTACAAGAAAAATGACCTATTAATTACAAATACCATTTTTCAACAACATAAATGGCAACTGTACATGTGGACCTTGCCAGATGGAATATACGGGAATAAAATCAACTATGTCTGTGGAAAGAGACAATGGAGAAGCGCAGTAACATCAGAATAAGGCTAGGAGCCAACTGCGGAACAGACCTTCACTTGCTCTTATGCAAGTCCAAGTTGAAGCTGAAGAAAATTTAAAAAAGTCCATAAGAGCCAAAGAATGAACTTAAGTATTATCTACCTGAACTTAGAGACTATTTCAAGAATAGATTTGACCCATTGAACACTAATGACTGAGGACAAGATGAGTTGTGGGATGACACCAAGGATATCATTCAAGAAGAAAGCAAAAGGTCATTAAAAAGACAGGAAAGAAAACAAAAACAGAAACAAAATGGAGGTCATAAGAGACTCTGAAACTTGCTCTTGAATGTATGGTAGCTAAAGTGAAGGGAAGAACCAATGAAGTAAAAGAGCTGAGCAGTTGACTTCAAAGGCCAGATGGAGAAGACAAAGTAAGGTGTTATAATGAAGTATGCAAAGACCTGGAATTAGAAAACCAGAAGAGAAGAACACTCTTGACATTTCTCAAGCCAAAAGATCTGAAGAAAAAATTCAAGTCTCCAGTTGCTATATTGAAAGATTCTATGGGCAAAATATTGAATGAAGAAGGAAGCATCAAAAGAAGATGGAAAGAATACAGAGTCACTGTACCAAAAAGAATTGGTCGATGTTCAGTCATTTTAGGAGGTAGCATATGATCAAGAACCAATAGCACTAAAGCAAGAAGTATAATCTGCACTGAAGACATTAGCAGAGAAACAAAGCTCTAGCAATTGACAGAATATCGACTGAGATGTTTTCAACAAATGAATACAACTCTGGAAGCTCTCACTTGTCTATGCCAAGATATTTGGAAGACAGCTACCTGGCTAGCTGACTGGAAGTAATCCATATTTGTGCCCATTCCAAAGAAAAGTGATCAAACAGATTGTGGAAATTATCAAACAGTATCATTAGTATCACACCCACATAAAATTTTGCTGAAGATAATTCAAAAATGGTTGCAGCAATACTTCCACAGAAAACTTCCAGAAATTTCAGCTGGATTCTGAAGAGTATGTGGAAAGAGGTATATCATTGGTGATATCAGATGGATCTTGGCCAAAAGCAGAGAATATCCAAAAGTTTACCTGTGATTTATTGACTGTGCAAAGGCACATGACTATGTGGATCGTGATAAATTATGGATAACATTCCTAAGAATAGAATTCCAGAATACTTAATTATGCTCATGTGAACCTGTACATAGACCAAGAGACAGTCATTTGACAATAACAAGGGGATGCTGAGCAGTTTCAAATCAGAAAAAGTGTGCATCAGGTTTTTATCCTGTCACCATACTTATTCAGTCTGTACGCTGAGCAAATAATCCAAGAAGCTGGACTATATGAAGAAGAACAGGGCATCAGGATTGGAGAAAGACTCATTAAAAACCTGTAATATGCAAATGACACAAACTTGCTTACTGAAAGCAAAGAGGACTTGAAGCACTTACTGACGATGTTCAAAGATCACAGCCTTCAGTATGGATTACATCTCAACATAAAGAAAACAAAAATTCTTACAACTGGTCCAATAAGTAACATCATGATAAACAGAGAAAAGACTAAAGTTCTCTAGGATTTCATTTTACTTGGATCCACAACCAATACCCATGGAAGCAGCAGTCAAGAAATCAAAAGACATATATTACACTAGGGAAATGTGCTGCAAAAAACTAAAGAGTTAAAAAGCAAAGACGTAACTTTGAGGACTAAGGTGAGGCTGACCCAAGCCATGGTATTTCCAATTACCTCATATGCATGGGAAAGCTGGACAATGATGAAGGAAGACCAAAGAAGAATTGACGCCTTTGATTACGGTATTGGTGAGAATACTGAATACACCATGAACTGCCAGAAGAACAAATGTGTCTTGGAAGAAGTACAGCCAGAATGCTCCTTAGAAGTGAGGTTGTTGGGACTTCGTCTCATTTACTTTGGATGTGTTATTAGGAGAGACCAGAGAGAGAAGGACATCATGCCTGATAAAGTAGAGGGTCAGTGAAAAGTGGAAGACTGTCAATGATATGGATTGGCTCAGTGCCTGCAACAATGGCTCAATCATAGCAACGACTGATTGTAAGGATGGCACAGGACTGAGCAGTGTTTTGTTTTGTTGCATATAAGGTTGCTATGAGTCAGAACTGACTGGAAAACACCTAACAGCAACAAGAATTTTTGCATTTTGTACTCATTCTATATAAACAGTTTCTAATCTAATTATGCATTTGTAATTTTGAATTACTTTTTTTAAAGTAGTCTCTCAAAATCGTGGAAGTGGTTCCAGCAAAATGGCGCTCTAGGCAGAAGCACCACGCCGTCCCTCCACAGCAAAGAAGTGAAAAACTAAGCCGAACAGAGAAAACAACAATCCTGAAACCCTAAAACAGCAAATGAAGAGATAAAGAACTCAGCCAAGCACCAGATGGAGTGAGAAAACTGACGGAGAACGGAGAGCAAGGAGAGATTCATGCAGAGGTCCCCTATCAGCTAACACAACCTGGATCCACCATCTTGGACTCCTATCGGAGACTAGCAAACGGGGTACAAGAGAGCAGTTTCACAGAGCTTCCAGAGGGAGACAAAACAACCGGTAATTTGCGGTGTGCGCTTTCTTACCCCCCACCCTTCTTCACCCCCACTCAGCCTCCTCTGCTTCCCTCGGTCACAATCTCTTGTCCTGGAAGCACCGGCTGCTTGGATTCCACCCACCCTAATGGGCCGGCTCTCTGAGTGCCATTTGTTGGCTGCTGGTGTTGCTTTTTTTCTGCTTCTTTTGATTTCTTCCTTACCTCTCACCACCTCCCCCTCCTTTCTCTCAAATACCTGGCTCTGTACACCATCTTTGCTTCTTCCTGAGGGGCTGTGGAGCTCCGTTCGAGTGTGGAGCTGCTTCCCGTTCTGAGCTGCCGCGCTGGTGGGATCCCGGGGCTTTTGTTCATTTGTTTGTTTTGAACTGTTTGTTCGTTTTCTTTTCCTTTTCTTGAGTTGGGAGCCCGTTCTGGCCAGGCTGTACTGTGTGGCATGGAACCTACCCCCTCAGCTTGCACGAACATGCAGAGAGATCCCTCAAGGCATTTCTTTTTTTGTTGGTTTTTTATTTTTTATTTTTTTCTGTTTTTTGGGGGGCTTTTCTTGTTCTTTTTTATTTTAATTTGTTTTGTTTTCTTTTCCCTCATTTTCACTTTTTGTCTTTCTTCATTACTCAGTTTCTCTTCTCTCTATATCTTCCTTCTCTTCCTGTTCTCTGAATACCTGGCATTGTATACCTCTATGCCTTCTAGCCAGGCTGTACTGCAACACCTGAAAATGACTTCCCCAGACCACATAGCCATACTGGTGGGATCCTTGGGAACTTTGCTGTTCTTTTCCATTTCTGATTTTTATTTATTCATTCTTTTCTTTTCTTTTTTTCTTCCTCTTCCCCTTTTTGTTTTTCTCCATTTCATAATCTCTCATCTCTCCACTCCAACGGCAAGCTCCCCTAGCATTCTTTTTTGTTTGTTTGTATGTTTTTGATTCCTGTTCCTCTCTCCTTTCTCCCATATCCATCTTAGCTCCACACATAAAAATCTCCCCCCTACATCCTGCCTACCTGCACCATGCACTTAACATCACACCACCAGGCAGCACAGGCATGGCCTACTGGAACCTGCCCTGCACTGACTACTGACCTGCCCTGGTGGCTGTAGTATGTGCCACAAAAAACCCATCCCAGTAACTCCTCTTCAGGTAGACCTGCCCTGCCGTACCACATCTGAGTGACTGACACTGACAACTGTAGAAGGAGGCAAAAAGGCTTGTGGCCCACAGACGAGCAAACAACAAAGAACACACAGCCCGCCTGCTCAAACATAGCTAAATTCTTTTAAAAAAGGGACAAAACAAACAAATCTACAATCAGTAGATGAGAAAAATAACTACTGAATGCCCTGAATACAGCAGACAATATCAAAACATTTACAAAAACAGGACAGCATGGTTCCAGTAGGTGTTCAAAATAAAACACCAGATAACTTTCCAGTGGAAGAAAATGCACTACAACTACCTGATAGGGAATTCAAATCTGTAATACTCAAAATTCTCCAACAGCTGAAGCAAAAAACAGACAAAAATGAGGAAAAAATAGACAAATTCATGGAAAATACAGACAAAAAATTGGAAGAATTCAGGAAAATAGTGCAGGAACAAAATGTCAAAATAAATTCACAGATAGAAATTATATAAAAACAACTATTAGAAATCCAAAATATAAATAACAAGATTTCAGAAATGGACAGTGTGATAGAAGGGCTGAGAAGCAGATTTGAAATGGTGGAAGACAGGATCAGTGGAATTGAAGACAAACACTTGGCTACAACTCTGTTTCAGGAAAACTCAGAAAAAAGAACAAAGAAAAATGAAGAGACCCTGAGAGTTATGTGGGATACAATCAAAAGCAAAAATTTTCGAGTCATTGGAGTTACAGAACAGGAGGAGAAAACAGAAAACACAGAGAGGATCGTTGAAGAACTGCTGACAGAAAGCTTCCCCAGTATCATGAAAGATGAAAGTTGTCCATCTGAGAAGCTCAAAGAACCCCATATAAGATAGACCCCAAAAGAAAATCACCAAGGCATATCATAATCACACTCTCCAAAACCAAAGACAAACAAAGAATCCTGAGAGCAGCTCATGAAAAACAAGAAGTCACATACAGAGGAGAAACAATAAGACTAAGCTCAGATTATTTGGCAGAAACCATGCAGG
>NW_004443970.1:5399436-5412447 GCF_000243295.1 Trichechus manatus latirostris
AAAAAAAAAAAAAAAACTAAAAAAAAATTTGTGGAAGCTTTAGGTTTTACTTAACTTGGCTCTACACCTGGTTAAAAGTTCTATTTATGAAGCCAGAGCAACTTGGATCTTAATTAGCATCCACTGTTTGTAACTTTCGGAAGCGTTTCTTAAGGATTTTGGACTTCTGTAACAGTGCCTACTGTATGGGATAGTTGTGTTAATTAAATGATGTAATGAATATAAAATGGCTAGTACAGCCTCCTCTCCTCTCCTTACCCTTATTTGGTGATTTGATGGGCACCAAAATTTTGTGCCCCTCACCCCAGACACACCACTATAATACATTGTTTTATACACACACGCCCACACACATACACACATATGCATGCATTTAGGTTAAATATTATATTGTCATAGTCAAATAACTGAACAATAAACTTTTAATAACTTCTTTGTTTATTAAGTTTGAAACTCTTAATAAAGTTAGGCCCAGGAGAATTTTGTTGAAAAGAAAAACATAGTTACCAGCATCCTAACGAATAAGAGCGAAGCATCAAAAGATACAAAACTGAAAAGCAAAATACCCAGAAACTGATGACACAAATTTGTTGTAGGTCAGCTCAGTCAGGCACAGAAATAGCCCTATCGTCAATACTAGCCTCAGTAAATGACAACCAATGTTTCTAGCATATCTTCTCCTATCTAGATTCCACCCAATGTATACAGCAATGAAACATCTGCCGTTGAGTCCATTCTGACTCATGGTGATCCCATGTGTGTCAGGGTAGAGCTGTGCTCCATAGTGTTTTCAGTGGATGATTTGGGGAAGCAGATCACCAGCTCTTTTTTCTGAGGCTTCTCTGGGTGGAATTGAACAACCAACCTTTTGGTTAACAGCCAAGTGTGTTAACCATTTATACTACTCAGGGACTCCATGCAACTTTAGGTAAAACTATTTAGGTCAAGTTCTAATTTTATGGGGCTAAACGAAATAAAAGATGATGCCTGTGTCTATGCGTATAAGATTCTTCTCTCCTATTCTGTGAACAGTTTGATTGACAGTTTCGGTTTCTAGATTATAACTGTCAATATATAGAAAGTTCATCCACGCAATCGCTGTCCCAAACTCTTTGGTAAGTTACTTTCCTCATTTTCACACTAATTCCTTTACTTCAATTTGAGAAAATTTTCAGGTTAAACATTCTGTCTAAATCCAGTATTTCTTGTATTTCAATCTCTTTGACACTTTCGTCCCCTTTAATTTTTTCCTTTCTTTTTTCTTCTCTTTCATCCATTCACTCTCAGTTGGTCTCTTCTCTCATAACTTAGGATATACTCAGAAGGAAAAAAAAGTTTTAGATGAATTGCAAAGTGTGAAGTGTATAAATGGAAGTGGCATAAAAAAGATTCAAAAACTAGAGAATAGAAGAAGGCATTTTAAAATTAAATGCAAACAGTACTTCAGAGAGTACAAACAAAAGCAGGTGGGAAAAGGACGATCTCCAACAGCCAGAACCAGAAGGGGTACTAAAAGGTCAGTGCAGGAAGCAAACATCCTTCTCTCTCCTGGACAGAGAAGTAAATAGAAAATTCACAGGAGACTTGATCAGTAAAGGAACACTAAATAAAATTGCTACTCAGGAAACAAAAAATAAGTTTTCTACCAAAAAACAGTTTTAAGTTTCAAAATCCCACCTGAGGCTGTATCCACTATAATTTCTGAAGAAATAAATATCCATGTAGGTGGCTGAGGTGCTGTTGAAAAAGTAAGTTCCCTGCCACCAAAGAGATGTGGACTTTACTTATTTATTTCTTTCTCTTTACTAGCTGTAAAGTCCTCATAAGTTAAAAGTTTTTTTAATTTAAAAAAAAAATTAAATTTTTACTAGCTGTGTAACCTGTTGAAAATTAGTCAACCTTTCAGAGCCTCAGTTAATTAATGGCCATGTCTCACCAGGTCAATATACAGATTACATATAGAAAAAGTGCGGAGAACAGTGGAATGCGCACAGTAAAATCTTAAAAAAATTATAGTTTGCTTCCTTAGAGTCTGGATCATCAAGTTGAGAGTCTGTTTTCATGGTTGACAAACAAGAAGAAAGCATAATCTAAGCATAAGTTTGGATTGTTATTTAGAAGTTATGTAGAATTATAAATGGCCCATCTACACAGGAAGCAGATGAAAGATATCCAGCTTTCTTTGGTTCTTATGTGGCTCAAGCTTTCCATGGCCAAAAATGAATTAGGGAAATGAACAAATTTTAAGTAAGATCAAAGTACAGACTCACTTGGGTACTTCAGAATAAGGGTAGTATTGGCCAGAACCATTATTTTTTTCCCTCATGAATTAATTGAATTAATTCTCAGTTAATTTTTTTATTGTCAGCCCCAATGGGTTATAGGAATAACTCTGATGAATAAAATTTACCAACTGCTTAGTCAGAGCAGTTAGTTTTTGCAAACACTCAACCCATTTAACAGAGTTGATACTGAATAACAACATTCAATTTACTTCCAAAACTTTCCATTACCACAAACAGAAACTTTGTACCCATTAAGCAATACTATCTCATTCTCTCCTCTGATCAGTCCTTGGTAACCTCTAGTCTACTTTCCATCTCTATGAATTGCCTATTCTAAATATTTCATACATGTAGAATCATATAATATTCGATAATATTCATTTTTGTGTCAGATTTATTTCACTTAGCATGTTTTCAAGGTTTATCCATGTTATAACATGTATTAGAATTTCTTTCCTTTTTACAGCTGAACAAGATTTCCTTGTGTGTATGTACACATTTTATTTCTCATTGATCTCTTGATAGACAGTTGGGTTGTTTCCACCTTTTGGCTACTGTGACTAATACTGCAATGAACATTGGTGTACAGGTAATATATACATATATATATTTAATCCTGTAACAATCTATTATAAACCATCTTCTTGTCAATAAATGTATATTTAAAATATGAGATTACATGAAGTTTCAAAACTTATGACATATCAGCTTTTTTAGTGTTTTTTCCCATAATTCCCTGAATTTGAATTACTTGATTCTCTTATTTAAGAGAATAATCAATTGTGAGTCTGCTTATTATGGAATATATCTTTTCGGCTTTTAGCATCCTCCATGTAGCTGAGTTATAGTTTCAGTTTTTGTTGCCAACTGCATCTTATTCATTTTCCAGGTCTACCTTGGCAGAAATTCAAAGGCATAAATCAACCTACCAATGAGGTATATATACACTTAATTGAGACAGAAAAAGTTTTTTTTTTATATTTTCTTTTATTAGATGTCAAAAAACTTTCTGGGGGACTAAAGAACTTTATTCATTTATGGAGAGCACTTTACTATAATGAAACATGGAATTAAAAGTTGAATGAGTGAAAATTCAATAGCTAATTATAATGTATGGCTGTTGAGGTCTCCTAATGAGTGGAATGACTCATAGCAAACAGAATTATTACTGGGAGACAGCAGAATTATTCTTGAAGCAGATTTAAAAAGAAATATTTAACAAGTAGAAGGAAAAAATATAAAACTCAAGGTATTATTTATTAAACAATATAATATCCAATGCCAGATCCTTTTCAAGTAGGAATTTTGGTAAGACCTTTTGACTAATTTAAAAAATGTTTTCTAGGAGCCAGCTCTATTTTTATCTTATTTATTTATTTTTTGTGTTACCTTTAAAAATAATAATACAATGGAGTTCTCGTCATTGACAAACTTCTACATCAAATCAGTGGTAAGGATGTTAAAAACAATGTTGAGTCATCAACAAAGCCCAGATTTAGGTGAAATGATCATTGATCTGCTAGGAGACTGTAATTTTTTCAATATTTTATATATTTACTGAGCACCTCTTCAGTACCAGGCATTATGCTAGATGTGGAGAATGAAAATGTATATGGAAAAAAAATCAGTGAAATTTCAGTATGTATGGGGAGGAGTGGGCAATAGAAAGTAAAAATTAATTACTACATGAATTTTTAAGAGCCTCCGCCAAAAAAGAAGAGGATTTGGGACAAGGCAATCTTTGTTTACTTGTAGCATTGTGATGGTTAATGTTATGGGTGTACTTGGCTAGGCTATAATTCTCAATGATTTGGCAGACACTACGTATCACCTCTCATTCTGTGATCTGATGTAAGCAGCCAATCCGTTGGAAGAGAATTTTCTTTGGGGGTGTGGCCTGCATTCATGATACAAATAAATGTTCTGGCAAAGCTTTACTCTCTCTGGGTCCTGCATTCCTCTTGCCATCCTCTGACCTCCAGTTCTTGGGACATTCAGCCTGCTGCCTGACCTGCAGATTTTGAATTTGCCGGCTCCTGCAACCTCATGATTCAATAGCTTACCTCCAGACCTGCAGATTTTGGGTTTGTCAGCCCCTGCAACTACATGACTCAGGAGAAGCCTCCAGCCTGACATCTGACCCACAGATTTGGGACTTGCCAGCTTCCACAATTCTGTGAGCCATTTCCTTTAAATAAATCTCTGTACGTATGTTTATACAACTGTCCTAGCGGTGCAGTGATTAAGAGTTTGGTTGCTAACCAAAAGGTAGGCAGTTCAAATTTACCAGGCACTCCTTGCAAACCCTATGGGGCAGTCCTACTCTATCCTATAGAATTGCTATGTGTTGGAATAAACTCTACAATGGGTTTGGTTTTTTGGTTTATATATATTTATTATATACACGCTTCACTGATTTTGCTCCTGTAGAGAACCAAGCCTATGAAAATTATCAAGTTATTGTTCACAAGTTATCTCTACTTTCTGTGAAGGCTTTCCTAATTCAACTCCATCACATATTAGACATCACACCCAAAGAGTCCACTGTTCCCTTCTGTACATGTATAATCTATGTCTATTTTACAGTTCACCACAATTAAATGCATTATTAAGACACTTGTTTTTCTTTTTTTGTAATTTCTGGTTTTCTCTATTATACTGTGAATACATGAGGATTTACTCATTTTTATATTTCTTGCCCAAACTTAATATTTATTTTATAAGTGCTTTTTTTGTCTTTTTAACTAATTAATTTTTTTGTGAATTAGTTAATGTAAACTCCATGAGAAAAGGGATATGATGTATTTTATTCTCCAATGGATCTCTAGCCTTTTGCCTGACAGTTAATGACACATGGTAGATATTCAATACATGTGCTGAATAACTGCATACGGGAAAAAAGTCCTGAGTTGCTGCACTATAGTTATATATTTTAATAGAAGGGTGATGAATAAAAAAAGATAAGTAGGAGCAAGAAAAAATAGGGTAGCCATGTAGTAAAGTCATGTCCAGAGACTAGGGAAACAGAAAAGATCAACGGTTTGAAATCATATCAATTGATGAAAAATATAGAAATAATACACTATCACGATACTTATATCTTTGTACCAACTGTTTTGAACAATATAATTGATATCACACAAGTAACATTTTTCTGAAGATCATCAAAAGCAGATGCAGCAGTGCATCAACAGGGAACTGCCAGAAATTCAAGCTGAATTCGGAAGAGGACTTGGAACAAGGGACATCATTGCTGATGTCAGATGGATCCTGGCTGAAAGCAGAGAATACCAAAAAGATGTTTACCTGTGTTTTATTGACTATGCAAAGGCATTCTACTCTTTGGATCATAACAAATTATTGATGACATTTAGAAGAATGGGAATTCCAGAACACTTAATTATGCCAGTGAGGAACCTGTATGTAAACAAGAGGCAGTAGTTCGAACAGAACAAGGAGATACTGTGTGGTTTAAAGTCAGGAAAGATGTGCTTCGGGGTTGTATTTTTTCACCATACTTATTCAATCTGTGTACCGAGCAAATAATCTTAGAAACTGGAAAATATGAAGAAGAACATGGAGTCAGGTTTGAAGAAAGACTCATGAACAACCTGGGATATGCAGATGACACAATCTTACTTACTGGAAGTGAAGAAGACTTTAAGCATTTATCAATGAAGATCAAAGACCACAGCCTTCAGTATGGATTGCACCTCAACATAAAGACAACAAAAATTCTCACAACTGGACCAATAAGTAACATCATGATAAATGGATCTGCAATCAACACCCATGGAAGCAGCAGTCAAGAAATCAAATGACACATTGCATTGGCCAAATCTGCTGCAAAATACCTCTTTAAAGTGTTTAAAAGCAAAGATGTCACTTTGCAAACTAAAGTGTTTTCCATTGCCTCTTATGCATTTGAAAACTGGACAATGAATAAGGAAGACAGAAGAAGAATTGATGCCTTAGAATTATGGTGTTGGTGATGAATATTGAATATACCATGGACTGCCAAAAGAACAAACAAATGTGTCTTGGAAGAAGTACAGCCAGAACGCTCCTTAGCAGCAAGGATGGTGAGACTTCGTCACACATACTTTGGATATGTTATCAAGAGGGACCATTCTCTGGAGAAGGACATCATGCTTGGTTAAGTGGAGGGTCAGTGAAAAAGAGGAAGCCCCTCAATAAGATGGAGTGACACTGTGGCTGCATCGATAGGCTCAAGCATAACAAGGATTGTGAAGATGACACAGGACCTGACAGTATTCACTCTGTTTTACAGAGGGTTGCTATGAGTTGGAACTGACTCAACAGCACCTAATAACATCAACAACAACTTCTTATTAAGGAGAAAGTCATTGCAACCCTGAAGTGCAAACCTGGTGTCATGGAGTGGAAGCAGTAATTCTTCTATAAAACACAAATCATGATTCAAGTTTCTAGCATGCGAGGAGGTCTTCTATAAATGTTGAATAATGTAATTAGTGTCCTTAGTTGTGGTGATTGACTTAATTTAATAAGGAAAAACCAGTAAAATTTTTAGGAGGGAAAATATTTTGGATTGTGCATAGCTCCAGTGTGAAGGCAATAGGAAATAAAAGAATGAAAATGATATTACCTAACCTATAGTGGATGTTTGATAAATAATTATAATTGAACAAATGAATAACT
Organism: Trichechus manatus latirostris; assembly: GCF_000243295.1. Classification (NCBI taxonomy): domain Eukaryota; kingdom Metazoa; phylum Chordata; class Mammalia; order Sirenia; family Trichechidae; genus Trichechus; species Trichechus manatus. The sequence continues at coordinate 5,406,402 of NW_004443970.1, forward strand.
GTAGTGAGCACAAACATTGTAATATATGACTGTTTACAATCATTCTTCACATACGTCCTCAGTTTCTCCCTTAATTTAGTTCCCCATATTTCCATGTGAGGAGAAAGAGGTGGGGTTAATTTACAAAATATAAAATGGAGGAGGGGGCAGGAATAATAAAAAAAAAGTCCTGGAGGATTTCAACTGAAAGAGAAGGAGGAGTATGGTGCAAGAGAACAGGAAGTAGAGGAATTTGAGAAGTGGTTCAGGTGACAAAAGTACAATTTGACCCATTGGGTCTGGCTGGAAGAGACCATCAAATTTAACAGGAGTTCAGTAGGAAATAATATTAATTGGAATTTAAGAAGGGAAAGGTACCATCTTTTTTCTCTGAACTCTTGATGTATTTTGAATTTTGCATTATTCCATTCTTAACCAAATTATTTTTCCTTCCAAACTGGCTTCTTGGATTTTAATTTTATGATTATTCCTTTATACACTGTCCTTATAGAATGTTTCCTAATATATTTACAGCTAAAAACACTTTCTTGAACTATAATTTCATATATTCCTGTGCCATATTAGCACTTCCAAACTTACAATCATCTGTTTTTTTTTCTTTTTTCTAATCTTATCATTAGTAATAAGTACTACATACAACATAGCAGAGCATAATTTGCTGATGTTGTCATTCTCAGATGTTCACTCGCAGATGTTCAAAGAGCAGACTTATAAAGATATTGATAATAAAAGGCAATAATAAGGAAAACTAAAAAAAAGATATTCAATTTATGTCATACCTGAGTAACCATGAAATCGTCAAAATGGAACCCCATCATAAGTTGGATACTACCTGTGCAATGAAACCTGTGAGAACCGGAACTCTAAGGGACTGCCTTGTTTTTCGATGTCTCACAAATTTTCTGCCTTTTACAGTGTGTAAACTTACCACATTTCTATCATTCATTTCAGTAGAAAATATTTGAGTTTTCCTTCTTTGATAATTTTCTGCCTTTTACTGGTTCTAGCTTTTGCAGATTTTTATATATAAATATAAGCATAAGTATAAATATAGATATAAAAATAAATACACTTATAAATATAAATCCCCCACAAGTCTGTCAGTTTGTCCTACTGTGGGGACCTGCGTGTTGCTGTGATGCTGGAAGTTATGCCACCAATATTCAAATACCAGCAGTACCACCCATGGTAGACAGGTTTCAGCTGAGCTTCCAGACTAAGACAGGCTGGGAAGAAGAACCTGGCAGTCTACTTCTGAAAAGAATTAGTCAGTGAAAAGTTTATGAATAGTAGTGGAACACTGTCTGATATAGTGCTGGAAGGTAAGCCCCTCAGGTTGGAAGGTATTCAAAATTCAACTGGGGAAGAGCTGCCTCCTCAAAGTAGAGTCAGCCTTAATGATGTGGATGGGGTCAAGCTTTCAGGACCTTCATCTGCTAATGTGGCATGACTCAAAATGAGAAGAAAACCTCCAAATATCCATTAATAATTGGAAACTGCAATGTACAAAGTATGAATCTAGGAAAATTGGAAATCATCAAAAATGAAATGGAATGCATGAAAATCAATATCCTAGGCATTAGTGAGCTGAAATGGACTAGTAGTATTGGCAATTTTGAATTCAACAATCAAATAGTCTACTATGCTGTGACTGACAACTTGAAGAGGAATGGCATTGCATTCATCACCAAAAAGAACATTTGAAGATCTATCCTGAAATACAACACTGTCAATGATAGGATAATATCCAGCTGCCTACAAGAAGACCAGTTAATACTGCTATTATTCAAATTACTCACCAGCCACTAAGCCCAAAGATGAAGAAATTGAAGATTTTTACCAACTTCTGCAGTCTGAAATTGATCAAACATTCAATCAGGATGCATTGATAATTCCTGGTGATTAGAATGTGAAAGTTGGAAACAAAAAATAAGGATTGGTAGTTGGTAAATATGGCCTTGGTGATGGAAATGATTCTGGAGATCGCATGATTCAATTTTGCAGGACCAACGACTTCTTCTTCATTGCAAATACCTGTTTTCAACAACACAAACGGCAACTATACACCTGGATCTCACCAGATGGAATACACAAGATTCAAATCGATTACACCTGTGGAAAGAGGACAATGGAAAAGTTCAATATCATCGGTCGGAAAAAGGCCAGGGGTGAGTGCGGAACACACCATCAATTGCTCATATGCAACTTCAAGTTGAAGCTGAAGAAAATTAGAAAAAATCCAGGAGAGCCAAAGTACAACCTTGAGTATATCCTACATGAATTTAGAGACCACCTTAAGAATAGATTTGATGTGTTGAACACTTATGACTGAAGACCAGATGAGTTGTGGAATGACATCAAGGGCATCATACGTGAAAAAAGCAAGAGGTCATTAAAAAGACAGGAAAGAAAGAAACGACAAAAATGGATGCCAGAAGACACTCTGAAGCTTAAACTTGAAAATCTAATAGCTAAAGTAAACAAAAGAAATGGTAAAGTAAAAGAGCTGAACAGAAAATTTCAAAGGGTGACTCCAGAAGACCAAGTAAAATATTATAATGATATGTTCAAAGACCTGGATTTAGAAAACCAAAAGGGAAGAACACTCTCAGCATTTCTCAAGCTGAAAGAACTAAAGAAAAATTCAAGTCTTGAGTTTCAATATTGAAGGATTCTATGGGGAAAACATTAAATGACGCAGGAAGCATCAAAAGAAGATGAAAGGAATACACAGAGTCACTATAGAAAAAATAATTTGTAGACGTTCAACCATTTCAGGAGGTAGTATATGATCATGAGCCAAGGGTACTGAAAGAAGAGGTTGAAGCTGCATTGAAGGCATTGGTGAAAAATAAGTCTCCAGGAATTGAGGGAATACCAATTGAGATGTTTCAACAAACAGATGCAGTGCTAGAGGTGCTCATGCGTCTATGCCGATAAATTTGGAAGGTAGCTACCTGACCAACTGAATGGAAAAGATCCATATTTATGCGTATTCCCACAAAAGGTAAACCAACCAAATGTGGAAATTATCAAACAATATCATTAATATCACATGCAAGTAAAATTTTGCTGAAGATCATTCAAAAGTGGCTGCATCAATATGTCCACAGGGAACTGCCAGAAATTCAAGCCAGACTGAGAAGAGAAGGTGGAACTAGGGATATTATTTCTGTCAGATTGATCCTGGTTGAAAGCAGAGAATACCAAAAAGATATTTACCTGTGTTTTATTGACTATACAAAGGCATTAAACTGTGTGGAATATAACAAATTATGGAAAACATTGCAAAGAATGGGAAACCCAGAACACTTAATTGTGCTCATGAGGAATCTGTACATAGACCAAGAGGCAGTCATCTGAACAGAATGAGGGACACTGTGAGGTTTAAATTCAGGAAAAATGTGTCAAGGTAGTATCCTTTCACCATACCTATTCAATCTGAATGATGAGCAAATAATCAGAGAAGCTGGATTATATGAAGAAGAATGGGGCATCAGGATTGGAGAAAGACTCATTAACAACCTTTGTTATGCAGATGATACAACCTAACTTGCTGAAAGTGAAGAGGTCTTAAAACATTCATCAATGGAGATCAAAGACTATAGCCTTCAGTATGGATTGCACCTCAACATATAGAAAACAAAGATCCTCACAACTGGGCCAATAAGCAACATCATGATAAACACAGAAAAGATTGAAGCTATCAAGGATTTCATTTCACTTGGATCCACAATTAGCACCCATAGAAGCAGCAGTCAACAAATCAAAAGACACATTGCACTGGGCAAGTCTGCTGCAAAAGACCTCTTTAAAGTGTCAAACACCAAAGAGGTCACCCTGAAGACTGAGGTACACCTGACCCAAACTTTGGTGTTTTTAATCTTAGGCCACAGAGTAACCCTCAACAAAATCCAAAACATTGAGGAGGGGTTCCGGCAAAATGGCGCTCTAGGCAGAAGCACCACGCCGTCCCTCCACAGCAAAGATCCGAAAAACTTAGCCAAACAGAGAATACAACAATCCTGAAACCCTAAAACATCAAATGAAGAGCTAAAGAACTCAGCCAAGCACCAAATGGAGTGAGAAAACTGGCGGAGAATGGAGAGCGAGGAGAGATTCATGCAGAGGTACTCTACAAGCTAATGCAGCGCGAATCTGCCATCTTGGACTCCTATCGGAGACCAGCAAACAGGGGGTATGAGAAAGCGGCCTCACTTAGCTTCCAGCGGGAGACAAAACAACTGGTAACAGGCAATATACGCTTTCTCACCCCCCACACTTCTTCACCCCAATTCGGCCTCCTCTGCTTCCTGCGGCCACAGTCTCTTGACCGGGAAGCAGCGGCTGCTTGTATTCCACACACCCAAACGGGTGGCTCTTTTTTCTGCTTCTTTTTATTTCTTCCTTGCCTCTCCCCACCTCCCCCTCTTTTCGCTTGAGTACCTTGCTCTGTGCGAAATCTTTGCTTCTTCCTGAGGGGCTGCAGAGTGCCGGTAATTTGTGATATACACTTTCCCACTCTCTACCCTTCTTCACCCACACTCGACCCCTCTGCTTCCCATGGACACAGTCTCTTGTCCAGAAACACCAGCCTGAACTGGCTGGCTCTCTGAGTGCCATTTGTTGGCTGCTAGTGTTGCTTTTTTTTTTTTTTTCTGCTTCTTTTGATTTCTTACTTGCCTCTCGCCACCTCCCCCTCCCTTTGCTCAAGTACCTGGCTCCGTGCGCCATCTCTGCTTCTTCCTGAGGGACTGCGGAGCTCCGTTAAAGTGTGGAGCTGTTTCCCGGTTTGGGCTACCACGCTGGTGGGATCCCGGGGCTTTTGTCTGTTTGTTTGTTTTAAATTGTTTGTTTGTTTTCTTTTCCCTTTCTTGAGTTGGGAGCCCTTTCTGGTGGGGTGGTGCTGCATGGCAGGGGGACTTCCCCCTTGGCTTGCATAGACGTGCAGAAGGATCCCTGAGGACATTTCTTTTTTTGTTTTTTTTTTTTCTTCTCTTTTTTGGGGGTGCCTTTCTTTTTTTTTTTAATTTGCTTTGTTTTCTTTTCCCTCTTTTTCCCTTTTTTTCTTTCTTCATTGTTCAGTTTCTTGCCTCTCTATATCTTCCTTTTCTTTCTGTTCCCTGAATACCTGGCATTGTATACCTCTACGCCTTCTAGCCAGGCTGTACTGCAACACCTGAGAGCAACTTCCCCAGGCCTCATAGCTGCACTGGTGGGATCCCTGGGAACTTTATGGTTTTTTAACCTTTCTGATTCTTATTTATTCATTCTTTTCTTTTCTTCCCCCTCCTCTTTCTGTTTTTTTCCATTTCATAGTCTCTCATCTCTCCACTCCAACGGCAATCTACCCTAGCATTCTTTTTTGTTTGTTTGTATGTTTTTGGCTCTTTTTCCTCTCTCTTCTCTCCCATATCCATCTTAGCTCCACGTATAACTAGCTCCCCACTGCATCCTGCCTAACCGCACCGTGCACTTGACATCACACCACCAAGCAGCACAGGCACGGCCTACTGGAACCTGCCCTGCACTGATTACCGACCCACCCTGGTGGCTGTAGTAAGTGCCACAAACAACCCGTCCCAGTAACTCCTCTTCAGCTAGACCTGCCCTGATGTATCATATTTGAGTGACTGACCCTGCCAGTTAAAGAAGGAGACAAAAAGTATTGTTCCCACAGACGAGCAAACAACAAAGAACACACAGTCTGCCTGCTCAGACATAGTCAAATTTTAAAGGAAAAAAAAGGGGGACGAAACAAACAAATCTACAACCAATAAACGAGAAAAATAACTACTGTATGCCCCGAGGACAGGAGACAATAACAAAACATTTACAAAAACAAGACAGGATGGTTCCAGTAGGTGTACAAAATAAAACACCAGATGACCCTCTTCTGGAAGAAAATGCACTAGAACTACCTGACAGGGAATTCAAATCTCTAATACTCAGAATTCTCCAAGAACTGAGGCAAAAAGCTGACAAACATGAGGAAAAAATAGACAAATTCATGGAAAATATGGACAAAAAATTGGAAGAATTCAGG
>NW_004443970.1:5418518-5454011 GCF_000243295.1 Trichechus manatus latirostris
AACAAAATTCTAACTCACAAAAAAAGACCAGACTTACTGGCCTGACAGAGACTGGAGAAACCCTGAAAGCATGGCCCCCAGACACCCTTTTAGCTCAGTAATGATTTTACTCCTGAGGTTCAGCCTTCAGCCGGTGTGTGGACAGCCCCGTAAAACCAAATGGAACTAATGAGGCACAGCAGTCCAGGGACAAGGGCCAGAAGGCAAAAGGTAACACTAAAGTTAGTGATAGGGAACCCAAGGTTGAGTAAGAATAGTGTTGATGTGTTGTGAGGTTGTTAACCATTGTTATAGGGCAACATGTGTACTAACTGTTTAATGAGAAACTATTTTGTTTTGTAAACCCTCATCTAAAGTGAGAATAGCAGCACGACTGGAAGAGCGTAGTCAATGTCACCGAACTGTGCATGTAGAAATTTTTGAAATGGTGTATCTTTGGCTGTGTGTATTTTCACCAAAAAAAAAAAAAAAAATAAGGTTGAGAAGGGAGAGGGTTGACATGTCATGGGGTTGTTAACGAATATCATAAAACAATATGTGTACTACTGTTTCATGAGAAAGTATTTGTTCTGTAAACCTTCACCTGAAGTGCAACAAAAAATAAAATTTAGTCAATAGAATTGTTCATCATATCAAAAAAAAAGAGATAGACCACAACCAAGTAGGATTCATACCAGGTATGCAAGGATGGTTCAACATTAGAAAATCAGTCAATGTAATCCACCACATAAATAAAAGTAAAGAAAAGAATCACAGGATCATCTCAACTGACACAGAAAAGGCATTCGACAAAGTCCAACAGCCATTCCTGATAAAAACTCTCAATCAAATATGTATAGAAGGGAAATTTCTCAACGTAATAAAGGGCATCTATGCAAAGCCAATGGCCAACATCATTCTTAATGGAGAGAGGATGAAAACTTTCCCCCTGAGAAAGGGAACAAGACAAGCATGCCCTTTATCACCACTCCTATTTAACATTGTGCTGGAAGTTCTAGCTAGAGCAATAAGGCAAGAAAAAGAAATAAAGGGCATCCAAATTGGTAATGAAGAAGTTAAACTCTCCCTATTTGCAGAAGATATGATAGTATACATAGAAAACCCAAAAGACTCCACAAGAAAACTACTGAAACTAATAGAAAGGTTCAGCAGAGTATCAGGATCCAAGATAAACGTACAAAAATCAGTTGGATTCCTATACACCAATAAAGAGAATGATGAATAGGAAATCAGGAAAACAATATCATTTATAATAGCCCCTAAAAAAATAAAATACTTAGGAATCAATCTTACAAGGGATATAAAAGACCTACACAAAGAAAACTACAAAACACTACTACAAGAAACCAAAAGACTTCTACATAAATGGAAAAACATACCATGCTCATGGATAGGTAGACTCAGAATTGTGAAAATTACAATTCTACACAAAACAATTTACAGATACAATGCAATCTTGATCCAAATACCAACAACATTCTTTAAAGAGCCGGAAAAACTAATCATTAATTTTATATGGAAAGGGTAGCAGTTCTGGATAAGTAAAGCACTACTGAAAAAGAATAAAGTAGGAGGACTCACACTACCTGACCTCAGAACCTACTATACAGCTACTGTAGTGAAAACATCCTGTTACTGGTACAATGACAGATACATTGACCAATGGAACAGAATGGAAAACCCAGATGTAAATCCATCATCCTACCACCACCTGATCTTCGACAAAGGCCCAAAGTCAATCTGATGGGAAAAAGACAGTCTTTAACAAATGGTGTCTGTAAAACTGGATGTCCATCTGGAAAAAAATGAAACAGGATCCATACCTTTCACCATATACAAAAACTAATTGAAAATAGATAAAAGACCTAAATATAAAGCAGAAAAATTTAAGGTTCATAGAACAAAAAATAGTATCAACACTAGAGGCCCTAATACATGGCATTAACAGGATACAAACCATAACCAACAACACACAAACTCCAGAATACAAGATAGATAACTGGCATCTTCTAAAAATTAAACACTTAAGCTCATCAAAAGACTGAAAGGAGAACCTACAGAATGGGAAAAAAAAAATTTGACATTACAAATCAGACAAAGGTATAATCTCTAAAATCTACAAGAAAATCCAACACCTCTACAACAAAAAGACAAATAATCCAATTGAAAAATGGGCAAAGGAAATGAACAGACACTTCACCAAAGAAGACATTCAAGCGGCCAACAGATACATGAGGAAATGCTCTTGATCAATAGCCATTAGAGAAATGCAAATCAAAACCACAGTGAGATACCATCTCACCTCAGCATCACTGGCATGAATCAAAAAAATTGGAAATAACAAATGTTGGAGAGGCTGCAGGGAGGTCGGAACTCTTATGCACTGCAGGTGGAATGCAAAATGATACTACCATTTTGGAAAACAAGATGACACTTCCTTAGAAAGCTAGAAATAGAAATATTATATGATATTTTAATATCATATGATATTAGCAATTGCACTTTTAGGAATATATCCTAGAGAAATAAGAGCCTTCACACGAATAGACACATGCACACCCATATTCATAGTAGCATTGTTCACTACAGCTAAAAGATGGAAAGAACATAGATGCCCATCAACAGATGAATGGATAAACCAACTATGGTACATACACGCAATGCAGTATTACGTAATGATAAAGAACAATGATGAATCTGTGAAGTATCTCCTAGCATGGATGAATCTGGAGGGCGTTATGCTGAGTGATGTAAGTCAATCTAAAAAGGACAAATATTTCATGAGACCACTATTATAAAAACTCATGAAAAGGTTTAACTACAAAAAGAAACAATCTTTGATGGTTAAATAGAGGGAAAGGATGGTGGGCGAAACACTAAAGAGACAATAGATATGTTGTAACTTTGGTGAAGGGTAAGACAGTACACAATACTGGGGAAGCCAGCACAACTTGTACAAGGTAAGGTCATGGAAGTTCCATAGACACATCCAAATTCCCTGAGGGACTGAATTGCTGGGCTGAGGGCTGTGGGGACTGTGGTCTCTGGGAACATCCAGCTCTATTGGCATAGCATGGCTTATAAAGACAATGTTCTATATTCTAGCTTGGTGAGTAGCGTCTGGGGTCTTAAAAGCCTGTGAGCATCCATCTAAAGTACTCCACTGGTCTCACCCCTTCGGGAGTAAGGGAGAATGAAGAAAACAAGATACAAAGGACTAATGGACCACAACTTAAACAGTGTCCACCAGACTGAGTCCAGTACAACTAGACGGTGCCCAGCTACCACCACTGACTGCTCTGACAGGGATCACAACAGAGGGTCCTGGACAGAGCTGGAGAAAAATGTAGAACAAAATTCTAACTCACAAAAAAAGACCAGATTTACTGGCCTAATGGAGACTTAAGAAACACCAAGAGTATTGCCCTTAGCTACCCTTTTAGCTCAGTAATGAAGTCACTCCTGAGGTTCACTCTTTATCCAAAGATTAGACAGGCCCATAAAACAAAATGAGACTAATGGGGAACAACATCCCAGGGATAAGGACTAGAAGGCAGGAGAGGATAGGAAAGCTGGTAATAGGGGGACCAAGGTAGAGAAGGGAGAGGGTTGACATGTCATGGGTTGTTAACAATGTCATAAAATAATATGTGTACTAACTATTTAATGAGAAACTATTTGTTCTGTAAACCTTCATCTGAAGTACAATTAAAAAAAATTAAAGGAAAAAAAAAGAAATCAAATGATGCATTGCATTGGGCAAGTCTGCTGCAAAAGACATCTTTAAAGTGTTGAAAAGCAGAGATATCACCTTGAAGACAAGGTGCACCTGCCCCAAGCCTTGGTGTTTTCAGTCATCTCACATGCATGCCAAAGCTGGATGATGAATAAGGAATATCAACGAAGAATTAATGCCTTTGAATTGTGATGTTGGTGAAGAATATTGAACATACCATGAACTGCCAGAAGAACAAACAAATCTGTCTTGGAAGAAGTACAACAAAAATGCTCCTTAGAAACAAGGATGCTGAGACTATGTCTCACATACTTTGGACGTGTTATCAAGAGAGATCAGTCCCTGGAGAAGGATACCATGCTCGGTAAAGTAAAGGGTCAGGGAAAAAGAGGAAGACTCTCAATGGGATGGATTGACACAGTGGCTGCAACAATGGGCTCTAGCATAACAATGATTGTGAAGATGGTGCAGGACCAAACAGTGTTTTGTTCTGTTGTACATAAGGTTGCTATGAGTCAGAACCAACTCCACAGCAGTTAACAACAACATGGAATACCAGAAGAACAAACAAATTTGGGTTTGAGGAAGTACAGCCAGAATGCTCCTTAGTAGCAAGGATGGCGAGACATCTTTTCCCTTACTTTGGACACAACATCAGTTGGAACCAATTGATGGAGAAAGACATCATGCTTTCTAGTAAAGTAGAGGATCACTGAAAAAGAGCAATGACATGGCTTAACATAGTAGCTACAACAATGAGCTCAAACATAACAATGATTGTGAGAATGGTGCAGTACCAGGCAACGTTTCCTTCCGTTGTACACAGTGCTGCTGTGTTTCCAAGCCGATTTGAGAGCACCTAATAACAATTGTGCAAAGAATCCCCACAACTAGAACTCTGGAAATCTTGCCCTTCTCATTTCTAAATATCCAAGTATTCCCTCTTTTTCATTCCCATGACAGCTTCTGCAGGTCAGGATATATCTTTTCTATCATGGATTACTGAGATAGTCTCTTAAATGATTTCTCTCTCCTTCTTCTTTCCACTCCATCCTTCATACTGTCCAAGTCAGCTTTTTAAAATGCAAATATTATCATGACATTTACCAACTTAACACTTTGCAGTGGTTTTTCATTTTCTGAGGATTAAATTCAAACTCTTTAGCATGACATGTATAGTCCCTGCTTGCCTGTCCAGGCTTTTAAGCATCTCTACCTAACTTTCTAGAAGTTAGCCACATAAAAATATTTCCAATTCCTAGAAACTGCCATGGTTTTTCACCTCTTTCCTTTTACATTTCCTGTTAGGTATGTCATTCTAACTTTCTTGCTCTCACTTGCCTCCCATTTTCACCAAATTCATACCTATTCATCAATTAAGATACAGCTGGAAATCACATTCTTAATGTTTGTCTTCTCTCCTTTCATCTCTTGTCAGACTCTTTGCTGCCTTTCTTCTAAGCTACAACAGTATACTGTGTTTTCGTTTACTGTCCCACTAGACAGTAAAGTCCTTTAGGTTAAGAATTTGGCCTCTTTATCATTGTATTAAGGTGGAATATTAGAATAAATAACTGAAAGAATGGCCAGCCTTAGGTGTTTAATTAAAGGGACCTTAAGAAAGGTGAGCAAAAGAAACTAAATTGTTCAAGATATAAAAATATTATTTTGAATAGATATTATAATAGTGTGCAGTGAAGATCAAACAGTTTTTGGTAATGGTGTGCCCCATGTCCCAACTCAAAACACTCTATCACGTTTAATTAACTTCCCTAACACAAACACACATACATGTATGAGTGTAGCACCCCTTACCATTATCTCGTTGGGTGTCCAGAGGTATCATTTGTTCTTACAATTGTCATGAGTAACCCACAGGGTAGTTGGATGTTGGTGAAATAGATTCTCAGTAAAGATTGGAGTCACTATTGATACTGTCTTGTCTAGTAAAGACCCTCACATATCCAAACACTGAAATATATGCAGACACACATCTATGGTGTAGAACATGTGGAAACCCCACTCACTTACCAAAAAACAATGGACTTCTGAAGTCTCTGCTCCAGCATGACTTCTGGACATTCAGATAATGCTGCCCCCTCACCCATTTGACAGAGGCCCCAAACTCTAAGAACATAGTTTCCTGCTCAGAGCTCCTGGGTTTTATCTCTTGTCTTACCTCCCCATCTTCCCTAACCAACTATATACTTATACAACAAAATCTCTTCTGTCAACTTTGGACCCATTATAAGTAATCTCACTGGTTTATTAGAACTGGAACCTTAATCACTAAGAAGCAACAATGCCTCTAGGGTTGGAGGGCAGAATTCCACTAGACACAAATGGTAAATCTCTACTCATTCTTGGGGAGAAGAGATGTTCTCATAGAGCCCTGTAAGTAGGTTGTCCCTCTCTCCTCTCTACCCCTTATCCTCAAAATGTACTTGAAAACTCTAAAGCAGATAGAAAAGTGGAAATTGAGTTGAGTGTTCATACAAAACAAGAAAACAAAACAGAAATAAGTTATATTTATACCAGGAATAAGTTATAATTGTCTGGGGTTTTTTGTTCTTAACCATTAACTCTATTTCCCACTAGACACTAAAGTCCCTGAGGTTAAGAATTTTACCTCTTTATCGTTGTATTAAAGTAGAATATTAGCATATATTTGAAGAATAAATAACTGAAAGAATGGTCAGACTTAGATGTTTAATTAAAGGGACCCTAAGAAAGGTGAACTAAAAGAAACCAAATTGCCCCAAGATATATAAATATTCTTTTGAATAGATATTGCAATAGTGTGGAGTGAAGATCAAACATTGTTAAAGCCAGGATTATGTGGAGATTTATAAAAAGAGTTATGAGAACTACCTCATGGGGCACTCGTGACCTTGAGATAAACAATCAGATTAAATTTATATATAAGAAAAAAGAAGACACCAATTGCAAGAAGACGACAAATTTATTAAATATTTGTTCTCAAGGGGAGGTTAGTGAATTATAAACATCTTATTTCTTTTGCAAATGTGGAAACTGAGTTTTGGAGAGCCTATGAAGCTTTAACAAACACCTAAGTCTAACTAAAGATAAATTATTCTAACTTTCACACCAACACACTTTCTTCTACATCACTGTTTCCACATGTAGTACTAGACTAGTTTCCTATCTTTTGCATAGTTTAGTAGCCATCAAAGAGGAAACTCGTGGAGATAAACAAATGTAATCCTGACCACACCAGCGAGTGGGGATGACTACTATTTCCTGTTTAGCAGATTTCTACTACTGCCATAGCTCTATTTCCAGCTTCCCAAGCCCTAATTACTCTTCAAGGCCCACCTCAAAACTCCTCTATGAAATCTTTTCTAGTCAATTTAATACATGCATCCTGTCCTTTAAAAATTGTGTACTTCCGTTGTTAAGATATTAATCATTTTCTACTGTGTATTATCTCTTGATTATTGTCTAACTGCTGGAATGAACAAAAGGGTGTTTATCAAATAGTTATATAATTATCTTAGGTTTTGCTATAAGGCATAACAAGGAGCCCTGGTGGCACAATGGTTAAGCGCTGGGCTGCTAACCAATAAGTCTTGGGTTCGATCCCACCAGCTACTCTGTGGGACAAATATGTGGCAGTCTGCTTCTGCAAGTTTACAGCCTAGGAAACCTATGGGGCGGTTCTACTCTGTCCTATAGGGTTGTTATGAGTCAGAATCCACTCAAAGGCAATGGGTTTGGTTTTTGGTTAGTGAGGCATAACACAGGTTTTGAAAGTGTATATGGTGGCACAATGGTTAAGGACTGGACTGCTAATCTACAGGTGGCCAGTTAGAACCCACCATCCATTTCAAGGGAGAAAAAAACCTGTCAATCTGCTCCCACAAAGATTGCATCCTAGGAAACACCATGGGGCAGTTCTACTCTGTCATATAGGGTCACTAGGAGTCAGAATCAGCTTGACAGCATATAACAACAACAGTAAATGAAATAGAATTATAGAATGTAATGAGGCTGTGGAGGATAGCTGTACTTGAGCTCCTTAGTTAAAATTAGACATTGCCACCAAGATTTCCTCATTAACCATGGAACATACAGAACAAACAAATCCGTCTTGGAAGAAGTACAGCCAAAATGCTTCTTGGAAGCAAGAATGGCAAGACTATGTCTCACGTACTCTGGACATGTTATCAGGAAGGATCAGTCCTGGAGAAGGACATCATGCTTGGTAAAGTAGATGGACAGTGAAAAAGAGGAAGACCCTCAAAGAGATGGACTGACACAGTGAATACAACAAGGAGCTCAAGCACAACAACAATCATGAAGACGGCGCAGACTGGGCAGTGTTTCATTCTGTTGTAGGTGGGCTCGCTATGAGTCGGAACTGACTAGACGACACCTAACAACAACAATAACATACAGACCTTAGTCTGAAACCAAAATAGAAAAGTGGAAATTAAATACAAATCTGGATTTCAGCCTATACAGAATCTGTTTGAGAAATTGTTCAAATAAACCTCAGCTCTGAGTAATATGCTATTAGATAGAAATGTATACAGTATTAATTTGCTTACAATTTATAGAATTTATGCATGTGAAACTCTAATGATGAATATGAAATAGGATTCAAAACCAAAAAAACCAAATCCTTTGCTATCCAGTCGATTCTGACTCCTAGTGACCCTATAGGACAGAGTAGAACTGCCCCATAGGGTTTCCAAGGTTGTAATCTTTACAGAAATAGACTGTCACGTCTTTCTTCTCCTAGCTTCTGGTGAGTTCGAACCTCTGACCTTTGGGTTAGCAGCCAAGCACATTAACCACTGTGCCACCAGGGCTCCATAAAAATAGGATCCAACCTATACTAATTTATGTATCTACTATAAACTTTTAGGGATTACTATAAATACTCAGAGTTAAAGAAAAAATAGATTATTGACATTTGGAGTGGTCAGAGATGAAACTTATCTGACCCTAGAGGGATGAGAAATATTTTAATAAGATTTTATCAGTCATTCTTAAATTTAAGCCAGAGAGTAAACGATTTTAACTGTATCCAGAACAAATTCTGTTGAGCATAGCTAATTCTTTACTCCAAGGGTGACTAAATCCCTAGAATAGGCAGTTAAAAGATCTGCCAAAGCCTAAAAAAAAAATAAGTATAAATTTTCTAGGATTTGATTGTTGACGTTTTTACTTATCTGGAGGAAGTGAGTTAGAGCAGACCTAATGCAATCCCTTCTTAACCTGTGATTCTGTGAATAGTTTTATCAATTAATTAAAATTCTATTAAATATATATCTCTTTATATGTTAGAGTGAAAGATATTACTGGAAGAATAGAGGGCAAAAAGAGTGGATAGGATATCTAGAAGGGGAACAAGCTTTTGTTTTTACACTTCAGAGAACAACTATAAAGAATGATACAGTGAGAATAGAATTGTGTTTAAGTACTACTACTTACTTACAAGCCAAGTAATATTAGTAAATTTACTTAACCTTGCAGATCTTTTTTCCTTCATATATAAAATAGAAATAATTTTAATAATTGTTTATACTTTTAATAGGATTATAAAAAAGAAACAATGAGATAATGCTTGTAAAAGTGTTTTGTAAATCATTGAAAATCTTACTTATTTTAGCAAATTTTTATAATACTATACTACATTAATATTAATTCAAGTAAATCTTATAAGAGCTATTTCTAAGATTTATAAGGTTTAATGCCACATATTCAGTGTCTTTTACTGTGCTTGACATAAGTGCTAAGTAAAAGCATGTTAAATAAATTTGAAAATATTCTCTGACTATTCCTATGGCAAAACTTAGGATAACTAATTTAAGCTCTCTATGAAGTCTAAATAGTTCATAAAAATCTATTAATGAGCTATAATTTAGTCAAAACAAAATTAACATTTTTCCCGAAGGCTTTTTTCCTGCTAGTAAATCTTTTCTTTTTTGGACATTAGCTATTGATTTATCCCTGCATGTGAGAGACAATACATAAATATATGATCAACTCAGCCAGAAACAGTTTTTTTTTAATGTCTACAAATTTTGAAAGATAATAAGCATAGCAACATCCACCCATGTATTCACCATTTTTTATAAGCCATTTGAACTTACTACTTTGATTTTAAAAATTCAGTTTTACCTCATGAGTGCATTTCTCATCTACACATGCTTTCATCTATCACTGTCACAGGAAAATCATCTCCTTAGAGGGAATCTAGAGACAGTGATAGAAAATGTATTTTGCAGTTAACCAAGGGGATATCAAAATTCATTACATATGCAGTGTGTCATCGAATTTCCTTAGAACATGTGAAGAATCCAGATGTGTTGTGGATTTTGTCAGATCTCTCTTTGCACATCAATTTTCTGTGACTGTGTTCCGTGCCTTCTGTGAAAAAAAGCAGCAGAAAACTATACCTTTAGAGATGTTTTTATTATGACAAGGGTTTGAAACGTAGCCAGTTAGGTGCAACCAGAGATCTTGCCAGTAGCAGTATATCTTACTTTTGTTGACTCTGTCATTAGCACTTGATCTATTGCCTTGGTGAGGAAGTATACATGGAAGATATTACATTATTTATTTTATGTATTTCTGAGAATATCTCCTCTCTAACACATATAATCTTAATATAACTTTTGTTCAAACCAACTTTTTTCCATTTATTTTCTACAGTTCTCCACAAAAAAAAAAAAAAAAGCAAGTGTAATTACCCAAAGAAGATGACATACGGATATTTATAGTAACTTTTTTAAATGAAAAACATATACAAAGTAATATAAAGAAAAGATATGTGTGGAAGGGTTGATGGGGGTGTTGCGGTCGCTTTTGTGGGATGAAGAGAATTAAACAGTTAAGAAAAACAAAATGGTGTAATTATTTAAGATTTCTGAAATGTCCCTGTCTGGCTAAAAATTTCAGTCATCTCAGGCAAGTGGTATGTCATTTATCTTCAAGAAATTTGCATTGCCACATCTTTTTAAAGAGCTAAGGTTCCAACTGTGGAGGTTGAGCCCTCTCAGCATGTGTGACTTGGCCATCATTGAAATGTTGAATGAATTAGAACTGTCCATTTTAGAATCATTATTCCTGCTACTCTGACATGATAATTTTTCCTTCACAATGAGGTAGTGTCTGACCATTTGACTCTTCCCAGCGGGATGGCAGGTCAGACTGATCCAGAAGTTTTAAACTCCAAATGGAGAGGCCTCTCAGATTTAAGGCAAATAATCTACTGTCAGATTTATAGAACCGGAGATCTTCAAGGCTGTGGCTACAAAGACAGCACTCCCTACCAAGTCAAAAAATGAAACCCTTGAGTCAGCTTTGTCATTTCTGTTTGAATCACAATGAAACTCTTTTTATTCCCACAAAAATGCATTTATTTGAAATCTCAGGTCTCACCTTCACAAGCTCTATGTTACAATGGCTTTTGTTCAAAATTGGCTATTAAATGTGCCATCTATATAAAATGGTCTGGTGAAATCCTAAATCCTTTCTGTAAATGAGTCATTCATCAGTATGGGGTGTTGTTATCTATATCTATTTATATATGCAAATCTAACAGCATAGGATAAAAAAAAAATTATACTTGGACAAATACTAAGGGTGCTCCTTATAGAATCTATAGTACAAATAGAGTGAGTTTATTATCCAAAGCGAGGAAAAAGAAAAGAAAAAAATAAATGGAAAAAAAAGGAATCCTATAATTGTTATTTCTCATATTTCCTGATGATAAAAATACTGTGAATTTTCAGTTAAGACTTACATTGTGTTAGTAGCCTAAATTCTTTAAAGGAACATTTTTTTAGCCTGTTTTTTTTTCTTTTCTCAGTTTTGAGTCACTCTGAAAATTATCTCTTGAATGTAAATCAAAATAAATAAAAAGAAAATATGTTGGTTCATATGCATTGAACCACAGCAACAATCTCTTTAGCTAGAAAAATTGTGTTTGTGTGACTGTGTACATGTCTGCCTATATTCTGCTTAAGTTAATTCCTGTTCCTTTAGTCAAACAAGCTACCAGCCTTTTTTCTCCTTGGAAGCTTTTTTTTTTCCCTACCTCACCAAACCAAAAAGAAGTACATGTTGCAGTTTAAAAAAAAAAATGGCATTGCACTTTTTACAAAAATACCTCCCCTGGTGGGGGGAGCTGTGGCTAACAAACCTGTTATTTGCTTAAAATACGGTAAGTTACCTCCATTACTCAGTTCCTGACAATGGCAACTGGGTCATTTTCACCAGTGTTTTCTCCAGGTCAGATGGTACCTTTGGCGCTGGGTCTCAATATTTCATGCAGACACTACGAAATCTGTGGTGGGACTGAAACCAGTTTGGTGAATTAATCCTTTATCCTCTTGGTCCCCTTCAAACGCAAAGAGTTGTGAGAACTGACAGCGACAGCTTTAACTCAGCCAGCAGTAGAAAGGACAGTAGGTTTTCCAGCACAACATTCAAGCACAGTTCCATGTGCAGCGAAAGAGACAGTATCTTTCTTTCCACACGAACACTGGAGTTATCAGAGCTCCAATGTGCAGACTGGAGCTCTCCACTGGTGGCTAATGACTGTGGGAGCTGGCCTGAGACCTGGTCCCAGGTTAGGTGCTTTTCCTGATTAGATCCACAAACTTCAGCATGCAAGATTTTCTTGTATAAATGACCCAGAAAATTGAGCAGAAGTAAATGTAAGAAGATGATCGACAGAATCTTTGAAAAGGCTGGAAAAATCAAAATTATTGTCTTTCTTCCTCTTTTTCTCCAGTTTGCATATTTCTCAGCAGCCCTCCCCTCAACACCTCCCTGTCCTCTCCTCTGTGCATGCAAGCACACCGAAACCTTTGCTTTCCAGTCAACTCCAACACATAGTGATCCTATAACGCAGGGTAGAACTGCCCCATTGGGTTTCCAACGCTGTAATCTTTACAGAAGCAGAGGGCCACATCTTTCTTACACCGAGCGGCTGGTGGGTTAGAACTGACCTCCGGGTTAGCAGCCCAGCTCTTTGTCACTGCACCACCGGGCTCCTTAAATGCATGCCAGTTCCTCTCATATTAGAATCTTCTTAAAGTGTATTATAACTGCCACCATAGAAAATCTTACTTACTTTGTGACCTCATCTCCTTGCAATTTAGAGCCTGCTTGTACATCATGCACTGCAGAGCTGGACCATTATGAAGAAGAGAAAAACAATATTTTCTCTGTTCTCTACCCCAGAGACTGGCTCATTTTACCAGTTTCAAAGAAAACCTTGTAAATGCATCTGGGGAAATAAATGAACAAAACAAAACATGTAACCAGTTATTCTTCATTTATTGACTAAACATGTTTCAAAGACATTCACTGCTTTTGATTCTTCAAATTTTCCTGCAAAGAAAACAAACAAAACAAAACATCAATTACTCTGGTGTTACCAGTTCTACAATTAAGAAACAAATAATACGATGCATGCAACTTAACGGTTTTCTTCTCACACCTTTTTGTATGCCTTTTTTAACCTGAATATGAATTTGTGGAATTTAAAGAGTAAATATAACAACTGAAATAGAATCATATTAATGAATCATTTAATTCCAAAACCATGCAAGAATCTTTGAAATATTTTAGCAAGCAGCCTAGGAAACTTATAAACTAAAAAATTTCAGAAAATTCTTTTTCTCAGTACAGCCAGAAATAAGCTTCTGTATTTTAAGGAAAGTAGATATTATTGAATCAGTCTTTTGTTGATTAGCAGGCCAAGAGTTCCTGATCGTTATTACGCTTGTCACCCAGTAGACTTGAGTCAATGACAACTAACAACAAGAGGATTAATAAAATAGTAAGATAATAATAAAAATGGATGGCATTATGATCCTATTTGTTCCTTATGTATTCCCAGATAGTGTGGTACCCAGTGACAGAAATGGTCTGTTTAG
The DNA here is from genome assembly GCF_000243295.1 of Trichechus manatus latirostris. Lineage (NCBI taxonomy): Eukaryota > Metazoa > Chordata > Mammalia > Sirenia > Trichechidae > Trichechus > Trichechus manatus. The sequence goes on from NW_004443970.1 coordinate 5,432,175, forward strand.
AGGCAAGATAAGGGGTGGGAGATATATATGCTGTTGTTGTGTGCCATCTCGTCAATTCTAACTCATAGAAACCCTATAGGACAGACTAGAATTGCCCCATAAGGTTTCCGAAGGTATAATCTTTTTTTTTTTTTCAATTGTACTTTAGATTAAGGTTTATAGAACAAACTAGTTTCTCATTAAACAGTTAGTTTCCATATTGTTTTGTGACATTGGTTACCAACCCCACGACATGTCAACACTCTTCCTTCTCAACCTTTGGTTCCTTATTACCAGCTTTCCTACCCCCCCCCCACTCCCCACCCCCGCCTTCTAGTCCTTGCCCCTGGGCTGGTGGGCTCCTTTAGTCTCCTTTTGTTTTATGAGACTGTCTAATCTTTAGCTGAAGGGTGAACTTCAGGAGTGACTTTATTACTGACCTAAGAGGGTGTCCCGGGGCCGTACTTACAGGATTTCTCCAGTCTTTGTCAGGCCAGTAAATCGGGTCTTTTTTTGTGAGTTAGAATTTTGTTCTATATTTTTCTCCAGCTCTGTCCAGGACCCTCTATAGTGATTCCTGTCAGAGAAGTCAGTGGTGGTACCCAGGTACCATCTAGCTGTTCTGGACTCAGTCGGGTGGTGGCTGTAGTAGTTGTGGTCCATTAGTCCTTGGGACTAATCTTTCCCTTGTGTCTTTAGTTTTCTTCATTCTCCCTTGCTCCCAACGGGGTGAGACCAATGGAGTATCTTAGATGGCCACTCACAAGCTTTTAAGACCCTAGACGTTTCTCACTAAAGTAGAATGTAGAACATTTTCTTTATAAACTATGTTGTGCCAATTGAGCTAGATGTTCCCCGAGACCATGGACCCCACAGCTCCCGGCTCAGTACTTTGGTCCCTCAGGGAGTTTGGATGTGTCTATGGAGCTTACATGACCTTGCTTTGTACAAGTTGTGCTGGCTTCCACAGTACTGTGTTCTGTCTTACCCTAGGATGTAATCTTAATGGGAGCAGATAGCCAGGTCTTTCTCCCTTAGAGCTGCTTCTTGTTGTTGTTAGGTGCCGTTGAGTCGGTCCCGACTCATAGCGACTCTATGTCCAACAGAACAAAACAGTGCCAGGTCCTGCACCATCCTCACAATCGTTGTTATGCATGAGCCCATTGTTGCAGCCACTGTGTCAATCCATCTCGTTGAGGGTCTTCCTTTTTTTGATAACCCTGTACTTAACCAAGCATGATGTCCTTCCCTGGGAACCGATCCCTCACAGGGTCTCTATAAGTCAGAACTGACTTGACGGAACCTAACAATAACAACAACAAATATATATATACATATATGTATATATGTATATATATATTTGACAGCAATGGGTGTATATATATATATATGTATATATATATTTGTTTCTTTTAGATGCTATCAAGTCAGTTCTGACTCATAGAGACCCTATGTAAAACAGAACAAAACACTGTCCAGGTCCTGGCCAATATATATATATATTATTAGCTTTTTTCTCAAATATAGTTTTAGGAAAGATTTAAGACAATGTTCAAGGAAATATAAATTAACCAAAGCTACAAGTAGAAATAAACATTATTGAGGGTTAGAAATGCATTCCTTAAAGCTGAATTGAGGGTTAGAAATGCATTCCTTAAAGCTAACTAACACATCCCCCACACCTTATGCTGATTTGTCTATTCCCTACCACTGACAAAATATACACACAGGCTGTTAGCTTCCTATAGGAATATTTTATTTTTTTACCTGTAAACCTTGAATTATTATTTATTTCCCATCAAACTTTCAAAACTACTGATATTTTATCATATAACAGTCTACCTTCAGTATGTTTGAAGTAAGACACAAGTACCCAGGCTTCGGAAAACTCCGCTGCCTCAAGCAGCTTGCTTGGCAAGCCCTGTAGCTTTACATTAACATCCTGGTTTCCGTTTCTTTAACTGCTGCCTAGAGATAGAGGAAATCAGCAGAAATCGATTTTGGCACCATTTTGACATTCTGGATAACCTTTTAGTTCATTAAGTACCTCATACATAGTAACTTCCTAGCTACTGGGTGGAGTTTAACCACCGTTTTCAGAACATACAATGCATGAAGTTCTATGTAAACCTCATTGTGCTTGCTTAGTATGATTAAGAATGTTACTGACGTAACTTGTATGAGTTTCCTGCTTGGAAACCCCATAAGAGAAACTGTCTGGCCCTTGATGAGCAGTCCTGGCAACAGCAGCCTCAAGTGTTCCTTTCCTTGTGCAATGAAATAAAAACGCCTTTCTGATTGCCCACCTCTGTCTCTCGTTTACTGACTGAGATAAGTTACAATGAGTAGAACCTGGGATTTCTATCTAGCAAGAGAATGGTCTCTAGATTAATTTGAAGCAATAATTGTCAAGAGTATTGTCAGCGTAAACTAACAATCTCCTATGGCTGCTACCAAGTACCATCGTTTTGTTTTTGTTTTGCTAATAAGAAAGGGGAGATTATTGAGATAATATGACCATAGGAATTTGGGGTTGAGATTACTGTCTATGGGGTGAAGAGTGAATTTTACCCAGATAATATGGCCTTTGTACTCAGTTCTTGGAACTTCCTGCGTTTTTGGAGAGTCTCTGTTATTAATGGAGGGTACCTAGACCACACTTGAGAGTTTGACTAGAATAACTGGTCGCAAAGATGTGGCAGAACAAGCACCTTCATATAATGCTATATGTAGAGTAAACTGATACAAATCTTAGATGGGCATTTTATCAATATTAGATAATGTGGAAGATGGACATATTCTTTGAGCCAGCAATTCCCTTCCTAGAGATATAGATCCTTATAAAACTGTATTTTATGTATCTGGAAAGACGTGCTTATGACTGTCCATGGCAGCATGGCTTTAGTAGCAAAAGAAAAAAAAATCATCAACAGGAAATTAGGAATATATTATATAGAAATGCAGGTAGTGTATTTCATATAAGAGTATACATGTGATCTATTCTGACATGTGAATTATATATATAGTCCATAACACAATTTAGTTAGAGTTACATGTTTTAACATGGATCTCAAAAACTTTATATTTAGTAAAAAGGAAAAAAAAAGTTACTAAAATATATAATAGAAGTATATGTAAGACTGTGATTGTCGGAACGGCAACGGTGACGGTAACAAACTGCACAACTCTTACAGAGAAGTGGGGCCAAGGAGGGTCACTCGGAGGAGTTGGCCCCGGCTTCAGTCCCAGGAGTTTATTTATAGTCAATACAGCAAGCAGTGAAGCAAATAACAGAACAATGGGTTTTGGGTAAATAACCATAAGTTTCGGCCAAGGGCGAAGGAATTCAGGTAAACAAGCCAATCAGTAACGGGACAATAGGTTTGGGAAAACAAGTCGTGCCTAATCTCCTTCTCATCGCTGACAAGTCTCAACATGTTGCTGACAAGTCTCAACATGTTCTGTGCAGCATAGAGGACTTCAAGGGGCTGAAGTTGTCGATAGTGTAGCCATGTTTAAATGGCATATATCTCCACATGTGATCACTTAAAATATTTTGAAACCATGTAAAATAAGATTATGTATTTTTTGAGTTTATAAGTACGTAGTATTTTTATATATTTTGTACATGCTGTTCTCTATTCTCTCTACATGTCTAAGAGAGTGTTTGGCTCATAGTAGGACTCAACAAATACATATTTTTAATAAACAAGTAACAACAGATTGAATAATAAGCAACCAATGTAGGATAGTGGTGTCTAGGGGGAAAAGATGACAGACTCAAATTTAATCAAAAGATATTTTTATGAAGCCAACACAAAGACAAAGACAATCATTTGAATGAGGGAGACCATCATCATGTATCCAATACAGAGGCCAAAGAAATCCATTAAATCATGGTCATGGTGTCTATTACATACTATAGAGGACAAAGAAAATCATCCCAAGGTCATGATTGGTAGCAGGTCAATTTGTCACTGCCATAGGTGGGACAACAGAAGTGGGGAAAGGACCACGACTAGGATATTTACATAATTACAGGTTAAAAATGTTACAGAATTGGTTCTGGGGTTTTGATTACCTGACTACTTTTAACTTAGATCAGATGACACGCATCATGGAACATTTCCTTCTTTGTTTTACTTAAAAAATAAATAAATAAATAAACCAAACTCGTTGCCGTCAAGTCGATTCCAACTCACAGCGAACCTAAATACACTTATTTATTAACCTACTGAGAAACCTGTTGTGCCAGTTTTTCTGTCATATAACTAGGGGAAAGAGAAATTGGACCTTATTCTAGCTCTCCCTACTATGGCCAGGTACTATAAGATATAGGGGGTCTCCACTCTCCAGATCAGGGGTTAACTCTGGAGTGAGAGGGATGGGATAATAACATGACAGAACAGTACCTAGTGAACCTTCTCCTATACCTGTGTGTTTTGTTTCAGTTAACATATATATCCCCAAAATATCTTGAAGTCCTAACCCCATAGCTTGTTTGCAAATAGTCCTTGAAGATCTTACCAGTTAGGTAAATGTGAAGTCATACTGGAGAAAATAGGTTCTAATCCCATCTGATTAGTAGCGGTATAAAAGAGAAGAAACAGAGACACAAAGAGAAGTAGGCCATGAGAAGAATCTACAAGCCAAGGAAGGTCAAGAAATGCCATCAAGTCAGTTCTGACTGATAGAGACCCTATGTAAAACAGAACAAAACACTGCCCAGGTCCTGGCCAATATATATATGTTGTTAGCCTTTTTCTCAAATATAGTTTTAGAAGAGATTTAAGACAATGTAAGAAGCCCGGGCAGTGCAACAGTTAACACTCAGCTGCTAACCGAAAAGTTGGTGGTTTGAACCTACTCAGTGAGTCTCACGGGGTCTGCTCCCCTCAAGATCACAGCTAGAAAATCCCACGTTGTTGTTGTTAGGCTTCATTGAATTGATTCCCATTCATAGTGACCCTATGTACAACAGAAAGAAACACTGCCAGGTCCTGCACCATCCTCACATTAATTGCTGTTTCTGAGTCCATTGTTGCAGGCACTGTGTCAATACAACTCATTGAGAGTCTTCCTCTTTTTTTGCTGAGCCTCTACTTCACCTAGCATGATGTTCTTCTCCAGGGACTGGTCCCTCCTGATAACATGTCCAAAGAAATGAAACAAAATCTTGCCATCCTCTCTTTGAAGAAGCATTCTGGCTGTACTTCTTCCAAGACTGTTTTGTTCATTCTTCTGGCAGTCCATGGTATATTCAGTGTTCTTCACCAATACCATAATTCAAATGTATCCATTCTTCTTTGGTCTTCCTTACTCATTGTCCAGCTTTCACACACCTACGAGGCCATTGAAAGTACCATTGCTTGGGTCAGGTGCACCTTAGTCCTTAAGCTGACATCTTTGCTTTTCAACACTTTTAAAGAGGTCTTTTGCAGCACACTTGCTCAGTGCAATTTGTCATTTGATTTCTTGACTGCTGCTTCCATGGGCATTGATTGTAGATCTAAGTAAAATGAAATCCTTGACAACTTCAATATTTTCTCTGTTTATCATGGTGTTGCTTATTGGTCCAGTTGTGAGGATTTTTGTTTTCTTTATGTTGAAGTATAATCCATACTGAAGGCTATAGTCGTTGATTTTCATCATTAAGTGCTTCAAGTCTTCTTTGCTTTCAGCAAGTAAGGTTATGTCATATGCATATTACAGTTGTTGATGAGTCTTCCTCCTATCCTGATGTCACCTTCTTCTTCATATAGTCGAGGTTCTTGGATTCTTTGCTCAGTGTACAGATTGAATAATTATGGTGAAAGTATACAACCCTGACGCGCACCTTTCCTTATAAAAAAAACCACACTGTATCCCCTTGTTCTGTTTGAACAACTGCCCTGTGGTCTATGAACAGGTTCCTCGTGAGCACAGTTAAGCATTCTGGAATTCCTATTCTTAGCAATATTATCCATAATTTGTTATAATTCACACAGATGAATGCCTTTACATAGTAAATAAAACACAGATAAACATCTTTCTGGTATTCTCTGCTTTCAGCCAAGATCCATCTGACATTAGCAATAATATCCCTCATTCCACGTCCTCTTCTGAATCCAGCTTGAATTTCTGGCAGTTCCCTTTCCGTGTATGGCTGCAACCATTTTTGAATTATCTTCAGCAAAATTTTACTTGTCTGTGATATTAACGATATTTTTCAATAATTTCCAGATTTCATTGGATCACCTTTCTTTGGAATAGGCACATATCTGAATCTCTTCCAGTTGATTGTCTGGGTAGCTGTCTTCCAAATTTCTTGGCATAGACCAGTGAGCACTTCCAGCATTATATTCATTTGTTGAAATATCTCAATTGTTATTCTGTCATTTTCTGGAGCCTTGTTTTTCACCAATGCCTTCAGTGCAGCTTGTACTTCTTCCTTTAATACCATTGGTTCTTTATCATATGCTACCTCCTGAAATAGTTGAACATAGGCCAGTTCTTTTTGGTACAGTTACTCTGCGTATTCCCTTCACCGTCTTTTGATGTTTTCTGCATTGTTCAATTCAAACACATAGGGCAGTTCTATTCTGTCACATGGGGACACTATGAATCAAAATCAACTTGATGGCATATAACAACAACCACCAGAAGTTGGAAGAGACAAGGAAGGAACTTGGCCTAAAAAGTACAAACAGAGCATGGCTCTGCTGATGCACTGAATTTGGACTCCTAGCCTCCATAACTTTGGGGCAATAAATTCCTCTTACTATAAACCATGGACTTTGTTGTATTTTGTTACAGCAGCCCTAGGAAAGTAATATGCATATATGTTATATACACAGACACACAAACACACATACACACACACTAGTATTAAAGATGTTCTTATATTATGTGAAATATTTTCTATATTTTAGATATTTGAAATAATTAAAAGAAAGTAAAATAATTATGTAAATAAACAAATAAATCTTAAAAAAAATAATTAAAAGGATAACCAGATTTCATTATTCTATCAAGTAGAACATTTCATAAATCAGAGGGCAACCTTGAAAAGTAATAAATTTTTTCATCAGAGACTAGATGCAGTACCTGACTGGAATAATATTGGGCTTATTTAGAGAGTTTGATCTCTGGGTGGTGCAAATAGTTTGTTCTCAACTACTAACCAAAAGGTTATCAGTTTGAACACATCCAGGGTGCCTCGGAAGAAAGACCTGATGGTCTGCTTCTGTAATGATCACAGTCAAGAAAACCTTATGGAGCTCAGTTCTACTCTGTAATACATGTGGTAGCCGTGAGTTAGATTCGACTTGACGGCAACCAGTTAGGTTTTTTTATTTATTGGGTGAGAGATTAAGAAATGTTTATCTACATCTTCTAATTCTATGCTATGGTGGCTTATTTTTCAAATAGAAATAACATGTACTTTCTATGGGCTATGCCCCTAGCAAAGTAATACATTGAGAATTAATTAATAAAAACCAATTCTTTTCCTTAAAAAATAGATCCATTGTTTAACAAGAATAAAAATTCCATAGTACAAAAGGAAACTTTCAAATTAAAAAGGCATTCATATATATGCATAACCCCCAAAAAACCAAACCGGCTGCCATCAGTTGATTCCGACTCACAGAAACCCCGTAGGTTTCCGAGGCTATAAGGAAGCAGACTGCCACATCTTTCTTGAATCACCAACCTTTCAGTTAGCAGTCGATCACTTTAACCACTGCTCCAAATGGTTCCACATATATATATATGTATATCTGACCTGTTGCAGTCAATTTGATTCCAAGTCATAGTCACCCTATAGGACAGTGTAGAACTGCCCCATAGAGTTTCTAAGACTGTAATCTGTATGGAAGCAGACTGCCATATCTCTCTCCCATGGAGCAGCTAGTGGGTTTGAACGGCCGACCTCTCAGTTAACAGCCCAGGGTTTACCCACTGTGCCACCAGGGCTCCTTACATATATATATATACGTGTGTGTGTATATATTCCCACTCATGTACATACACACACGTATATATATTCTCTTTATTAAATAATTCCTAAAACTGTGAAACATCAATCAGTGTTTATCTAATCTAACAACTCTTCTTTAGTCCAAAGCAGAATCCTAACAGTTCTTTTTGGCAATAAAAGATTTTCAAATTTTTAAGTGTCATTTTCAAATCTCCAACAGTAATGAAAACATTTCAAATCATTGTTCTATTTTATATTGGAAGATTTTTGCTATTTAATGTATTAATATGAAAATACCAGTAAATTTCCTCTTAATTTTTGTATATACTGTAGTCATATTATGTATTTTTATATTCACCTATAATTTAGACTATGGAAAACAGTGGGTTTGTTTGCATCTTAAACAAATGGGAAGGAAAACAAATTACATGATCTCTGAGTTTTTTTATTTTTATTTTTTTAATTAATGCCTTCAAAGTACTTGAGCTTGACATTTAAGTATCTGAGAAGGTTGATGATCCACTCAACATATTAACAACAGAATTATAAGTGCTAGGAGACCAGAATAGAGATTTACATTTGTTACAGACAAGAATATACATAAAAAGCTAGTAGTTACATAAATTGTTAGTTCAGAAATTAATTCAGGGTTCAAAAATCAAAGTAATTGACTTAATTAATAGAGAAGTAAGTATAAAGGTATACAATGCCATAATTAAAAAATATTTTTTAAAAAAGTAGATTCCCCGGGTGTCTTCTAGCACCCTCTTTGGATTTTAATTTTTATTATTACATGAGTGTAATGTCATTGAAATCCTGTAAAAATACCATTTGTCTATATCATGTCCACTGGAGGGGAAATAGTTCTTTAATCACAGGAAGAATCTACAATTCACTTCAATAAACACTAACTGAGCACTTACTCGGCATGATACTGTATGCCAGGTGCTGGAGACAGAAAGAGATGAATTCTAATCATTAGTTTTTAGAAGCATCTGAACTTATGACCAAAAAACCTGTTGCTGTCAAGTCAATTCTGACTTATAGCAACCCTATACGAGGGAGACAATTATATAAAAAGATTATTTCAGTGAAATATGTTAGAAGCTATGAGAATTTTAAATAAATACAGAAGAGGAAAATTTACTCTAGATGGGGGACATTGGAAACCAAGACAGTAAGTCTTCCTTGTGAAGATTTTAACAGGGCCTTGAAAGTCAAAAATACTCACATGGTTCAATAATATCAGGTTTCTCTCTATTTCCTATTATGCAATCTTCCAAAAACCTAGGTGTTCTTTTTTTTTTTTTCTAGAATATATAACTTCCCTTCCCTGACTGTAGGTTTTTCTCTTCCAGTCAAATTTAAATCTCTCTTCTCACCACAAAAGCAAGTCTCTTTGCACATAAATTTTCCATATCTCCTTTGTTGTCTTGATACGTTGACCGACTCACAGACTCTTTAGCTTCTTAGAGGCCACTTTCCCACATTCATTTATGAGTAAACGATCCCTTTCTATCCTAATGTCTCTATGTCCTTCATTCAAATTATGCACCATTACCATTAATTCGTAATATGTCTAAATCACTCTGAATAAAAAATTATTTTTTCACCCATTTTATCCTCTTTCCCACTAAGATCTGGTCAGACAGCTCAGAAATTACATTTATGATACAGAAGATACAATTTCATTGGTGCTTAATGAACAAAGTGGCAAAATAGGGTTAGATACAGTAGCTCACACATTCATTTTCGTCATAAAAGTTGCACTACCCATTGATTTTTTTACTTGTCGGATATTAATTTTCAAGCACAGCAAAAGCAAACATATGTAGACATAGAAGTTCCAGAGTGTCAGAAGCTGTTAAGTGCTCAACTACTAGCCAAAAGTTTGGCAGATTGAACCTACCTAGAAGCACCTGTAAAGAAAGGCCTGGCAATCTGCTTCTGAAAGGTCACAGCCTTAAAAACCCTGTGAAGTAGTTCTACTGTGCACACGTGGATACAATAATTTACCACACATAAAAATCTGTCTTTATTTCAATTTATTCTCTATTTTTCTAAGTCCTAATACAATGTTCAGAGTGTACATAGGGTTTGAAAAAAATAGTATTTATCATTCAGTTTATTTTAAGCATGTAAATCAAGCATAAATATAGTTGAACTATTAGTAAAGCCTTAACTATCATTTTAAAAGCTTTGGCAATAATGAATTTTCCATTATTCAATACTTCTTTAAAAGGTTTCATTAAAATGATTCACAATTTTCAATTAGTTTCCAGGAAGACAAGCAGATGCAGTTCCTAACAAAGTAAAATGGGATGGGTGAAAAATAAGACATAATGATGAAGAAAGTGGAAACATCCAATAGTGAAGCTTTTACCTCATGCTTTACACACACACACACACTCCTGCAGTTAAAAGGCTTGCATTATAATTTTAGGCATAAACTTTTAAAATCTATTGCTGATTGCATTAGGTAAAACCCATCTAACATTAATGTGTTACATCAACCTTTCTATTTCCAATATGCTCATTGATGCAATAGCACATTAGACATGGAGAGAACCATTGCTCTTTTATTGCCCTTTAAAGGGCTTCAAGCAAGGCCCTTACTTAGAGGAGACAAGAAAAAAAATGTATATATTAGATTATGAATGTAATTGGAATATGACTTAATGTCTTTAAGCAACCTATGTTCTTAATATTCCCGCCTCAAGACAATGTTGCACTATACTGCATCCTAGAAATTACTAATCCAACTCCAAGATTATCTGCAATTGTAAAAGACATGTAACTTATTTACCTATTATCCCTTTCATTCAGGAAGCTATATGTCTTCTAGACAAAACAAATTCTGTTCATTCAATGGAACTAAATTCTGCTCCTGTCTTCCCTATTCTTTGCATAACCCAATAATGGCAGTATGACCCAGAAATGGGCTATCCCCTATATACTCAATCCCTCCTATAATCAATGTATCATTATTAATCAATTCCAGTTCCTTCTTGAGATTTGATATGAGTTATCATGTCAGATGGGATCACTTATACATGTGGTTAGCTTGCAGGTCAGCTAACTACTAGACAGTTTAAGATGGACTCACTCACAGGTCTGGTGGTTGCCTGGCTTTCAGTTGGGGCATTGGGGCAAACTGGGTTACCACATGCCTCTCATCATCCAGTAAGCTTACCCATGCTTATTTCCATGGCAATACCAAGATTTCATGAGTAGCAAAGGGTGAGTCCCAATGTTTAAGCATTTTCAAGTCTCTGCTTATATTCTGTTGGCTGTTGTCCATTAGCTAAATCAAATCACATGGCAAATCTAGAGAGACTATGGGAAGCGGTTACCCAAGAGTGTGACTACAAAGAGGTGTGAGTAACATGAAGACATTATTACAACTATTTACAATAGCAGGGAAGAGGAGGAATCACTCTGACTAATGCATTTTGCCTGGAATAGAGGGCATATGTCTGGGAAATTAATATAGGGAAGAGATATAAACATTGGAATGTAAAATATTAGATTAATAAATGTAAAGTTTATCAGTGCAGAGCCACAGAATGTTTTTGATTAACATTTGATTGAAGGGATTATGATCAAACTATATTTCCAGGATTTATTAGGTGGCGGTAAATAAGATGAACATGAATAGGTTATCTTTGAGATGTGTTTAACACTTGTACAAATACAAAGGGAAAAAAATAAGTACAGTGTTGGAAGCCCTGATACACACCAGTATCTTAACCTAATATCCTGAAAACCTGACATTCAAGAACAAGAAAATTTTATAACAATAGAAAACATGATAAATGATGAAAAAAAAATTGTGCATGAAATTGTTCTGTTTGATCTACAACTGTAAAAATAACATCAATGGTGATTATTGCATACAAATAGAGAATATAGAAATATAAACACAGTAAGAATTAGTTTAATCTCTTGGAGAGACTACAGCAAAGGAAGTCAAACTACCTCATCCTATCCCAGTCTTCAGTTTGGTCACTGTTATGGATTTAATCTTGTCCCACCCCCCACCCCCAAATACCAATTGCAAATCCTAACCTCTGCCTGTGGTTATAATCCCATTTGTGAATGGGTTGTGTTTGTTATGTTAATGAGGCAGGGTTAGGGTGTATTTTGAGTCAATTTCTTTTGAGAAATAAAAGAGATTAAACAAACAAGGGAGAGAGCAGAGATGGGGGAAGACACATGCCAAGCCACGTGGTGAAGACTGCCTAGGAGCAGAAGCTCAAAGAGAAAAGGACCTTCCTCCAGAGCCAACAAAGACAGAATTCCCCTAGAGCCGGCACCCTGAATTTCAACTTCTAGCCCCTTAAACTGTGAGGTAAGCCCTGGTGGAGAAGTGGTTAAGAGCTCAGGCTGCTCATCAAAAGTGTTGGCAGTTTGAATCCACCAGCCAACCCTTGGAAACCCTATGGGGCAGTTCTACTCTGTCCTATAGGGTCGCTATGTGTCGGAATTGACTCAATGGCACACAACAACAACAAACTGTGAGAAAATAAATTTCTGTTTATTAAAGACTTCCACTTGTGGTATTTCTGTTACAGCAGCATTAGGTAACTAAAACAGTCATAATATGCCTCTAGATGACATATATCTGTCAAATACCTCAAGGCTAGAATGCCTTTGTGTCAGCCATTCCAGGAGCTATAGAGAATGCATCACTGTCAGCAGTACCAAAGAACTTCCCTCTTCTTTCCACCTCATTGTGGGATCTACAATTTTAAGAGCTTTCTGAGTGACTTTCCAAGAACCTGTGCTCTATTTCTCTGGCCTTCTTTTCTCTTGCATGAAAAGCTCCTTGGCTTCAAAGGCAGGTTGGTGTTTGTGTACTAGGGAAAGAGTAAGCCATTTGTGAAGTTTATTTTCCTTCTCATCAGGACTGTGTGACTGTGGCTGACAACAGTGTGTTTGTTCATCTTAAAGATTGCTACACTACCAACCTTCTCCTGACATCAATGTCCAGAAGAAAAGATGCTGTACCTGTGGTATTTGAATAATTATGGCTTTGTTTGGGCTAACACTTATGGCTCACCAAATGATTGTATGTATCATTTAAAGCCACAGAGTTAGTAAGTGGTAACCTCCCGAAACCCGTTGCTTTCAAGTGGATTCCAACTCACAGCTAGCCTGTAGGACAAAGTAGAACTCTCCCATAGTGTTTCCAAGGAGCAGCTGGTGGATTCGAACTGCCAACCTTTCGGTTAGCCACCTGAGCTCTTAACCACTATGCCACTAGAGCTCCTAGTAAGTGGTAGATTTGGTTTAATATAGGAGCCTAAATTCTTTACCACTGCACCCTGTCTCTCCTGTATATAATCTAATCTTCATCTGGCTGGATTTTACAAAGTTCCAAATGTCAGTTCAGGATTCTGTAAATCCTATTACTGTACTCTGATATCAGGTAGGGTTTTTTGTTTGTTTTTTCTGGAATTATGGCTATAGCCCAAAGATGAACTGAAGTACCAACAAGCTTACTGTGAGTCACCAGTATTAGAAACAGACATATTAAAAAAACACTCATTCATATCCTTTTGGCACTGAAGTAGTCATGTAGAAACACTATTTCTCTCCTTTTGGCAAATAGAAGGAATGTTCCATTCCTGTAACCAGGGAGAAAGATCTCCAAGACAGTCACCAGCAAAGTGGGGGAGTTTCTGCAAGATGGAAAGATTGGTGTGTTTGTTTTCTTGATTAGATGTCTGTATAGCTATCATAATTACATATCTGCAACCTTTACTAAGAAAGTAGGAGAGATAAGAATTCAGGAGAAACGTTATGTGGGTTACAACCAGGTTGAGAGAGGACAGGAAGAATTCCCTTTGAAATATCGAATCATAGTGAGCATGGACCATCACCCATTTGTCATTTTGTCATACCATGGTGGCTATGACGCTGGAAATTATTCCATTGGTATTTCAAATACCAACAGGGTCACCCATGGTGGACATGTTTCGGTGGAATTTCCAGACTAAGACATACTAGGAAGAAAGGCCTGGCAATCTACTTCCAAAAGTTAGCCAACGAAAACCTCATGGATTTCAAAAGAACATTGTCCAACTTTCTGCTTTGGACACGTCATCTGGAGGGATCAATTGCTGGAGGAGGATATCATGTTTGGTAAAGCAGAAGGTCAAGAAGGGTGAAGGAAACCCTTGGTGAGACGGGTTGACACAGTTGACTCAATGATGGGTTCAAACATGTCGGCAATCATGAAAATGAGGCAGGACTGGGCATTGTCTTCTTCTGTTGTACATAAGATCACTATGAGTTGGAGTCAACTAGGCAGCAGCTGTCCATCTCTATCTAGTGAATATGGAAGATGGATCATATTTGTACACACAGATTTGATAGTTGAGCATGAGATGTATAAATGTTTGGAGTCTACAGTATTTCAGGGATCAAGATAGCCTGTGGGAAAAAGAGGGATTCACATAGGGTAATATAGTTTGATTTGATAGGCTAATGGTCTGCTAGAACATGTGTCAAATTTCAGTAGATCCATTCTGTATCTAGGACTGAATCTCTTGTCTGTGTAGCATCATTAGAACACATTGAGATCACAGATAATGAGCTAGAACTACACTGAAGGTAAAACAAGGAAGAATTGCAGGCTTACCTAGACAAGTAAGGCAACTATGTTTTGGCATACTTTCTCTACATTTTCTCAAGAACAAAGGAAAGAGCTATAATGGATAGAGAGAGGTAGTGTGGATACCACATCATACTTTCGTACTTTCTTCCATGCTTCCCTCATAGCTACAACTTGCACTGAGTGAAACTTATGAAAAGAGCTTTGAATCAGATAAGAAATTTAAGTTTAAAAATAGATAGACCTGCTACAATGAATCTGTAGTGGTAACTGAAAATAGATGAAATTCTATGGATATTGATAAGAGGACTTCTATAAAGTAAGCTTCAATGTACCAAAATTTGAGAAGAGTGTATTAATCTGAATAATGGTAACACAAAGATACCAGGCCCCAAGCTCTGGAACCTCTAAATGCTACATTAAGAGGAAAACGGGTCTTTGCAGATATGATTAAATAAAGGATTTTGATTTGAGAGTATCCTGGATAACCCAACTGGGCCCAATTTAATCACATGAATCCTTAAAATCAGATAACGATTCCATGCTAAGGAGTGTTTGAGTGATACAGAGTTAGGGGAACTTGACCTGCCATTGCTGGCTTTGAAGATGGAGGAAGGGAGCCATGAGCCAAGGAACATGACTGCCTCTAGAAGCTGGAATGGCTCTCAGTTTAGAGCCAGGAAGAAAACAGAGACCTCAGTTCCACAACTCCAACGAACCGACTTCTGCCAATAACACAAACGAGCAGGAAACTGATTCTCCCCTAAATTCTTCACCTGCTGACACTTTGATTTTAACTGGTAAGACATGTGTCAGACTTCTGACCTACAGCATTGTAAAATAATACACATGTGCTGTTTAACGACACTAAATTTGTGGTAGTTCATTACTGCAGTAATACAAAACTTAATACAGGTGTCAATATTGGAATTCATACATCTTCATTTTAGAAGTCATTTTTCTAAAACTAATTATAATTATTGAAGCTCATAGATATTCATAAGCAATGCATCCAGAGACCTTCCAAAATTCCCTAGTTCACATATACCAAAACAGCATCTTACTTTCCACATAGTCTAGCTTAGAAAATATCTTGCTGACAGGTGTCATGTACAAGAAGATCAGTAAGACTAATAAACAGAAGTTGTAATGCAGATATTGGACAGTTATCTAGGCTCTTCCATGGGCTAAGACATCAACTCTCCCCCACTCATCTCCACATAGGCCAGATCACATCTCACTCTGGATCTTGCCCTAGGACCAAATCCTGATGAGTCTTCTAAACCAATAGCATAAACCAATTCATCTGCCCTATGATTCTTTCAGGGATGGCACTAACCTAGACCTAATCTGATCTCGCTGTGCATTCCTCACAGGTGGATCCAATTGGGAACATTCAACTTGATGTCTGAGACTTATATTTTCTCTTTGGAGTAAGATCAACTTGCTGTTCTTCTGGATGATGTGCTATATAAATGTGTGGATTGGAGTAGCTGAAATTATTTGCTGCCACAGCAAAAGCCACCCTGAGTATAAAAGAGTCATACAGAAAAAAGCAATGTAAGAGGAATACAGTAAGCAGAGTTAAAGTACAGGGCTAAATAAGGCAATACAAAAAAAAAAAAGAGAAAATTCTAAAGTATGTATGATACTCTGAAACAAATTCCCTTTATTATTTAACTGGTTTCATTTGAGTTTTCCATTAATCGAACAGAAAGCAATTTAACTTTGTTTTTAGGAGAATTACAGATTTCATGGTTTGGACCTCTAGGGTTACTCCTCAATAGCTGGACTTACACATAATAAATTTGCAAACACCAAGCATTTTATTGTATAGTGATAGTCATAGAAATAAGTAAGAAAACGACAAAGGAAGTTAATTCCAGTAATTGTTCTGTCTTATTCTGTGTTTCACATCAGACACCATCTGATCCAGGAAATTGTCCCTGACTCTTCAGGTGAGCCAGGGTCCAGTTCTGTGCTTCCTTAGTACCCTGTGCATGCATGTATCTTACAATTTAGCAGGAGTTGGGAGTATCTATTGGTACATTTCTTTCTTGCATTTAAATAGACTAAGCTACATTAAGATACCAAGTGCCTATTAGTATCTGACATAGCGAAGGTATTTAACATATACTGGTTGAATTGAAGTACCATGAAAAAGTCAGTATGACCCACTTTCCACTTGCTGTATTAAGCTAATCATCCCATTTATGGATCTCTTAGAAACAAATCTGTAATGCATTTTACCAGTCCCTGAAGCATACATGCCTTGGATCTCCAGAGGCAGAGAGACCCTCAGAGAGTTATCTGGGACTCTCAAGATAGCTGCTGCCAATTTGAGCATTAAGCCACTAATTTAAGATTCTTTTAATTCAGCCAGATGACAAAATCATTTTGATTCTTCTGGAATCAAGATTTCCGGGTTCGTAGAATTAGGGTGACCCACCCAAGCCATCTGCCCTTAGATGTCCTTTTGAACCTTGAGCCTTTAAGGAACTGTTTTCCTTAAGTCACTGTCATGGATTGAATTGTGTCCCCCAAAATTGTGTGTTAACTTGGCAGGGTCATGATTCCCAGTATTGTGTGATTATTCACCATTTTGTCATCTGATGTGATTTTCCTATGTGTTGTAAATCCTACTTCTATGATGTTAATGAGGTGGGATTAGTAGCAGTTTCCTTAATGAGGCAGGACACAATCTACAGGATTAGGTTTTGTTTTAAGTCAATCTCTTTTGAGATATAAAAGAGAGAAGCGAGCAGAGGGGCTGGGGGGGCTCACACCACCAGGAAAGTAATGCCAGAAGCAGAGCATGTCTTTTGGTCCCAGGGTTCCTGCACAGAGAAGCTTCTAGGCCAGGGGAAGATTGATGACAAGGCCCTTCCTCCAGAGCAAACAGAGAGAAAGACTTCCCCTGGAGCTGGTGACCTGAATTCAGACTTCTAGCCTCCTAGACTGTGAGAGAATAAATTTCTTTGTTAAAACCATCCACTTGTGGTATTTCTGTTATAGCAGCACTAGATGACAAAGACAGTCACCTTCAAGTCAAATAATAACCAAGTAAGTGGCTCAGCAGAGGTCGTTTTTTGCTTTAGACATTGGGTGCTTTGATAGAATTATCTATGTGCAACCCCTTTCGAGGAGCAGGAACACAGGTTCTGACTGGAGAAGGTATGGCATGTCCTTAGTGACTCTGCTTCTCCAACTGCCTGGAATCCTACAGCTGTTCTGCTGCTATCTCCTGCAAAATTAACATGACGATAACCTATTTAACTATTTTCATTGTCACCTCTTTGAAGTGCCTTCCAGATAAATTCGGGTTGATACTGCCAGATTCGAATTGTGTCTACTTACAATAAATACATTCTGTTTACACTAATTTTTGGTGCTTCTCTATGCATTTAGGTTTCTGACATAGATTATTCATAGAGTGTTGTCAAGAGAACTCGAAGTCACCATAGCTCATCATACTTACATACACTGCACATTTCGACGAAACTCTCAATCCGCTTTAGTTTCTGCCCCGCTTATACAAAGAGCCCAGAACTCCAAAGGTTTTGCTGTAAAGAGAATTTATAAGAAAGTTTTGGATCAAGTGAGCTGAATTTAGACAACTGACTGTTTTGTTGTTTGTCTCCCACCCTCCCCCTACTCCTTGGGTTTCGTTTGCTTTTATTCTGCTGTTGCCATCACTTTATCCCTTATTTCAACAAACTGCCAAATGAAAATTTCAGTTTAGTAGTGGAAGAACAGTTATTCAAACAGAGAAAGGGAGAACCACACTTCATACTTCTTTCAGCATAAAACATTAGCAATTCCAAGTTTGGATTTCAAATGTAATATAGTATTTCTTTAGAACAACCATGTATTAAAGAATATTTTGTTAAAAGTTACATAATCATATGGGTCTACGCTAAACTAGTAATGAAGCTGTAGAAGGCATGAATAATAATCAAAATGATCAAATAGAGATAGGACTTCAGAAGTCAAGGTCAAGGTGGAAAAGAGGTGGTTAGAGGTCCAGTTTGAATTTAACAAAATATATACAGTACCTTTCTGAACATTTTGTCTTAAAGGAACTCTTAGATTATATGTACTACCAATGTTTTTTATTCTTCTTATATACCTTTTAAGTTTTATAACATTTTTTAGAGCTGTTTTATAACAGAAGAATGGATGATTGTATCCTATTTTGTTTATACTGGAAATTTTATTTGCATTGAGTTTATTTACATATTTTATAAAACTCAATAAACTATCTGGCTTATACATTAATAATTATTCCCATTAACATTTAAAATATTTTTAATTGTGAAAGTAAAACCTGAAAGCAAAATACAGTACTGTTACTGAGTTAAATATTTTGAGTTCATGCTTGAAAGAAGAAGAGAAAAAACCATCCCCAAACATAAATTCACTTAGCTCCATTTACCTTAGCTATGCTTCCATAACAATTCTAATATTTACTACTTTCTTAACTAAATTTCTCAGTGTTTAAACAAAGGCTTACACTTTTCTGAACTAGTTCTCCTTTTTCTCTCAGCCTTCTATGAAGCTACAATACCACATGGATGATATCATATCATTTACAAGACAAAACATGCTCATGGGTAAGCCCAGGAATCAGACTTAAAGGTCTGACATAGAAGAAAGAGAGAGAGATTTTAAGTGAAATCAAATATTTGCAAATAATCATAGGGCATCTTTATCAAGTCTCCACTAACAGCACTACAATAAAATATAAGACAATAATTTTGGAAACAATGCATTTAAGAAAAAAATGTATTTATTTTCTTTTCCTTTTAACACCTTTAATGATATATAAACTTAGTACTATTTCCTAATAAGTACATTTATGTTAATTTGGTTGCTTTTACTTTTAAGCAAGGTACATGTTTTTCTTTTTTTTTTAGAAGAAATGTTTTACAAGTTTTAATCACTTATACTCATATTTGGATTAATTAACTTCTGCTATAGGTTATGATTATTTCACTCTTTTGCTATCTGTCTTGACTAATCTGGGCAAAATTCATTTATGCAAACTTTGGTCAGGCTTCTTCCCTCACCACAGGCCTTTGAATCTGAATGTGACAATACAATTACACCACTCCTAACTTATTGATAGGGTTTGGTTCCAAAGACCAGGTCATTAAGCAAAAATTGAGGTTATACAAAAATAGAGGATGATCACATCAGGTCACAAAATGGAGGATGACTACATCATTACATGGCTGCGAAATTATAGCATTACATAATTGCGAAATTACATCATTACATAACTGCCAATCCACTGAGAATCATGGTCTAGCCAAGCTGACACATAACCTTAACTATCACAGACAGCCTTCCTCTCGCCTTGCACCTCAGCATTTTTTACTGCCAGACATATGTTGTTAATGCACAAAATAGATAGTAGATGTTTTTACTATTGTTGTAAATACAAAATTTTGAGTAATGACATAGTAAGTGAGAAGTAGGTGTACTTAATGGACTGTTTTGAGAATCTACTGCCCTCAGGGAAAAAACATTTGATTATGCCCCTTGCTCATCCCACTTTCCCACACCCAGTTCCTTCTACCCAAATCCTTTCTGCCCAACCTTTGGGACAGTTAAAGGCCATCAGAGTGTTCTCTTTATTGCAATAGTCTTTTCAAATAAAGTCTCTTCTTACTTAAATTCAAATTTGTGTTTCAACAGTTTTCAAGGTATCCTTTAGTCATGTTAAATGAAATCACAGTGGAGTCATGTGGTTGAAAAAATGGCGCTAGACAACGCCTCTAAGATTTGTCTAATAAAACCTCTTGTAACTGCCTAGTTTTCCTGAAAATCTGGCCACCATTGTTGACCAATGAGATTCTGACAGTGCTTCATAGTAAATTATATAAGCCAATGAGAAATAAGCTTCTTTTTCTTCCTCCGAGTCATTGCTGATACTCAGTGGAGTACCTTTCCACTTTTGGTTTGGTGCTGCCCAATTAGTGAATCTTTTGCTCGAATTAACCTCACCCAATAGATTAATTTTGTTGTGCTCAGTTTCTTCTGACAGTCAGTTCTATGACACAGACGAGAAAATGATGCACCGGCTTCTCAGACAAGTAAATGAACACTTCAAACATTGAATTAAAAAAGGTACTTACCATGTGCCAGGTTCTTAACACATATATTTCTATAAGACTATCTAAGATGTATGTACTTTTATTATTCCTTTTTTTTATAGATGAGAAAATTGATACGTTTAGCACTTAGGTAGATCTGAGTCCTCACACCCATGTTCTTAGCCACAACACTATAGTACCTCCCAGCTCCCCTCATATAATCAAGTCATTCTTTCTCTTCCTACCAACTATGTTATCCAGTAGAGGAATACTATCACATCATTCCCCCAAACACTGTTGAGAAGGGATTCTTCTAAAATTCCATTTAATTTTGACCTTGAAAGTTATTTTAATTCAGTTGCTAAGGTTGCAGTATTTTATTTAACCTTATACACTTGATGTTAAACCCCTTTAAAGTTGTATTCAAATTAAGTAAATTGATATGTATATTTATGTAAAATGAAATGCAAATGTGCCTACCTAGGTGCTTTTAAAGACATCTGGTAGCTTTAAGATAGGAATGATGATGTTAGGAGCCAACTCATTTGCTATGGCTTATCCATGGGTTCCATGTCAAATGAGAGACATTAACCTAATTTTTCCAAGTTTGGGGTTATCAATAAAATGTTTTCTCTCTGTAAATTTTCTTAGTTAAAAAACTCAGAAAAGTAAGTAAATAATATAACAAAATTTAGATACCCAAATCCTAGAATTGCAAATATATATATATTTAAAAAGTTTAGGCCTTTAAAAATAAAGGGGGCATTACAGGTAACAGGGAGATCTTTGTTTTTCTCACCAGTCACTTCCCCTCTCTCCAGACCCAGCTCCATTTTCATGTTCATGAATTTTTAAACATTTCCTCCTTTCAGTTTTCTTTTTTTTTAATGTTTATGCTTGTATCAACAATGTATGCTTTTACAATTTACATCTAAAATCTCTTACTATACCTTGTTTTTTCCACACATTGTGTTTTGGAGATAGGTATGAGTCGGAATTGACTCAATAGCAACGGATTTGGATTTTTGGTTCTGGAGCCACATTGAGGCATATACAGATTAATTTTTTTTTTTTTAAATATTTTGTTGTACTTCAGGTGAAGGCTTACAGAACAGATAGTTTCTCATGTAACAGTAACACACATGCTGTTTTATGACATTGGTTAACAACCCCACAACATT
>NW_004443970.1:5460585-5507917 GCF_000243295.1 Trichechus manatus latirostris
AAAAAAAAAAAAAAAGCAACACCAGCAGTCAACGAATGGCACTCATAGAGCCGCCCACCCAGGTGCGCAGAATCCAAGCAGCCAGCGGCCCTGGGTCAAGAGACTGCGGCCCCGGGAAGCAGAGGAGCAAACGAACAAAGGCCCCGGGATCTAATCAGCGCAGCAGCCCAGGCCTGGAAGCAGTCGCATGCCCAAATGTAGCCCCACAGCCCTGTAGGAAAGGGCAGAGACGGCTCTCGGAGTCAGGCACCCTAGCAAAAGAAGGGGGGAGGCAGCGAGTGGCAAGCGAGAATCCAAAAGAAGCAGAAAAAGAAGGGGGGAAAAAAAAGCAACACCTGCAGCCTACAAATGGCACCCAGAGAGCTGCCCGCACGGGCGCATGGAATCCAGGCAGCCAGCAGCCCTGGGTCTAGAGCCTGCAGCCCCGGGAGGCAGAGGAGCAAAGGAACAAAGTCCCCAGATTCTCACCCGCGCGGCAGCCCAGACCTGGAAGCAGCCGCACACCCAAACGTAGCCCCACAGCCCCGCAGGAAAGGGCAAAGACGGCGCTCGGAGCCAGGCACCCGAGCAAAAGGAGGGGGAGGCAGCGAGAGGCAAGCAAGAATCCAAAAGAAGCAGAAAAAGCAACAGCAGCAGCCAACAAACGGCCCCCAGAGAGCCTCCTGCACGGGCACGCGGAATCCAAGCAGCCGGCAGCCTTGGGTCAAGAGCCTGCGGCCCCGGGAATCAGAGGAGCAAATGAACAAAGGCCCCAGGATCTAATCAGCGCAGCAGCCCAGACCTAGAATCAGTCGCACGCCCAAAGGTAGCCGCACAGCCCCGTAGGAAAGGGCCAAGACGGCTCTCGGATTCAGGCACCCGAGCTAAAGGAGGGGGGAGGCAGCGAGTGGCAAGCGAGAATCCAAAAGAAGCAGAAAAAGAAGAAAGGGAAAAAAAAAGCAACACCTGCAGCCTACAAACGGCACCCAAAGAGCCGCCCGCCCAGGTGCGTGGAATTGAAGCAGCCGGCAGCCCTGGATCCAGAGCCTGCGGCCCTGGGAAGTAGAGGAGCAAACGAACAAAGGCCCCGGCTTCTCGCCTGCGCGGCAGCCCAGACCTGGAAGCAGCCGCACACCCGAAAGTAGACCCACAGCCCCACAGGAAAGGGCAAAGACGGCGCTCGGAGCCAGGCACCTGAGCAAAAGGAGGGGGAGGCAGCAAGAGGCAAGCGAGAAACCATAAGAAGCAGAAAAAGCAACACCAGCTTCCAACAAACTGCCCCCAGAGAGCCGCCCGCCCGGTCACGTCGAATCCAAGCAGCCGGCGCCCCCCAGCCAAGAGACCTTGGACACGGGAAGCAGGGGAGCCCCAGCCGGGGCAAAGAAGGGTGGGGGGTGGGAAAGTGCACACCGCAAATTACCAGCTGTTTTGTCTCCCTCTGGATCCTCCGTGAGGCTGCTCTCTCATACCCCCGTTTGCTGGTCTCCGATAGGAGTCCAAGATGGTGGATCCGCGCTGCGTTAGCTGGTAGGGGACCTCTGCGTGAATCTCTCCTCGCTCTCTGTTCTCTTTCAGTATTCTTACTCCATTTGGTGTTCGGCTGAGTTCTTTATCTCTTCATTTGATGTTCTAGGGTTTCAGGATTGTTGATTCTCTGTTTGGCTTAGTTTTTCGGATCTTTGTTGTGGAGGGACGGCGTGGTGCTTCTGCCTAGAGCACCATTTTGCCGGAGTCCTATATACAGATTAATTTAATAATTTTAAATGCTGTGTAATAATAAATGGCACAAATAGATTTAAACATAATTATCTATGAGTACACTTACTGGCATTTCCTCTAATAGTTTACTATGAAAATGTATGTAGCAATGAATACATGCCTGTGTTTATAGGATACGTGCATTTTTCAACTTTTAAAAACACTACCAAGTACTCTTCAAATCTATTTACACTTCAACAAGTAGTGTTCACTTGTTTTCCGTGTCAATCTGGGACAATTTAACTCATCAGAGAAATCACTAGGCCTAGAAGTTCTGTTTCTCTCCTGCCCCTTTTCTTTACAACCATGTATAGCAGGGCATAGAGCATAGGACTGTCGGATTAGAAATGGCCGGTGCTAGTCCATTTCAGCTCATTAATGCCTAGGATACCAATTATCAAGCATTCCATTTCATTTTGACAACATCTAATTTTCCTTGATTCATACTTCGTTCATTTCACGTTTCAGTTGTTAATATATACTTACAGCTGTTGGCTCTAATTTTGAGTCTTGACACCTAAGAAAATGAGGATCCATAAGGCTTTTCTCCATCATTGTCCCTAAGTTTAACTGTACTCTGAGGAGGCAGCACTTTCCCAGTTATATTTCGAGTGCCTTCCAATCTGAGGGGCTCATCTTGAAGCATTATCTCAGACAATGTTTTGTTGTTACCCATAAAATTTTCATTGACTTATTTTTTGAAGCAGATTGCCAGGACTTTTTCTTAGTCTGTTTTAGTCTGGAAGCTCCACTAAAGATGTCTACCATGCATGATCATACTGGTGTTTGAGATACCTGTGACATAGCTTCTAGCATCATAGCAATGTGCAAGGCACTACAGTATGATAAATTGACACGTGGGTGGTGGATCAGTATTTGGAAAATATAGACTTGGTGATAGGAACGATGCTGGAGGTCGCATGATAGAATTCTTCAAGACCGATGACTTTTCACCAGAAACACTTTTTTTCAACAACACGATGACTGTACATGTGAAGATGATTTAAACGCTAATCAAATTGACTACCTCTGTGGAAAGAGACAATGGAGAAGCTCAATATTATCAGTCAAGACAAAACCACAGGCTGACTATGGAGTAGGACATCAATTGCTGGTATGCAAGTTCAAGTAGAAACTGAAGAAAATCTAAGTAAGTTCAAGAGAGCCAAAATATGATCTTGAATACATCCCACCTGAATTTAGAGACCATTTCAAGAATAAATTTGATGCACTGAACACAAATGAACGGAGACCAGAAGAGTTGTGGGATAACATCAAGGACATCATTTATGAAGAAAGTAAAATATCATTAAAAGACAGGAAATAATGAAAAGACCAAAATGGATGTCAGAAAAGACTCTGAAACTTGCTCTTGAGTGTAAAGTAGCAAAAGTGAACAGAAGAAATTATAAAGTAAAAGTGAAAAGAAGATTTCAAAGGGTGGCTTAAGAAGCAAGGAGGAGTATTATAATCAAATGTGCAAAGACCTGGAGTTAGAAAATCAATAAAGAAGAACAAGCTTGGCATTTCTAAAGGTGAAAGAACTGAAGAAAAATTCAGACCTCGAGTTGCAACATTAAAGGATTCTCTGGGCAAAAAACTGAATGATGCAAAAACATTAAAAGAAGATGGAAAGAATACACAGAATCACTGTACCAAAAAGAGTTGGTCAAAGTTCAATCATTTCAGGAGGTAGCACATAATCAAGAAGCAATAGTACAGAATGAATAAGTACAAGCCACGCTGAAAGCATTGGCGAGAAAAAAGTTTCAAGAGTTGATGGAATACCGATTGAGATGCTTCAACAAGTAGATGGAATGCTGGAAGCACTCACTAATCTATGTTAAGGAATTTGGAAAACAGCTACCTGGTCAAATAACTAGAAAAGATCCATATTCATGGCTACTCCAAAGAAAAGTGGTCAAACGGAATGTGAAAATTATCAAACTAATATATCACACGCTAACAAAATTTTGCTGAAAACAGTTAAAAAAATGGATGCAGACGTACATTGACAGGGAACTGCCAAAAGTTCAAGCTAGGTTCGGAAGAGAGCATGGAATGAGGGATATCATTGCTGATGTCAGATGGATCCTGGCTGAAAGCAGAGAATACCAGAAAGATGCTTACCTGTATTTTATTGACATGCAAAGGCTTTTAACTGTGTGGATCATAACAAATTATGGATAACATCGCAAAGAATGGGAATTCCAGAAAACTTAATTGTGCTCATGAGGAACCTGTACATAGACCAACAGGCAGTCCTTCAAACAGAACAAGGAGGTACTGCGTGGTTTAAAGTCAGAAAAGGTGTGCAAAAGGGTTGTATTGTTTCACCATACATATTCAGTCTGTATGCTGAGCAAATAATCTGAGAAGCTGGACTGTATGAAGAAGAACAGGGCATCAGGATTGGAGGAAAACTCATTGTGCAGACTACACAAACTAGCTTGCTAAAAGTGAGGAGAACTTGAAGCCCTTACTGATGAAGATCAAAGACACAGCCTTCAGTATGGATTATACCTCAACATAAAGAAAAGAAACGTCCTCACAACTGGACCAATAAGCAATGTCAGGATAAATGGAGAAAAGATAAAAGTTATCAACAATTTCATTTTACTCGGATCCACAATAAACACTCATGGAAGCAGCAGTCAAGAAATCAAAATATGCATTGGGCAAATCTGCTGCAAAAGAACTCTTTAAAGTGTTAAAAAGCAAAGATGTCACTTTGAGGACTAAGGTGCACCTGACCAAAGCCACGGTGTTTTCAATCACCTCATATGCAAGTGAAGCTGAACAATGAATAAGGAAGACCAAAGAAGAATAGATGACTTTGAATTATAGTGTTGGTGAAGAATATTGAATATATTATGGAATTCCAGAAGAGCAAGCAAATCTGTCTTGGACAAAGTACAGCCAGAATGCTTGTTAGAAGCACAGATGGTAAGACTTCATCTCATGTACTTTGGACATGTTATCAGGAGGGATCAGTCTCTGGAGACGGACACCGTGCTTGGTAAAGTAGACAGTCAGTGAAAAGGAGGAAGATCCTCAATGAAATAGATTGTCACAGTGGCTGCAACAGAGGCCTCAAGAATAGCAACGATTGTGAGGATGGCATAGGACAAGGCAGTGTTTCATTGTGTTGTACAGAGGGTCGCTATCTGTTGGAACCAACAAGATGGTAACTAACAACAACATTTTTCTCAGATGTTCACTCATAGATGTTCAATTATATGATTTCCTGTCCAAAACCCTGCTGTAAAGTTTAGTTTTCTAAACTAAATCTGGGGCTTCAGTTTCTTAAAAACATGGACTCAAACACTGATGACTTTGCTAAGTCCATAGGTCAATTTGGGAGGGGAAGTGGCAAAATGTTTCCATGAAATATATGAAAAAGAAAAGAAAAAGACCATACGGACAACTCTCACTAATTTACTGACTAGAAATGCCATTCCCATTCCCAGGGATAATCCAGATGATCTAGAACCTTCACAAGTGGAGTTCTTAGTGCAACTGACAAAATTTCAAAGTTCTCCTACTCTTCTTCATCATCAGAGTGAATTTTTATTATCTGTGTATTTTTTTCTGTATGTATATATGTGTTCCCCCATGTGTGTCGGTTTGTCATGCTGTGGGGCTTGCATGTTCCTGTGATGCTGGAAGTTATGCCACCAGTATTCAGATACAAGCAGTGTCACCCATTGCAGACAGGTTTCAGCTGAGCTTCCAGACTAAGACAGACTAGGAAGAAAGATCAGCAGTCTATTTCTAAAAAGAGTTCGCCAGTGAAAACCTTATGAATAGCAGCAGAATATTGTTTGATATAGTGCCAGAAGATGAGTCCCCAAGGTTGGAAGGCACTCAAAAGACAACTGGGGAAGAGCTGCTTCCTCAAAATAGAGTCGACCTTAACGACGTGGATCGAGTCAAGCTTTCATTACCATCATCTACTGATGTGGCACGACTCAAAATGAGAAGAAACAGCTGCAGACATTAATTAATAACCAGAACATGGAATGTATGAAGTATGAACTAGGAAAATTGGAAATCGTCAAAAATGAAATGGAACACATAAACATCGATACCCTAGGCATTAGTGCGCTGAAATGGACTGATATTGGCCACTTTGAATTGGACAATAATATGGTCTACTATGCCAGGAATGACAACTGGAAGAGGAATAGCATCGCATTCATTGTCAAAAAGAACATTTCAAGATCTATCCTAAAGTACAATGTTGCCAGAGATACGATAAAATCCATACGCCTATAAGGAAGACCAGTTAATACGACTATTATTCAAATTTATGCACCAGTTAATACGACTATTATTCAAATTTACGCACCAACCACTAAGGCCAAAGATGAAGAAGTTGAAGAGTTTTGCCAACTTCTGCCATCTGAAAATGATCAAACATGCTATCAGGATGCATTGATAATTACTGGTGATTAGAATGCAAAAGTTGGAAACAAAGAAGAAGGATCAGTAGTTGGAAAATATGGCCTTGGTGATAGAAATGATGCTGGAGATCGCATGATAGAATTTTGCAAGACCAATGATTTCTTCATCTCAAATACCTTTTTTCACCAACTTAAACGGCGACTATATACATGGACTTCAGCAGATGGAATACACAGGAATCAAATTGACTACATCTGTGGAAAGAGACAATGGAAGAGCTCAATATCAACAGTCAGAGCAAGGCCAGGGGCTGACTGCTGAACAGACCATCAATTGCTCATATGCAAGTTCAAGCTGAAACTGAAGAAAATTAGAACAAGTCCACGAGAGCCAAAGTACGACCTTAAGTATATCCTACGTGAATTTAGAGACTATCTTAAGAATAGATTCGACGTGTTGAACACTAATGACTGAAGACCAGAGGAGTTGTCGGATGACATCATACATGAAGAAAGAAAGAGGTCATTAAAAAGACAGGAAAGAAAGTAAAGACCAAAATGGATGTCAAAAGAGACTCTGAAACTACTTGAATGTCAAGTAGCTAAAGCAAAAGGAAGAAATGATGAAGTAAAAGAACTGAACAGAAGATTTCAAAGAGCAGCTCGAGAAGAAAAAGTATTATAATGACATGTGCAAAGAGCCGGAGATAGAAAAACAAAAGGGGAGAACAAGCTCAGCATTTCTCAAGCTAAAAGAACTGAAATAAAAATTCAAGCCTTGAGTTGCAATAGTGAAGGATTCTATGGGGAAAAATATTAAACGACACAGCAAACATCAAAAGAAGGTGGAAGGAATACACAGAGTCATTATATCAAAAAGAATCCGTTGACATTCAACCATTTCAAGAGGTGGCATACGATCAGGAACTGATGGTATTGAAGGAAGAAGTCCAAGCTGCTCTGAAGGCATTGGCGAAAAACAAGTCTCCAGGAATTGACGGAAAATCATCTGAGATGTTTCAACAAATGGATGCAGTGCTGGAAGTGCTCACTCGTCTATGCCAAGAAATTTGGAAGACAGCTACCTGGCCAACCGACTGGAAGAGATCCATATTTATGCCTATTCCCAAGAAAGGTGATCCAACCAAATGTGGAAATTATCAAACAATATCATTAATATCACATGCAAGTAAAATTTTACTGAAGATCATTTAAAAGTGATTTCAACAGTATATTGACGGGGAACTGCCAGAAATTCAAGCTGGATTTAGAACAGGAGGTGGAACCAGGGATATCATTGCTGATGTCAGATGGATCCTCACTGAAAGCAGAGAATACCAGAAAGTTGTTTACCTGTGTTTTATTGACTATGCAGAGGCATTCAACTGTGTGGATCATAACAAATTATGGATAACATTGCAAAGAGTGGGAATTCGAGAACACTTAATTGTACTAATAAGGAATATGGATCAGGAGGCAGTTGTTCGGATAGAACAAGGGGATACTGTGTGGTTTAAAGTCAGGAAAGATGTGTGTCAGGATTGTATCCTTTCACTATACCTATTCAATCTGTATGCTGAGCAAATAAACTGAGAAACTGGAATATATGAAGAAAAAAGGGGCATTAGGATTGGAGGAAGACTCATTAACAACCTGCGTTATGCAGATGACACAACCTTGCTTGCTGAAAGTGAAGAGGACTTGAAGAACTTACTGAGGAAGATTAAAAACCACAGCCTTCAGAATGGATTACACCTCAACATAAAAAACAAAAATCCTCACAACTGAACCAATAAGCAACATCATGATAAATGGAGAAAGGATTGATCTTGTCAAGGATTTCATTTTACTTGTATCCAAAATCAACATCCATGGAAGCAGCAGTCAAGAAATCAAAAGACACATTGCATTCAGCAAATCTGCTGCAAATGACCTCTTTAAAGTGTTGAAAAGCAAAGATGTCATCTTGAAAACTAAGGTGTGCCTGATCCAAGCCGTGGTATTTTCAATCATATCATATGCATGCGAAAGCCGGACAGTGAATGAGGAAGATTGAAGAAGAATGGACGCCTTTGAATTGTGGTGTTGGCAAAGAATATTAAATATACCATGGACTACCAAAATAATGAGCAAATCTGACTTGGAAGAAGTACAACCAGAATGTTCCTTAGAAGCAAGGATGGTGAGACAATGTCTTACATACTTTGGACGTGTTATCAGGAGGGATCAGTCCCTGGAGAAAGACATTGTGCTTGGTAAAGTATAGGGTCAGCAAAAAAGAGGAAGACCCTCAATGAGATGGATTGACACAGTGGCTGCAGCAATGGGCTCAAGCATAAGAATGATTATGGGCATGGTGCAGGACTGGGCAGTGTTTCATTCTGTTGTAGATGGGGTCGCTATGAGTCAGAACTGACTAGATGGCACTAACAACAACAACATATATGTGTTAAAATATATCTGTCAGTTTATACGTATTGTTTCCAACCTCCAAAGACAAATAAAGATCAGATTTATAAAGATACTTATAATAAAAGACAATAATAATGAGAACTAAAAAAAAAAAAAATGAGGTATTCGACTTACATCATAACTGACTTATACAATGGAGTCGCTGAAACAGAACCCTGTCATAAATCAGAGACTACCTGTATTCTCAATTACCTAGTGGGCCCATGGTACTCACAATGACTCTTAAAAGTGGAAGAAAGAAGCTGGAGATTCAGAAACAGATGTGACTATGGAAGAAAGCACCAGAGAGATGCAGCATTGCTCCTTTTGAAGATGGAGAAAGAAAGAAGAAGCTGGAAAAAACACAGAAACAGAGTCTCTCCTAGAACTTCCAGAAACGTGCACAGCCCCGCTGATACCTTGATTTTATTCGAGTTAAATCAAAGACAGACTGAAAAACAACGTATTTAAGCTGTTTCAAGCCATGAGTTTGTGACAATTTGTTACAGCAGCAATAGAAAACTCTTACAATGCTCAGCGCTGACTCTTTTCATTTGTAAATGACAGAAACACCACTGTGTCTAATTTAAGCAACAACAAACAACAAAAGGTAATTTATTATCTCACAGAATCTAATAATGGGTAAGAAAAGCAATCTTCAAGAAGTGCCTAAGCAGTAATTGAAGGCATAGACTCAATCGTTTTAGGTCCTTTCCCCGTCTCTGACTTTGTTGCTTCTGTGTGTTAGACTCCTTCTCTTTTCCCATAGAACTTACAGCTTTATAATAATGTGTTTTTAGATTAAGTTTCCCAGTTATACAGTGTACCAATAGATCGTGGTCCTTGGACTGGCCAAATTTTGTTACATTACTATGTTGGAACTAACAAGGGTGGCAAAGGCGCTGGGTTATACTAAAATATTGATGTCTCAGCTATATATGAGCTAGAGACAATTCCGATAATATGGAGCTTGGAAGACCACCCAGGTAATCCAGCATTATCTCCTCACCTCAACATGAGTAACCTTAATAACATCTGAATATTAATATGTAACATATTAACAGGTTCCAGGAATTAGGACATGAGCATTTTTTGGTTTGAGGGGTATTACTATGCCTACCACACGATTATAAATTTAGGCCAAATTTCAGATCTACTGTAATTCTATATTTATTTTTCAAGTGTAAACATTGACATATGCTGAGGACTCAGGTAGAATTAATGTATATGTTATACCAATGCCCATTTTTATGTCTTTTTTTTTATTGTACTTTAGATGAAAGTTTACAGAATAGTTTCTCATTAAATGGTTACTACACATATTGTTTTATGACAATGGTTAATAACCCCAGGACATGTCAACACGGTCCCTTCTTGACCTTGGGTTCCCTATTACCAGCTTTCGTGTCCCCTCCTGCCTTCAAGTCCTTGTCTCTGGACTGTTGTGCCCCATTAGTCTCATTTTGTCTAATCTTTGGCTGAAGGGTGAACCTCAGGAGTAACATCATTACTGAGCTAAAAGGGTATCTGGGGGCCATGCTCTCGGGGTTTCTCCAGTCTCTGTCAGGCCAGAAAGTCTGGTGTATTTTTGGGAGTTAGGATTTTGTTCTACATTTTTCTCCATCTCTGTCTGGGACCCTCTTTTGTGATCCCTGTCAGAGCAGTCAGTGGTGGTAGCCGGGCACCATCTAGTTGTACTGGACTCAGTCTGGTGGAGGCCGTGGTGGTTGTGGTCCATTAGTCCTTTGGACTAATTTTTCCCTTGTATCTTGTTTTCTTCATTCTCCCTTGTTCCAGAAGGAGTGAGATCAGTGGAGTATCTTGATGGCTGCTCACAGGCTTTTAAGACCCCAGACACTACTCACCAAGCTAGAATGTAGAACATTTTCTTTACAAACTGTGTTATACAAGTTGAGCTAGATGTTCCCCAAGACCATGGTCCCCACAGCCCTCTGCCCAGCAATTTGGTCCCTTAGGGATTTGGGATGTGTCTATGGAGCTTCCATGACCTTTCCTTGTACAAGTTGTGCTGGCTTCCACAGTATTGTGTACTGCCTTACCCTTCACCAAATTTACCACTTTTATGGCTTAAAAGTTTCTTAAAATTTTCGTAGTTGTATAGATTTGTGATTAATAAATTCTTAATTTTAAATAGTTTATGGTCTTTTCTATTATATGTTTAATTCCAGTCCTGGTGATGATTATATGCAGTATTAGACTGGTACTTCTGTAGGAAATTACAGCTTTGTTTATAATTTTGTGCTTTAAGACTGAGTTTCCCAGTTCCCCAGTGGTGTGATTAACAGAGAATGTCCATTCTTCTGGGGCTTAAAAAGACTAATGTATCTTTAAAATGGTAGAAGGAGTTATACAGGCATGAAGAAAGACTCTGAATCTTAGCACTGGAATTAACTCTGAAAAAGGGATAATCGCCAGCCGAAAGAAAACAGACTTGTCTAGGGCATTTATGAGAATTCATTTGCTAGCCAAAAACTGATGAAATCCACAGAGAAAAGAAGTTCCATGGAGAAAATAGCATTTTTTAAAATAAATAAATAATTGTCTTGTTTTGTCTTATTTAATAAATGAATAAAATTGAATCTGTTTAAACATAATGTGGTTCCAGTCTCCCAGACAATAGCATAAGAGGCATTTAATAATAAGATGATATAAATAAGGAAAAATAGTTTTCACTTGTCCAGATGGTTTTATTTTCTGTGAAAATGTAATTTTTGCTCAGGGTCATGTGATTCCATTTAGATTTCAATATGGTTTATTTCCTTTGTTATTGTTATTTAACACTTCTCCAGAATATTTATTTGATTGGAAAAGCATTCTTAATGATTTTTTTTTTAGAACTTTCTGGTAGTAAATATATCAATTAGAGTTAAGAGTCTTAAAATACTGAAAACCTGTGGGTATGTTTATTCAGAAGCTCCATAAACTGAGTAACTTACGTGGAGGGCAGTTATACATGGAAGATGATTATTGCAGATGCCTGAAGGCTCAACAAAAGGGACACAAACCCTACTATCTCAGTCTCAGAGTGTTATGGATTGAAGTGTGCCTCCAAAAAGATACATTCAACTCCTATCCTCTGGTACCTGTGAATGTGAGCTTATTTGGAAATAAGGTTTTTGCACAAGTAATTAGTTAAGTTAGCATGAAATTTTACTGGAGTTGGGTGGGTCTTAATACAATATGATTGGTGTCCTTATAAAAAGAGAAGAGACACAGAAAAAGACAGACATAAGGAGAAGATGGCTATATGAAGATTGAGATTGGCATTATTCTAACACAAACCCACAACACCTGGGCTACCAGAAGAGGGAAGAGATACGGAAGTGTCTTCCTTTAGAGACTTCAGAGATAACACGGCCCTAGTAGTGTGTTGAATTTAGACTTCTAGCCTCCAGAACTGGAAGTGGATAAATTTCTGTTGTTTTAAACCACCCACTTTGGGTCTCTAGGAGTCAATATGGACCTTACAGCAACTAACAATTAAACTGATACTAGAGTCACAAGATGATCTCAATGTTCTCTCCATTTTCCACTTGTTCCCACCCTCCCTTACAAATTAAGGTTTCCAAATCAGCTTAAAGGACAAACCACTATGGTCTATAGGAAAGACCTATTACTCGTAATATGAACAGTGGTTTTGTGATGCTTCAGTGTGAACTATTCAATCTTCGTCCTATTGGTAATGAGGCACTCTTACAATGATATTGCTGCTTGGTATTTGCCACTTTCATGTGATACATGTTCTTTGTTGAGAAGGTAAATTAGCTCAGTTTCACTCAAGTAGTCACGTAAAGATTAATTTAGAAGACAATCATTGACAGGTGGGATTAGAGAAAAAGAAGAGTGATTTTCTTTAAAAAAAAAAAAAGTGAATAATCTTCAATCCTAGAGTGACATTATATTCTCATTCAAAAGATTCTTAAATTGTAGGGGGAAAAGTGAATTAAACTCCTTTTGTGACCTTAAGCATTTCCATTATAAATAATACTCATTTATTTTCATCTATTAGTCTTTCAATTGTTACACTCTTTTTAAGATGATTTTAACATGGCACCTCTCTATGTGCTAATATGGAAAAGTCTACAAGGTATGTTATTAATTGAAAAAAATCAAGATATGCAGAGAATGCTAGTAATTGCATAGAAGAAAAAAGGTGTGTATGCACATAAGCTTTTGTATGCAAGAAAATTTCTGGAAGCTTACACAAGGAATTTTTTGTCAGTCAAGGTCAAAACAAGAAACAAACGGCATACACAAATTAGGATAATTTGAAGAGGGTTTATTTGCAAAGAGATTAATTATAAAGGTGTGGCTGGGTATAGGCAAGTGAAGGAATGGGATAGTGCAATGTTCTTGACTATTAACAGCAGGACTGTCTTCACCCTAAAGCCTGAAGGGACAAGGGAAGGAAGAATTTCCAAATGCCAGAAAGAGAATCTTGTGGAATAAGCTAGCTTTAAACAGACCTAGACAGTCTAAGATGCTCTCATTAGAAAGTTGTTGTTGTAAGTTGCTGTCAAGTCTGTTCCAACACACGGTGCCCCCGTATGTGCAGACTAGAACTACTCCATAGGGTTTTCAAGACTGTGACCTTGTGGAAGCAGATCACCAGGCCTGTCTTCTGAGGCATCTCTGGGTGGGTTCAAATAACCCAGCTTTCAGCTAGTAGTTGAGCACTTGGTAGCAAAGTGAATAAATACACTGACCTCACTTTCCTTTCTGCCTCTTTCCTTTTGGTCCCTCCTTACCTCTCTGTTCTAGCTGGGACTCAACAAACTGAAGTCAATAAACCCACTCCTGAAAGTCCAGGTGTCTTGATTATAGGTCAGTCCCCCAGAGCAGGAAAGAAGGAGAAGGGAGAAGAAGGAATATGGAGAGGCAAATGGAAGACACCTACTGCATTACTCTTAATTTTTGCCTCACTAGGCATCTTGTAGTGTAGACAAAATCTTACTTATTACTGTCAGGAATAGCTTTTACTTCTAGGAATTTTTACATTTGTAGCTCTTGCTCACATATTAAAAATAGCACATAAGAAATGAATGCTGGTAAAGAATTAACGACAACAACAACAAAATAATTTCAGAAATCCCTTCAGAGTTTTGCCTTACCTAAATCTTATCATTCCATTAATATTAAGCCTGGATTTTCACCTAGAAGGCAAAACATTTTTAATTTTTTTGAGAGAAAAACATCAAAACTATGATTTAACGATACTTTCACAATCTCTCCAGGGAGATCAGGGAGTTGGTCATGTTAAAATAAAATTGGTTCTGTTTGTGTATGTGGACATGGTTATCCTTGAGAGTAGTATCATAGTGGCTACCGAATTAGCTAGTCCCATCTAGAAAGAAAAGTACCTCTTATGTGCCAAATTGCCATGCCAGGCACTGAATCCAGTTCTGTTGATTCAAACACTATAAAACCAGGATAATATGAAAATTAAATTAGATGAATTAACAACTTGGTTTTAAATTCCAACTTTATCATTTATCAATTTTGTATTTTCGTCATTTAACTTCTCTGATAAGTTGTTTGTTTTTAATAGAAATATAATTAAAATATTTCCTTATAAGGGCTAATGTGAGACTAACATCATACAGTGTCTGAGACAGCGCTCAGTTAATGTAAACTAAATGCATACTGATTCCTGCAGGATGCAGGTTAGATTTCTCTCTCTGTCTCTCTCTCTCACTCACACACACACACTAAGCGTGTTCACAGCCTTGCCTTAGAGTTTTTATTTGTTGTAACCTAAATGCTGCAAAAGAAAACGCTGCCTCTAATGGTCTCGCTCTTGATGGACAGTACCAGTAAGCACGGGGCTTTGTAAGGCATCACGGCCCTCATTAAATTTGTTCATTGAATTGAACGAACGAAAATATTTTAGCAAATACTTTTTGGACATTGAACACTTTGTACCCTTGTGAAATTTTTTGAGATATCAGTTTAGTTATTTTTCTTGTGATTTCCCCTCTCCTTTCCTTCTGCCCTGAATGTGACAAACTCTGAGCTTCCTTTTCTTGATGAAGGCAGTTTTTGGCAGGAGTAAAAAGCAGAAACTGTCTGCAAGGCACTCTTCTTTATTTGGCAAACCAAAATGCACTGAAGCAATTAGTCCAAGTTGCCCAGAGGAAAAGTAGGTGGAAGGAGAGGTGGTTAGAAAGGGGAGATTTCCTTCAGACTAAAAACAGAATCAGGAGACTGGAAAAGGCTGATTATAGCACTGTTATATACTTAGTATAATCAATAAAAACGAGTTGCTGTCCAGCCGATTTTGACTCACTGCGACCTCACATGTGTCAGAGTAGAACTGTGCTCCATAGGATTTTCAGTGGCTGATTTTTCACAAGTAGATTGCCAGGCCTATCATCCAAGGTACCTCTGGGTGGACTTGAATCTCCAACCTTCTGGTTAGCAGTTGAAGGTGTTAAACCATTTGCACCACTAGGGACTCCAGTACAATCAATGGGGTCCCTTAGTTCTCCCTACCAAGTTTCCAGGAACGAAACGAGAACTTCAAGTAGAAAAGTTAAATGATTCCCAGCCTTGATAAAGATCTATGAGGCAGAGAAGCAGAAGATCAATGGGTACTGAGGAAACCATACAAAATGAACTGGTAGTTTTCTTGAAGAGAACCAGTACATACTGATCATGGAAAACTATATCAGGGGACTTCCTAGCGTTTTCTTGTTGTTGCCCATGGCCAAAGTTGACTTTCCAACCTGTCAAATAGAAAGGAGATAGATAGTTAAAATTAGATTGATTATAAAAGCAATATTAAGCTGAAATTCAAATATTTCTTACTTGTAGACAATGACTTATCTGGTACAATTTTATCAAATAGAGCAGCTTGTGACTTGGGGGCTTCAGAAGGTGTGAGTATACAGGAAAATAAAATACTATCTTAGGGTGAGAGATGTTATGCCCTGATATTCTCTAAGAGGGAAGAGCTAATGAAAGCACACCAGGCATTGGAAACCCTGACCTGCGAAGGTGTTTTAATATGCCTGCATTGAACTTCAAACGTGCCAGTCAGGTTTGTTTTGTTCTTAAATTGTTCATTTGGTTAAGTTAAATAAAAGCCTCGCCTGATGCTGTGAGCTGATTTTCTTCAAATGTACTTTTATATTCTTACTCTGCATTTCTTAAAAAACAAAAATAGTTCTATTGGGATATAATTGGCATGCAACATATTGCACATATTTAAAGATAAAATTAGTTGCTGTTTATTGTTGTTGTTCAAGTTCGCCCCAAAGTCATGGAAACCTTATGCACAATAAAACCTGCCCCGTCCTGCAACATCTCCATCATCAGTTGAGGACTGTACTGCTGTGATCCATAAGGTTGTCACTGGCTGATTTTTTGAAAGTAGATCATCAGGCCTCTCTTCCTAGTCCCTATTAGTCTGGAAGCTTCCCTGAAACCTGCCCAGCATCACAGCAACATGCAAGCCTCCAATGACAGATGTGTGATACTTGCCCTTGAGATGCATTGGCGGGGAGTTGAACCCAGGTCTTCTGCATGGAAAGTGAAAATTCTGCTATTGACCCACCAATGCCCC
Source organism: Trichechus manatus latirostris (assembly GCF_000243295.1). NCBI lineage: Eukaryota > Metazoa > Chordata > Mammalia > Sirenia > Trichechidae > Trichechus > Trichechus manatus. The sequence continues at coordinate 5,476,765 of NW_004443970.1, forward strand.
AACAAATAGGTAAGATTTGTCGTATGATACACCCATGACATCATGACAGTCGATATAATTATACATCTATTACTCCTCAAACTTTCCTCATTTCCCTTTGTAATCCTAGTCTCTCATCCTTCCCTGCCCATCTACCATCCTAGCTCTTCCCCAGGCAACCACTTATTTGCTTCCAGCCGTGATAGATCAGCTTGCATTTTACAGGATTTTGTATAAATTTAACCATATAATATGTACTGTTTTATTTTTTTTTTTTGTCTGACTTCTCTTACTCAGAATAGTGATTTTGAGATTCATTCTTTTGGTTGTATGTATCAATAATGGACTTTTTTATTGTCAAGTAGTATTTGTTTATATGGCTATACCACAACATCTTTAAATATTTACCTGTCAATGAACATTTGGGTTGTTTCTAGTTTTTACTTACTGAAAACAAAGAGGCTATAGACATTAGTGTTCAAGGCTTTGTGTGAGCATATAATTTCAACTCCTCTAGGGTAGAATGGCTGCATTATTTGTTTGGTTATTTTCAGCATTTTAAGAAACTGCAAAACTGTTTCTAAAATGGTTATAATATTTTACATTCCCACCAGTTGTGCATGAGAATTCCAGTTCCTCTACATCTTTTCTAAGACTTGTTATGGATAGTCTTATTAATTTTAGCCATACTGATGGGTATGTAGGGTTACCTCATTGTGCATTTCCCTAATAACTAATCATGTTGCAGATCTTTTCATGTGCTTATTTATCATCTCTATTTCTTTTGCTAATTTTTTTTATTGTTTGTTGTTGTTATTGCTGTGTTATTATTGCTGAATTCTGAGAATTCTGTATACATACTGGACACAACAGGTCCTTTTATCAAATATGATTTCCAAATATTTTCTCGAGGCATTGACTGTTTTTCAACCTCTTAACAGCCTCTTTCACAGAGCAGAAGTTTTAAATTTGATTACTTATAATTTATTAGTTTGTTATTTTATAGATTATGAAATAGAAAACAGAAAAAATATAGAAACATCAAAATTAAAATCAAAAGTTGTTTCTTTGGGAAGATAAATAAAATTCATAAACCTCTAGAGAGATTATTTAGGAACCAAAGAGAGAAGACACAAATTAGCAATATCAGGAATAGGAGAGGAATATACTTACAGATTCAAAAGTTATTAAAAGGAAGAGTAGAGAATATTATGAACAACTTATTGTTATAAACTCAACAACAAATCCTTTGAAAGACAGAAACTATCAGAGCTTTCTTAGAAGAATTAGATAACACGTGTAGCCCTAATCTTTTAAAGCAATTGAATTTTTATTAAGATTTTTTTCATAAAGAAACTTCAGGTCTAGACATCTTCCCTGTGATTTCTACAAACATTTAAAAAGACATAGAGAAATTTTATACAACTCTTCCAAAAAAATTGACGAGGAGGGCATGCTTTCCAACACCTTCCATGAGGCCAGAATTACCCTGATACTAAAACCATACAATAGATTTCATAAGGAAAGAAAACTATAGAACAATGTTCCTCATACATTTAGATGCAAATATTTTAAATAAAATTTAGGAAATCCAATCTAACCTATAAAGATTATGTCTCTTGACCAAATATGGTTTATCTCAGTATTTCAGAATAGATTTAGCATCCAAAAATCAATAAATAAAATTCCCCATAGTAACAAACTAAAGAAGAAAAAATGATGGTCATCTCAATTGATGCAGGAAAAGCATTTGGCAAAATCTAATATTCCTAAAAAAAACTCTCAACATACTAGGAATAGATGAAAACTCTATTGCTCCGTAGCTTACCTATGTTTAAAAAAAAATTATTTCTTTTGATGTCTCTTTATGAATAACCATTGCCATCAAGTCATTCTATTTCATAGTGACCTTCTTTTCTTCTGCTATGTCTAATCTGCCATTAATTCCATCTTGTATAATCTTCATCTAAGACATTGCAGCTTTCATCTCTTGAAGTTATTCTGTATCTCTACCTTACTTTTGAACTCACCGAATGCAGTTTCAATGATGTTTTAGCATCCTTGTCTGCTAATTCTAACATCTGTGACAGTTCTGACTTGGTGTCGACTGCTAGATATTTTTCTCTTCATTATTAGTCCCATTTTTCTGCTAACTTGAACTTATTCTTGGATGCAGTTATTTGGAGACAGTTTGATCTTTCAATTCTTTCTTTTGACATTTGTTAGCTGGGACCAGACAAATTTGGTCTATAGGTAATTGTTCCACACTACTTAGGCAAGACTTTTCTTAGTCCTCTACCTAATACCCTATGAATTGTGTAGGAACAGGCATCACTTCCAGCTCTGCATGTGAGCCACGTGCCATTCCCTCTAAACTTTTTGAGTGGTTGATCTTGATCTTGGCCTCTGGTAGTTTCCTAATACACACTCTTCTCAGCACTGAATACTGAAGGAGGACCCTCTGTATATCTCTCAGGTTCTCTCTCTGTTCAGTTCTCTCCCCTCCAGTGCCCTGTTCTGTGAACACTAGTTAACTCGGCTTTTGTAGACTCTCAACCTTCTCTCTTCATCTCAGGCAGTCCACTTGACATCTGCTGGGATCCCCCTCCCTGTTACCACAGCCTGAAAACTCTAGGCTGTAAGCTGAGGCCATCCCAGAGCTCATGTTGCTTATGTGTATCTCTTAGGGATCATTGTCCTTCATTACCTAATATTCCCAAAAAACCGAAAGTAAACCAGTTGCCTTCATGTCGATTCTGACTCTTAGCAACCCTACAGGACAGAGTACAACAGTCTCATAGTGTTTCCAAGTTGCAGCTGGTGGATTCGTACTGCTGATGTTTCAGTTAGCAGCCAAGCTCTTAACCACTGTGCCACCAGAGCTCCATACCTGATGTTCAGTCCTTGTAAACCATGGTTTCATATATTTTGTCTTTTTTCCATTGTTGCATGTGGGAAGGTAAATCCAGTCCCTGTTATTCCATCTTTTCAAAAGTAGAACTAAATACACTAAATATGTGCATAATTTTCTTCTTCTCCTTACTCTGTGTACCTGTGTATAGTTCTGGGAAGTGTTTTTTAATAAAAATAAACATCTGTGTGTGTATACATCTTTCCTTAAAGGGGAAGATATTTTCTTCTAAATTATTTGTCCCTTTAAAAAAAAAAACTCCAGTTCAGAGAGTTGAATTAGTCATACGTCTAATGGCACATTATCATCATTGGTCCATTGAGGCTCTTCTTCTTTTGTCCCTTTCTTCCTTCTTCCATCCTTCCTTTCTTTGTTTCTCTGTTTCTTTTTTTTTCCATCTATTCTTCCTTTTATCTCTATTTATTAGACGTTTTTACTGCCAGTCCCCTCCAGAGACATTTCTAATATGGTTAGAATACATTTTCTGTTTATAAGTGTTCTTTTTAAAATATGTATTGATTATGTGCAAGTATTTTTAATTTACATAAATTATATTGTACATTGTATGGGCTGCCTTTTCTTGCTTTTTTTTTTTTCTTTCCCCCACTAAGAGCTGTATTTTTAAGAATCAACCATGCTGGTATTTGTGTGTCTAGTCTTTGCTTTGACTAAATGGTGTGCATCCTTTACATTTCTCTATATACTCTTCAGGTGATGGGCTCCCAGACTGTTTGCAATCCTTTACCAGTTTCATGACCCTCATTGAACATCCTAATAAATGTCCCCTTCTGAACCTGTACCAGAAATTCTCCATTATTTATTTCCAGGAGCAGAATTGCTGAGACAAAATATACGCATAACCCTAATTTGACTGTGTGCTGCAGGCTGCTGATCAGAATGGATTCTCTAGTTTACATTCCCAACACCAGTGCTTGAGAGTTACTAAATTCTATCATTTATGCAAATACTTAGTATAACCCAGGTTTTAAAGTTTTGCCAGAAAAAGAGGTATAAGCTAATATTTCCTTGTTACTTTCATTTTCACAGTTCTGATTTTTAATGAGTTTGAGCAACTCTTCATATGCTAGTTTCCTAGGGCTGCCACAAGAAAGTACCATGAACTGGGTAGCTTATAAGAACAGAAATTTATCGTCTCATGTTTATTTCTTCTGAGGGCTCTGAGGGAGAATCTGTTCCATACCTCTCTCCTGGCTTCTGATGATAGCCAGGGATCCTTGGCATTTTGGGGCTTGTAGATGCATCACTTCAGTTTCTGTTTTCTTCTTCATGTGGATTTCTTCTCTCTGTCTCTCTCCATACCTGGTCTTCTCTTTTATAAGGACACCACTTATATTGGATTAAGACATATCTTATTCCCGTGTAAAAAAAACCCATTACCAACTCATAGTGACCCTATAGGACAGAGTAGATCTTCCCCATAGGGTTTCCAAGGCTGTAATCCTTACAGAAGCAGACTGCTACATCTTTCTCCCGTGGAGTGGCTGGTGGCTTTGAACTGCCAAACTTTCAGTTAGCAGCAGAGTGCTTAAGCATTGTGCCACCGGGGCTCCTTTACTAAAGTATGACCTCCTGTTAATTGGTAACATTTTCAAAGACACTATTTCCAAACTAAATCAAGTTCACAAGTACTGGAGGTTAGGACTTCAACATATATTTTTGGAGACAAAATTCAATCCATAACAGATGCTTGTTGCCACTTTAGGGTTCCTCTTTTATAAATTACTAATTCATAGCCTTTGCTCATTTGTCTGTTGTGACTATCGTATAATTCTTTTTGATTTGCAGGAACTTCTTGTTTGCTATAGGTATCTATCTCTTGCCAATTTTGGATATGCATACATTGTCTCCCTTTCTGTCGTCCTTCTAATAATTTTGTCCATACTACCCTTCATTGATGGAAGTTGTCAGTTGTGATGTAACTGAATTAATTTTTTTTTAGAACATAACTAGTGAGTGCTTTTGAAATTTTACATGAGAATCCCTTTCCCCCAGGCCATAGAGATATTTTCTATATTTTTTTCTACTAATTTTATAGTTTTACCTTCACATTCAGGTCGTTAGTCCAATTGAAGTGCACCTGGTGTTATGTAAAAATATTTTTATTTTTCTTATTGTGAGCCAATTTTTATAGATTGAACAATCCGCACTTTTTCTTTTGATTTGTGGTATTCTAGTTCCCATACATGCATTTCTGTCTTTGTGCCTTTTAAATAATTCCATCTATTTATCTGTACTTCAAAGAAAATTAATTTGTAGTTTGTCTTAGTTATTTATCTCTGGTATAGAAAATGCTGTTAATTTTTACATTTTAATTTTACTACTGTATTTTTACTCAAATGATGCTTGCCTTCTACGTTTGTTTGCCAACCGCCCACTCCCCCTGTGAGGTATTGTCCTTAGAGCAGTATGCTTTTTTTTTTTTTTTTTTTACAGTACATGTATATCTTTGGTTTCCTGTCATATTTTCCAGCTCTGTCCTTTCCTTTAGCTGTCTGGGATAATTCCTCAGTCTGATATTCTAACCCTTTAATTTCTTCTTTACTGGATTCTATTATGAGCTCTACCTATTTTTTATTACAACCATTATATTTTTCATGTATAATATTTTAATTTGGTTATTTTATATTGGCAACATCTTGCTTTACTTTCTCAGTTTAAATTTTTGATCAGCCTGTTGCAATAATTCCGTTTCAAATGTTTCTTTTACACAGTATTTCCTCCACAGCTATCTAGTGTTTGGCCTGTGGGCTTAAGTTGCCTTAGAGTTAACAGATACAATCTGCTAGTGTGGGTTGAGTAAAATGTCAAAGTTAGACCTTTTCTTGTGACAGTCTTAGCCAAATCAAACTCATTGCCATCAAGTCGATTCCCACTCATAGCGACCCTAGAGGGTAGAGTAGAACTACTCCATAGGGTTTCCGAGGAGCGGCTGGTGGATTCGAACTGCCGACCCTTTTGGTTAACAGCCTGAGCTCTTAGCCACTGTGCCACCAGGGCTCCTAGTAATGTCTAAGTGCTACTCAAATCACACCTGCTTTCTTTAACTCCTCACTACTACATGGTGTTTTTAATACACTGATCAGAAACCCTGGTGGTGTAGTGGTTAAGAGCTACGGCTGCTAACGAAGAGGTCGGCAGTTTGAATCCACCAGGTGCTCCTTGGAAACTCTATGGGGCAGTTCTACCCTATCTTATAGGATTGCTATGAGTCGGAATCGACTCCACGGCAACAGGTTTGGGTTTTTTTTTTTTTTTTTTTTTTTTTAATATAACCTCGAGGACAATATCATAGGCAGTCTAGATTACTGTTGTGCGTGTTTGTTCTGAAGGAACAAGGCTGCCAGGAGCCAAGTTAGAAACAAAATCTAAGCATTTTCTCCAAGCTATTTTCTCTTTGCACTGAAGCCCTGGTGGTGCAGTGGTTAACAGCTCAGCTGTTAACCAAAAGGTCAGCAGTTTGAATCCACCAGCTAGCTGCTCCTTGGAAACTCTATGGAACAGTTCTACCCTGTCCTATAGGGTCGCTTCCAGTCGAGATCAACTTGACAGCAGTGGTTTGTTTTTTTTTTTGGTATTTTCTCTCTGCAGGATCCAGGTGTCTGCTTTTACAGTTTGTGGCCATTGACTGTATAATCACAGCAATCTGAGGCAGCCGTTTTTCTTCCCAGGGGTTTCTTAATTGTGTTATTGTTTGGTTACTCTTACCTTGTTGTTACTGTTTGTTTTATTGATTAGTTCTTGGAGTCTATGTTTCTCTCTTGCTTTAATTTCCCCAGAGCCGAATTTTGAGGAGGGAATCATGAACTCCTACTTTGTGCCGTTTTTGTAGGAGCCAGAATCTTCTATGATCATGTTTTTTATGATGTTAGTGCCAACATGCTAAGGCAGAAAAACCTAGCTTCTTTCATTATATTCTTACAGATCTTTAATATAGTTGAACAAACTCTTACTAAATTTTACCAAGTCTATTTTTTTGAATTCCAAAAATTTTTTTTTAAAGACATGTTTCATCCTCACCCTTTCTCATAACACCTGTAATGGCATGTAGAAACTAAGCCACATCTTCAATAACAATAGAAACAACAATCATTTTAATCAGTGTTTTCTCAAGAATGATCTAATTTAGTCCTCATATCCACCTATTAGTTTAAGTATTATTATCACCATTTTTTTTCAGGTAAAGTAATTATTAGAGGAGTAATATTTCCCATATCCCAAAGCTGAGAGGTAGTAGAGCTTGGCTCTGAATTGCCCTACAGACAGATTTCATAGCCACTACAATCTATTGCTTTGTGATGCAAAGTGTTGGCAGACGTTTACTGGTTAAAAGAAAGAATAGGACAGAAGGAAGAAAGGAAGGAAGGAAGGAAAGAAGAAGGAAGGAGGAAGGAAGGAAGGAAGAAAAAAGAAACTAAAAAGGAAAAAAATTATTAAAAATAAAAAAGTTCATTTTCTCCACTTTAGTTTGCTGCAGATCACATTTCAACTAGTTTCTAAGATTTCTCTCCCAACAGAATTAATCCACTTTGCCATAGTTTATTTTATTCCATTTTATACTACCCAGCACCAGAGGTGTATGAAAACAGAGAACTGTCCTACTAGGCTTGATGAAGAAGTCTTCATACAAACCTTCAGGCTCAATTAGTTATAGTACTAATGCTCTGGTGTCCCTATGCATGTTTATAGAGAACTACATGCTGATGGAAACTGCTGTAGAGTTGAATGTCATGTATATTATTCATAATGCATGGCAGTAAAACTGAATAATTAATATCTCAATATCACTGATAATCCACCCTCCCCTTCCACATGCCAATATACAATTTGGAAATTCTTTTTGATTCATACCCAAAGCGCATATCACACTGTGCAAGAGTCCTGCATTCTGAAAGATATATGCATGTACTATAAATCTAAACCTTAGGTATTGTGTGTCTTATAACTCAACAATTATTTCTTCCAAGATCCCATAAATAAAAATGAGAAAGTTTTCCTATATACCTTTATGAAAATTGCAGAGTTGGTACAAGGCTAGTAGACTATTTTAAAAGAGTGGTTATGATACTTAATGCAACAGTTTAATTTATGTGCAGAAATTTACTCTCTTAATGAAATTTAAAGCTGATGTGTTTCAGAATTAGACTGGCAAGAAAATACGTGGAGGATTGTGCAGTAAAGGATAGAACTCTCAGACCTCATATGACTTTCTGGACCTGAGACTGAATATTATTGGAAAAAGAGAAGGGTTTTTTTTTTTTCTTTCCTCTGTATATAACTGTAGCATGTAATTTATTATTATATGAAAATCTAAATTTAAATTAATAGAGATTATTTGCTCCCTTTTAACCAATCTAATTTTTTTTTACTTTTCATTAATATTTTAATCACCATGTATTAATATTAATTTAATACCAAAACATCTATGCTACTCTAGCAAGAGATCTGATCCCTCCAGAATATTGAGTTTTGATCTAGAGTCAGATAAGCTCCTATCGCAACCTTGAGGTCACAGTTAATTATTGGAATGGTATAATTATATATTTATAAGAAACAGCATTTCCTAAATTTTGCTTGTGTATTAGGCACAATCTGGTACACCTATTATTCTCATATCCCGTGGGGATTACATTTGAAATTAAAAAGACAGAAAACAGAAAGGCATAGAGAGGGACTAGAAATGGAATCCCAAAATAGCACACTTGTCAAAATGACTTCAAATTAGGGTGACAGGCAAGAGATATAAAAATAGGCATATGGAAATAACCAAGTTGATTAAAACATGGATTTCTGAATTAGTGCCATTTGGAGGTTAATGTCAAATTCTGATTCTGTTCTGACATATTAGGAAATGTGTCATATTTGTACCCCAGGCCATTTAGATATCCTCTATCTAATGGTACCCACGTTTCCCAGAGAGGTATTTTTATTCCTCTTGAGAGCCCAAAAGCCTGCAATGTAAAGACCCAAATCAACTCCTAATAGAAATTCATCCCCAACATGACCAAGACATGATTATTTCAACTTGTATGTACAGGAGAGCTCCCTGCTGTTCTTGGCACTACCAGAGTCATTGTTACTCACTCTCGCTGAAGTTGTAGAATTTATGTTTTTTGTCCATTAACAAGAGAACATTTCAATTCACTTGGTGTTCCTGTAGTCACTGAGGTGGCATTACCACTAACTTTAACACTTTGAAATGGTTACAGTCAAGTTTTAGATCACAATCCTCATACTATTACTAACAGTAATGGTTTTCAAACAATACAACTCTAAGAGAGAGCCAGGGAATTACCTAGGAAAGTAAAGCAGGGGGAGTAGCTCTTCTGAAAGGTAAGGATTTCCTGTGACTGCAAAACCTCCTTTATGCATTGGCTAAACCCTGAATGGACCTTTCCTATTGACCTGCTAAAGGTATTTCTGAGAACAACGTAGTCAAGTAATAAGAACTCATTTCCTTCAAATTGAAGTGAATTGCTAAAACAACTTGAAAGAATGATTTCTTCAGAAGACAATGCAGAAGAGTTTAGCTATTTTCCTCCTTCAACTGTGTGAATTTAGAACTGTCAACCATTGCTGGACCCACCAGGCCCGGCTCCTTAGAGGAGGAAGGGAAAGAATACTTTTCAACATGGTAGTGTGATCCTGTGGAGAAAGTCAGCTCTTATCCTTTATCCTATCATTAAATACCTGTTATAGATTTCTTCGTCATTTAGCCTCATCATTCCCCAAATAACTGGGATCTTTATAAATATATAAATGGACACTTGCATGAATTTCATTTAATATTTTTATTTTGGCATATGTGCAAAAAATAAAATAAAGTGTCAAAACCCCAAGTGATTCCCCATGGCGCTCTAAATACATTTACTAGATACTTCACTATGCCACAGTCTGATGGATTGTATCTGTAGGTTGACATTTCTTCCTGCTATTTTGCACAGGTTGGCTGAAGAAGGTTAAGAAAAGTGACAGTTAATCATTTCAGCATTCCTTGATCCCAAACTCAGAACAATGCTTAGAATTTTATTCACATTTTCTACGTATGAATATACATTCTCAGTATTAATTATAGTTTTTATTATCATCCAATGGACATTACCCTTGTTTTTAAAAGGGGAGACAAAAATCTGCAAAAAGCAATCTGACAAAAATAACCACTTTCTCATTCATAAATCCACCAGAATAATGCCAGTTTGCATATCTAAATTTTGCCCATTTCCTTCTTTAGTTTGCAATCAATGGGTATGTTTTGTGGTGTTTGACTATGTTTTTTAAATATTTTGTTATCACCTTCCAGATATTAGAGAACACATGCAAGTACTTTCAGACTATTGCCACTAGGAATAAATATACTTCATCAAAATATTCAAGAAAGAGAAAAAGATAAGGAAAATATTAGTGGATACATCAATCAACAAATGCTGATGGGTGTGAGGCATTTTGGCATGTGCTATAGATAACAGCCCTGGACACAGAGCCTGGACAATGATCCTTTCTAAGTGCAAGGCACTCAGAATAGAATTTGAAGATTATTCCTGGCTATCATTCTAGATTTTGAAATTGTCCTCTTTTTTGTTTTGCTACCTTAAGCAGAGAGCTTAGATTGATATTAGTTGCCTTCCAGTCGATTCTGACTCAATCCATTCCATACTTTACAGAGTAGAACTGCTCCATAGAGTTTCCTTGTCTGTCATCTTAATGGAAGCAAATCACAGTCTTTTTCTTCTGCAGTACTGCTGGGTGGGTTCAAACTGCCAACCTTTTAGATTAACAGTCTAGAGCAAACCTTTTACGCTACCTAGGGACCTTATAGCTTAGGTACCATTCCCAAATTCTATTTAGGTAACTTTCCCATTCAAGGTAATGACTGCACCTGTATTAAACACCAAATGATTGTGAGTTATTCATGAAATGAATAACTTTTTGGTGTTGAATCACTCTTTAACTCTTGTATTAAGCAAAGTGGAAAATAACTAATAATTAGTTATTACTGCAGAAGTTCCAAGCCAGAAAATTGACACTTGGGTTAAATAAAGAAGGAAGCTTTTATTATTATAGTCTTGCTAACGATCCTTTCTAGCCTTAAAATTCTAAGATGGACAAGATAACAATCAGAAAAAGTAAACTAGAAGGTAATAATAGGCAACTTTGTTTGGTTAAGAGCTTCCCTGCTAACCAAAAAGTCAGCAGTTGAAATCCGGCAGCTGCTCCTTGGAAACCCTATAAGGCAGTTCTACTCTGTCCTATGGGGTCGCTACGAGTCGGAATCAACTCGAAGGCAAAGGGTATGCTTTTTGATTTCATTTGATGTAATCATCATGTAAGGTCACGTCAATGATATTTCAAGTGGAAACACTGAAATGAAAGTTGAGTGTTTGGGTGAGGGATCAACAAAGATCCAGTCTTCTGAGGAACGCTTTTCATCAGAGTTAAAAGTAAATAAGGAAATTCAGTCTTACTCAAGCCTTCACCTTCTAGAGCTGAAGTGAGGCTTATGATGGTGAGTGTCATACGAGTTTGATCTTGAACTCCCCTGACATGGCTTTTGAGACAAATTTTCAATAAAGTAGTATGGTCAGGAGAAAGACATCATGGAGAACAGGGAAGGCTAATTTAATTGCCTTTGTTCCTCAGTGACATAACTTAAATTGAGCTTGCGTTTCTAGAGCACAGGGATATTTGCATGCTTAGATTTTCATAAATGAAAAATGAACTCAAAGCACTTGCCCTCCAGATAATGTATCCTTTATATTTGAAGGGCAAAACATATAACAGGGAATCATCAAGGAATCTGAAAATTTATCTTCTTTCTCTTGTTTTTTTTTTTTTTTTTGTATCACTTTATATAGGGTCGCTATGATCCAGAATTGACTCTATGGCAATGGGTTTGGTTTTTGGTTTCATATTTGAAGGACAAAACATATAACAGGGAATCAAGAATCTGAAAATTCCTCTTCTTTCTCTCATTTTCTCTTTTTTTGTTTGTTTTGTTTTGTTTTTTGGATGAGTGGTGAGATTCCATTTAAATATAAAGTAATAATTATAATAATTATATATACAATTATATAATATAATAACTATAATATAATAAATATAAGGGGGCTCTGGTGGCGCAATGGTTAAGAGGTTGGCAGTTTGAATCTACCAGCTGCTTCTTGGAAACACTATAGGCTAGTTCTACTCTGTTCTACATGGTTTCTATAAAAAACAACAACAAAAAAAACCCATTGCCATCGAGTCAGTTCCGACTCATAGCGACTCAGAATGAGTCAAGATAGGATTTCTGTACGTTGGAATCAACTCGACGGCAACAGGTGTCATAGTAATAAGCACAATGCAATAAGTGCAATGGTAAAAAACAATGGAAAGCCAAAATACATACCCAACATATACGTTCTTGAGAAAGATCAATAACTTGTGGCTATAGGTAAGGAAATCAGTTTACTCCCTGATTGATTCATTTATTGATTAAACAAAGACATATTAAACATCCTTTGCAACTGGTCTATTTCCATATCGATCTGGTACTAAATTATTATGTAGAAGACACTGTCTATGTGTGAATTTACTAAGAATCAAGGAAATACTAGAATAATAATTCTAAGTTGTTCTTGGAAAATCAGGAAAAATTGGAAAATTTCCAATAACATTCAAAGGTTGAAAAACTTAGAACTTTTCCCACTAAAAATCTGGGTAGTATTGCAATTTCCTAGTGGTGACACATAATTAAAATGCACAGAAAGGGCAATTTACATGCTTAGGTTCCAATTCCTCCAGTAAGCTTAGATTTTTATTTGAGTTGTTTTTTTTCTGCATTTCTTAAAATTTGCTGTCACTTAAATCTCCTATCTATGATCATCGCTTGAGATTTTATTAATATTCAATCCTATCTAAGTAATGAAAAGTTAATAAAGCTATCAGAAATATAATGAAAACTATAACTTTGCTATAGATGTAAATAATTAAGCGTTTGTGAAACACTGAATCATAATTCAGTGGAGTTTATTAGCAATATAAATTTATAAATTCAAATAAATGAAATCTCAATAAATGTGAGCTATTGTTGCAACTTGAGAGTATCTTTTGTTCTCCTCAAGTTGGGAATCAGTTAAGAGACTCAGGGATCAGATAGATGGAGATCAAAAGAACACCACAAATACTTATAAAGACTGAATTGCAGACTATGTCTTTCAGTCTGCTAGCTATGTGAACTTGCTCATATGACACCCTGGAACTGAACTTGTGTAGCTTTAAGCTGAGAACCTGCGAGGCCGGGAGTGTGGGCTATCTCCTGGCAGATGTGTCAGAGAGAGAAGAGGGTGGGTCTCACTGGTTCATTTCCTTCTCTCAACCTCAACCATTTCCTCCAGTGGGGAAAGTGAGTATGAGGGCAGAGAGTGAGCTAGATTTTACTCTACTAAAAGCATTATTATTATTATTAGCTACTGGAATTTTAAATAACAACAACCTCTTGAGATTTCCAAGCATGTTTGGGATGAGGTAGATGAACTGTCTGAATATTTTCAGTTTTGACCATGTGGTCCCAGCTTGACTGTCAGAGTTAATAGTGATAGGATAATAGCTACTTCATATCACCTTCTCACATGGGCATTCCTTTAACTTTCCTACAAAATGAGACAACAATGAATAAATGTTTTAGCCATTGTTATTAAATGCTGAACAGCTAGTCGTATAATTCTAGACATCAGCTATGCTAAGTATGTGTCAAGAGGAAGAAGGACTGGGATATACAACATAGATGTTACATTTAAAAACTATCACTGTAATTTGTCCTCATGGGCCTTTGCTTGTCTTAAGTGTTTGATGTGCCGAGGGCAGGAGAGAAAAAGGAATTTCAAAGGCAATCAGGAAAAGCTAAGGTGCTTCACTAAGAGTAGTTGCTATAAAACGCCATCAATTCCTCTGGTAAGGTTTTGAGTAGAAATGACAAGTATGTATTGTTTAAAATGATGCTGGTATAGGAAACTTAGTCCCCCCAACCCTGTATTTTTTTTTTTTTAGGTGGTGAAGATGAGTTCCAAACGTGCAACATTATGAAAAGTATAAAGCAGAACATAAAGGTAAAGCATTTAAGATTTGTTAATCTTGTGTTTGCTATTGTATTAAATTGCAAGAGCATGAATAGATAGAGAAATCACCGTTTATGTTTTATATGAAGCTCATTAAAGCCAAACTGATGTGACACATCCATATTGCATGGGTAGACTCCAGGTACAAAATAAATGCCACATAGGCAGTAAATATGTAAGATCATGGTTAAAATAATTGGAAAATGGACACCACATTGAAGAAAACTGAAGTTGCTCTACCACACACTTTGAGATAGCAAGATATCTGAGGTAAAAAATTCTGGCTTTTATTGGACTGAATAATAAGACATTATGTCACATCTCTGTACAAAATTACTGAATTATTTTCATGTTCTTGATTTTGTATTAGATGTTTTAGGACTTATATTAACTTTGATAAAGATTTAGAAAGATTAGAGTTTATGAGAGTCATAATGAGACCAGTGGATGCCCATAGGAATACATATATATATGGAGAGGGAGAGAGACCATATGTACTATATACAGGCAATATATAATGATGATGTGGGAACAGCCACTCTCTTTTAGAACTCACTTAGAAAAAACAGTTAACTTCAACACTTACTGACATTTTCCAGATCAGTCGTTATCACCAGATGAAATGATATTTTGTCCTCCATTTTTCATTCCTTTGTTTTAAACCTCAATTTAAAAAATCTGGTCAAGAAAAAAGAAAGTGCTATTTATTGGAATGAATCAGAGACTATACAGTTCTCTTTATATATTTCTTTCAATATACTGCCTTCCATATCAACCTATATTCATCAACTCACATATACAAATACACTGCATACTTTGAATCACTTCTTATTTGAAAAGAGTTGAATGTTACTTTTTTCCTCTAGTCAATGAAATACGAACATCCTCAACGAGATGGATTGACACAGTGGTGGCAACAAAGGCCTCGAGCATAACAATGATTGTGAGCATGGCGCAATCTCAAAGTTAAAATTAATGACACAGGAGTAGAATACAATTATTTACTGTTTTCATCAATTTCATCCTAAACAATTCTGTAAGAGTTAAGTTCGTGGGCATGCTAAAACTGATAATAATTTTTTCATAATTGTTTTTCATTCCTTATATTATCTGAATTTGATCCTATTTTTAAAAAGCTGGTCTTTTTGGCTTCCTAAGCCTTGAAATTCAGAAAATTTGGGATGATCAGTGATACTATAATTATAAATTGTCTTGATTTTTAAGAAAATTATTATTGCCTGCCTGTTCTAATTTTTACTAGTAGTCAATCTAATTTTTATAAGAAATAGATACATATAGTTGTGTGTGTTTAGCTTTCAGTCTGCCTGTTCACATATTTCTTTAGTGTCATTAGCTCCCAGATAGAAGCAAAAAGTAAAGCTGAATAAAATGGAAGTCCCAGTGTGTGACTCCCTCCTCATGTCCCACCTCCGGAGGGTCAATGTTATGTTTTCAATTTCTCAAAGCTACACATCTCTTGGCCCTTGTTCCAGGGTCTTTTACTTAGCTTATTAACATCAGTTGTGTCTGTTGTGTATTGATTTCCAAGGCAGCTCAAGTTCATCTAGCATCTGTTTCCAACAGTACCACATCCAAGTGTAAAATCAGTTTGAACTGAACCTAAAATGCCACTGGATTCTCTAGGACAATCTTCAGAGGTCAAGGGCCACTACTGTTCTAAATCCTTACACACACCAAAAAAACAGGTAGAATCTCTACTAATCAGCAAGCAAAGTGCTCAGGAAATTATCTACCTTTGGGTTGTGTTTTGAATCGAATTGTGCTCCCCCCAAAATATATGTGGAAGTACTAACCCCTGTACCTGTAAATAGGATCCTGTTTAAAGATAGGGGGTTATTTTATGTTAATGAAGTCATAGCAGAGTAAGGTGGGTCCTAAAACTAATCACTTCCGAGAGGTGTCTTACAAGAGGAGCAGAAAAGGCACAGATACAAACACAGGGGGAAGACAGATTCCATGTGAGAACCCACCCACAAACAAAGGAGTGCCAAGGATTTGTGGCAGTCATCAGAAACAAGAGAAGCCCAGAGAAGACACCAGCATGGTGGAGACCATGATTTGGAATTTTAGCTTCCAGAACTGTGAAAAATAAATACCTGTTATTTAAAGCCACCCACTGGTGGTATGCACTAGGAAACTAAGGCAGATGTCTTACATAAAATAAACTGTCTGCAGCAAAGGATTTAACAGAAGGTGATCCAAAACCGGAAACACATGCACAAACCCTGAGGCTGTCCCAGTTCTTTATATGATCCTTGACAGTTATTTAAATTATTTCACATTACGTTGCTTCATTTAAAAAAGAAATGAGAGGTGGGCTATTATTAATGATTGTCATTTATTGAAAATTACTATATCTAGGCTTGTCTATGTTGTTTATATCTATTGTATAGTTTAATCCTAAAAATAATTGTGTGAGAGACGTGTTAATATTATTCCATGTTACATATGAAGAAACAGTCTTAGAGAAGTTAAAATATCCTCTTGGGCATATATCTGGTAAATAGTCTAACCAGAACACAAACTCGGGTCTCTCTGTCATCAGAGTCTTTGCTTTAAAGATAAGATTCTATTTCATGTTAACATTCTGTGATTACTGGTTATTTTAGTGGCAATATTTTGTCAATGGGAGGTAATGAAGGGCCTTGGCACATAGGGTGACCTAGAATCTCTTGCAGCACTTATAAAATTTCAGCAGGAAAGATTAATATTTTAATATGTTATAGGTTAGTTTATCAATTAATTAGCTAATTTATTATTATTATTAATAATAACTAATAAGCTAATTTATCAATAAGGAAGACCATAGAAGAAATGACACCTTTGAATTGTGGTGTTTGTGAAGAATATTGAATATACCATGAACTGCCAAAAGAGCAAACAAATTTGTCTTGGAAGAAGTGCAGCCAAAATGCTCCTTGGAAGCGAGAATGGCGAGACTACGTCTCACATATTTTGGACATGTTATCAGGAGGGATTAGTCCCTGGAGAAAGATATCATGCTTGGTAAAGTAGAGGGTCAGCAAAAAAGAGGAACATCCTCAACGAGATGGATTGACACAGTGGTGGCAACAAAGGCCTCGAGCATAACAATGATTGTGAGCATGGCGCAGGACCAGGCAGCGTTTCATTCTGTTCTACATAGGGTTGCTATGAGTGGGAACTGACTCGACGACTCCTACAACAACAACAATTTATCTTTATGTCATTTCTTTTAGATTGGAAGCTTACTGTTGTTGCATTTTGGGAATAAATAAGGTACAGGACTTAGCATGTTACTTACTGTGCCTCAGGATAATTTAGGGATAAGTGAAAAAGGCAAGGAAATCATCCCTGATTAAATTCATAAATGGCTGTCTGGAGAACCATTACAATTTATGAGGATTTGTTGCTGAGAGTAAATAATACCAGTGATAGCATTTCCTCAGAGAACAGGACATCAAATCCGTTGCAAAGTAAGTGCCAATACTTCCTCTTAAAACACAGTGGAAGAGACAGAAGTAATAAATGATATTGCATTTGTCTCAATGCCTATGACCCTCTTGGCTGCTTAAGAGCAGAGGGACACGATTTAACTCTTCTGGTATAATTGACCTACTGCTTTTTTCTGCCTCTTACAACAGCCTCAAGTTCTCAACAAGAGCTGATTGGATAAGGTAAATTGTCTAGGAAGGAAAACCCATACAATCACACCTGTCACTTCAAGCATGTGAAGAAGGGTTTACTAATTTCATATAATAGTCTTTTCATTTATCTTCTAATAATAATGATGATAATAAAAATCTTTATAATATTAACTCCATCAATACTGGACTCATTTCATTTTTAAAAATGACAGCTATTTTACAATTAACATTACTGTGAGGGTCTGGTAACGCAGACTGAGTGTTGAAAAAATAATTTGTGGTTCTACACTTCAGAGCTAACCTCCAGATCCAAGATGCAGATTCTAGCAGATTTAATTCCACCTCAGCTCTCCTATGGCATATAAATTGAAAGCTAGGCAACTTGTCATTCACATTAGTTATTAAAAATTGAGACCCTGGATCTCACCATTTTAGAATTTGGTGGTGTCAGCACATATTAAGAATAATTTATGAATCCTGGAGTGTTCCTGGTCAGATGTTAGCCACATACACTGGCGTTGCCGTTTTAATTAATGTACGTTCTGTTTTTAAAACAGGTGTCTGTTAAGGTCTTTTTATCTAGCAATAGCTGGCTCTTAAATGCTCTCTCATTACATACCTTTGATAATCATTTGACATTTAGCATTTCCTAGCTGACAATAGAATGCAATGATTCCTATCTTTCGAACGGATTAGAAAATCCTGCAGGGCAAACATCATGTTCTACATTCATTTTGTTAATTGGTTAATTAATCGGACACAAGGTAGAATGTAGCAGCATTAGTAAATAATAGAAGATTGATGAAGTAAAGTTCACACTAAATAGGTCGGACAATGTGTGTATTGTTGTGTTTTGGTAAAGTTAGCATAAAATGAAATAATATATGTAAAATATGCAATACAATGCCTGTAATAAAGTAGATTGTTTAATACATATGATATTCCTTTTGATCCCTGTCCTTAAATTTATATTCTCCTTAGAGATTTTTATTTATGTTTTCATGGAAATATGCCCATACAATTCTGTCTAGGCAAGATCTTTATTTCCATGTAGGCACAATAGACACACCAAGATGGTCTCGTTACAGGCAATGAACGTAATGAACCTTGTATATGCTCACTTCTATCTGTAAGAGCCAAAACTGAAACCCGTATAAGCAGGCCAGAAAAGTGAGAAAGAATGGTCTCCGTGCATTTTACTGAGAAAAGAACACCTCGACGAATTGCTTTCGTGGGGGATAATGCTGCACAGGTCCAGCTTCAGAACAAAAGGGATGCTGGTTTCTCATTTTTGCATTTTACAACAATTTGTCCAAATTGTGTTTGGTTGATTGCACTGAATTGTCTCATTTGTGAAAAATAGCAACAGATTAAAAGATAGCTCTCTGCAAGTGAAAATATGCTTCCAGGGAGAAGGAGAGAAGGAGTTATTAATATGGCTAGTTATATGTTTATTCTCTTTACAGTTTGTTCCTTTAGATCCAAGCAGGAGCTTTTTGAACTCACTTTGTTGGCCACAACACTAAATAGATTACCAAGAAATCAAAGCAGTCTTCATTATACAAAATTAGAGTATGCCTAGCTACAAGGAAACAAACAAACATACACACAGAGGTCAGCACTACTTGAGAATTAATGCCATTTCCTAGTTTGCCATGCATGCAATAATTCAGAGTAAATGATAGTATATTATACTCAAAGTCCATAACCTTAGAAAATAAAAGCCTAGTTGGTGCTTGACTTACAAGAGCAAAACAAGCTTACAGTGCATGGGTCACTGTTGCTTGGCAAGTAGTCGATAAAACAGTACCTTATGACTTTCTCTCCTAAAGGTTCTAATCAAAACAATTTATTTCAGGCATGTAAACCCAGTTTTTCAGACTGTAGCTATTGTCAGTGTGTGCAGCAGCATCAGCAATAGCTGATGCAATTTCTGGATCGAGAGTCTCAGAGCTCCCCCATCTGTCTCGGTAATGGTAGATTTCATTCTAGATCAGTATAGCATGTCAACTATAGTACGAGAATTCCACTGCGCCCCGCCCCCCGCCCTTTATAACAACAATTTCCCTGCATCCGCTCTTGCCCAGCCGAAAAGCAATGTCTCAGGATATTTTGCAAAGAATCTGGAGCTGAAAGACCTCAGAGCGTATTCACTACCAATACACTAATTACTAAGGCCCAAGCAGTCAGACATTATAGCCCGTTTGAAATCTTCAACTTCAGTCACCGAAAGAGAACAGTTTTTCATGTTAGACGTTAATCCGCCTGCCTCTATGAGCACAAAGCCACCTTTTTTGAGCGTGTGTGAAGGTTACCTGGCTACTCCGGTTGGTTCTCTGAATATATTCCACTCTCATCAGCAGTGGGCAAGGAGAATTGAATGCAATGTGTTTGTCTTCGTAAAAGGTATAACTAGATCCTGGGGGGAGACAAAATGTTTTGCTTTGTTTCTGCTCCAGTTCTCTACTGAGAAATAAAACGAAGAGGATTCATTTCTTTGCCTTGCAATGAACTTGAAGCTGCCATGACTCACTGCTCAGGGCCACAATGTACTGACTGTTGGGCATCACCGCCCCTTAGTGGTTGGCCAATAGCACACCTTTTTAACACTTACTGGACGTCACAGGTTTACAGATAAACCACGCAGACGCTCCTGTCTATTTCTTACAACAGAGAATTAATGTGTCTACCCTTTCCTAAGATGATGCTTTATTTCTTCGTGTCATGTAATATCAAGGAAAGAGCAAGTAATATAGGGTCAAGTAGATCTGAGATTGTCTCTCCCCTCTGCTATTCTCATGGCAAGGTGGTTAAAGCAATCACTGCTAAACAAAAGGTTGATGGTTTGAAACCACCAGTGGCTCAGCTGGAGAAAGATGTGGCAATCTGCTTCCGTAAAAGTTTGCAGCCTTGGAAAGCCTATTGGGTCGCTATGAATTGGAATCAATCTGAAGGCAGCAGGTTTGGTTTTGGTCCTGTCATTCTCTAACTGTGTGATCTTGGGAAGTTGCTTAACCGCACTCAGCTTATTTATTTTCTCCTTCCAAAAATGAAATTAGCAACTACCTCCCTAAACCAACACTGTAAGATTGATTGAAATAATGCAGAATAACAGCTAGTAAAACATCTCATGTAGCATCTATTATTGTTAATGTACTTATTATTATTGAAATAAAAATCATGAAGCATGCAATCCTCCCACTTTTTTTTAAGACCGAGGAAGTCTAAGAATGTATGTAAACAGGTACAGCATGCCAAACGGGTACCTCCAGTAACATTATAATATAGTGGTTCCTGCTTTCCTTCCAAATTATACATCAATTTAGTTGTTATGGTTTCTGAATTAGATTTTGATTATGTGAAATAGGATTTAAATTCAATTCCTCATATATTTATTGGAACCTACTGTATGAATGGTACTACTGTACAAAGAAAAATGCAAATAATACCTCTGGCCTTAAGGAGCTTTGAAGGAGCCCCGGTAGTACAATGGCTATGTGCTTGGCTGCTAACCAAAAAGTCAGCAGTTTGAACTGACCAGCTGCTCTGCAGAAGAAAAGACCTGACTGTCTACTCTGGTAAAAATTATTGCCTAGGAAACTCTATGGGGCAGTTCTACTTTGTCTTGTAGGGTCACTATAAGTTGGAATCAACTTGACAGCACAAAACAACAACGGATAGGCTTTACCCAAACCAAACCAGTTGCCATCAAATCTATTCTCACTCATGGTAACCCCATGTACTTCAGAGTAGAATTGTGTTGCATCGGGTTTTCATGGCTGTGACCTTTTGAAAGCAGATCACCAGGCCTTTCTTCCAAGGCATCTCTGGCTGAATTCAGACCACTAACCTTTCAGTGAGTTGCTAAGCGCTTAACCATTTCTGTCACACAGGGATTCCTAGATAGACATTGGACTTTGCTAAATTAGAGATGTATGCCGAGTACTCTGGATATATACCAAGTACCCTGGATGCATACTAAGTACTCTATAGGACCATAGAGGAGAAAGAAAGTCATTGACAGCCTCAAGTCAGTATTTATAGAGAAGGTGATAGTTGTAGTAGTATTTAAAGCAGTGTTTTTGGAATTGGATAAACAAGGAGGAAATATTCCAGGCAGGGAAAGACAAGTAGTTCTAAAATACATATGAAGTATTCCGAGATTAATGAAAAAAAAATGTATTGTAAAAGCATGAGCCATGTGTTGGGAGTGATAGCCAGTAAGGTGAACAGGTAGATAGATTTTAAAGAGCCTTGAATATCACACTGACATTTCATACTCTATAAACGATCAGCAATAAGGAGTAAGGGAAGGATATATTTCACACTTATGGAAATTTTCCTTATTTTCATGTAAGAAGAAATATTAAAATTTTGCTTCACCATTAGAATCTTCGCATCAAAGTAAATTTTTTTAATTCACTTTCAAGATTATGCATCATTATATACAATGTCCACTTACCTTTTCTTTAAAATCTTGCCATTTTCCTTACTGACTCTAATCATTCCTTTATACCACCAAATCTTCCATTGGTCTGTCATTTGATTCTCCAATTGTTAATGTCAGTTGTAGATGAATATTGTTCTCTATCCCTAAAACAACTATATTCCACCCAGACAAGACCTCACAAATTAGTTAAGGATTTCATTTTACTTGGATCCACAATCAATGCCCATGAAAGTAGCAGTTGAGAAATCAAACGACATATTGCATTGGGTAAATCTGCTGCAAAAGACCTTTTTAAAGTATTAAAAAGCAAAGATGTCACTTTGCAGACTTAGGTACACCTGACCCAAGCCATGGTATTTTCAATCACCTCATATGCAAAAGCTGGACAATGAATAAGGAAGACAAAAGAAAAATTGATGCCTTTGAATTATGATGTTGGTGAAGAATATTGAATATACCATGGACTACCAGAAGAATGAACAAGTCTGTCTTGGAAGAAGTACAGCCAGAGTGCTCCTTAGAAGCAAGGATGGCAAGACTTCGTCTCATATACTTTGGACATGTTATCAGGAGGGACAAGTCCCTGGAGAAGGGCATCATGCTTGGTAAAGTAGAGGGTCAGTGAAAAAGAGGAAGACCCTCAACAAGATTGACACAGTGGCTGCAAGAATGGGCTTAAACATAGCAACAGTTGTGAGAATGGTGCAGCACCGGAAGTGTTTCGTTCTGTTGTACATAGGGTGGCTGTGATTCAGAACCATCTCAACAGCACCTAACAACAACAACAACGATTGTGTTGAAAGGAACCCTGGTGCCACAATGGTGAAGTGCCTGGTTGCTAACCAAAAAGTCAGTAGTTCGAACTTACCAGCTGCTCCTCAGGAGAAAGTACCGAGTGATCTGCTCTCGTAAGAGTTCAGCTTAGGAAATCCTGTGGGGCAGTTCTACTCCGTCCTATAAGATCACTATGAGTTGGAATTGACTTGATGGCACACAACAACAAGAATTGTGTTGATCATCTTGAATCCTCACTCACTGGTCATTAGAGCAGAAAATGCCATAAACATCCAACTTGGATTATTATGCTTGTGGAATAAAATCTTTGACTATCTTATGAAAATGAAAAAATAAGTCACTCTGAGAGATGATTGGCATTGCCCAAGGAGTCATAGGATACATGTCAGCTTGATCTCCAAAATATACCCAAAGTCTGTCCATTTCTCTTCATCATCGCTAATACTGTTCAGGTCCAAGACACCATTGACTCTCACCTAGACTATTTCATGCGTTTGTTGTTGTTAGATGTAGTCGTATTGATTTCAACTCATACTGACCTCATGGGACAGAGTAGAACTGCCCCATTGGATTTTCTTGGCTGTAATCTTTGCAGAAGTAGATAGTCAAGTCTTTATCTTGCAGAGCAACTGGGTGCATTCGAACCATCAACTTTTTGGTTAGCACCCGAGCACTTAACTGTTTGTGCCACCAGAGCACCTTGGTACAGCCAGTAATTATTTTAAACATAAACAAGCCAACTGAAATTACCTGCTTAAAACCCTCTTTTGATTATCCATTTCGTTCAAAACAAAATTTAAACTTTTAGTCTTGGCTCACAAGGTCCTTGTGACATTTCCAAACTCACCTCCTACTCATGTTTCTCTGTAGTCATTCTGTCTTAGCCACATAGCATTTCTTGTTCTTCTAACAGCCAAATTCTTCACTACCACAGGGCCTTTGTTTTTACTTACCTCTTCCTGGAACACTGATCCCCTGTACATTTTAATAGTTCACTTCTTTACTTCATCAAGGATTTTATCAACGACCTTCATCAGGAGACTCTTCCTGACCATTCCATGCAAAATAGCTTTTTTCCTGCTCTACTCATTCTGCGATCTCTATCACATCATGCTGATGTCTGCTCTTGAAACTTACTGCAATAATAAATTATTGCAATGTTTACCTATTTATTGTATAGTCTGTCTTATATAAGCTCAGTGAGAGTGGTCTGTTTTATTTACATCTGTATCCCCAGTGCTTTTAACAAAGCAGGCATATAGTATTTGTTAAACATTTGTTAAATGAATGAATTAGTGAGTGTGTGGATGAATGAATGATTAGTGGAAGACTAATTCATGCAAGTAAGAAAATAATTTAGAAGGCAACAAAGATGCAAAAGCCAACAAGGGAAAAAAATGTAAATAAATGGAGAAAGGAAGATGACTAAATGAGGAAATCATGATAAACAGGTGAACGGCGAGTACCACACATATAACAATATAACAGAAGAAATCCTAGGGAATACAGCAGAGACATAGCTAGTATCCAAATGGCCATGTTTCCAAACCCAAAAAAAAAAACAAAAGCAAGAACAGTTGCCCTTGAGTAAATTTCAATTCATGGCGACTCCATGTGCGTCAGAGTAGAACTGCGCTTCATAGGGTTTTCGATGACTGATTTTTCAGAATTAGATCACCAGGCTTTTCTTCCAAAGCACCTCTGGGTGAACTCAAACCTTCAACCCGTTGGTTAGCAGCTGAGTGTGCTGTCTGCACCACCCAGCCAAAATAAAATCTGTTGCTGTCTAGTCGATTTTGACTCATGGTGACCCTATAGGACAGAGTAGAACTGCCTCATAGGAGGTCCAAGGAGTGGCTGGTGGATTCGAACTGCTGTCCTTTTGCAGTGACTCCATTTCCAGATAAGGCCCATTTAAATTTAGCATGACAAAAGATAACCAGTAGGGCTTAGAATTAATCCTCCTCCCTGTAACTCTATAGGCTCCAGGGAAACTAGCCACAGGAAGTATGAGAAGTTCACATAAGCTGTATATGTAGTGCTTGTAGGCTGAAGGAAGAGACACTGTGTGCTTACATAACCCAGCAGTGGCATTTGTAAGGGCCAACCCTGCATTGCAGGAGCCCCTGGTATGTCTTAGAACAGAGTTCTGGCAAATTCAGGGGCAGGCATTACTGTTAAGAAACGCTGCCATCAGGTGACATGGTCTTAAATTTAACAAGCTAGGTTTTAGTATCAAGAGTCTGTTCCCTCACGAGAAATAAAAGATGGGATGAGGTGAGGTGAAGTGAGGTGAGGGGAAAATGACATGAATAAGACAGGACCAAATTCTGGAAATAAAGAGATATTATTCATGTTGTTACTTTGAGAATTATAACAGGTGAGTAAATCAGAAGCCAGTAGAATAAGAAGGAAGAATCAAGGCAGAGTTCCATCAATAAATATTTGACGCTGTGTTTAGACTGTTGGTTTAGAAATTCCTTTAAACCACCAATGGACTCGACAGCAACTGGTTTTTTAAGGCAGGTTTTGGTGCTGGAGCTGACTTTATAGATGTGAATAAAAGGCCTTAAACTAAGAAAAGGAGAGCGACAAAATCTGGAAATTAGATGGTTCAGGTAAAAGGTAGCAAATACTTGCATTCTAGTTCCATTTGTTCTATTTTTGTTTCCACTGACTAATTATAATACTGTCTTGCAAATGATTAAAAAATTAACATATCATTGACAGTGATATTTGTCACAAAAAATTTGTACAGACCCTTGCCCTCATTTAGGCAGAGTACTTATAGGAAGAGCAGTTAGCTGGGGAAATGGATTCATGTGGCCCAGAATGCTAATATAAAGAATGAACCACTGAATGTGAGAACCACATGGTATGAATAGTAACACAGGGCTGTGCAGGTTCTAGGCAGGAAGAAATGCCTGTAATTAGAGACAGATTCATGGGGAATAAATAAATGTAGAGGAAGAATTACAGACTTAACACAGGAAAATGGATTAAGGTTAAGAAAAACTAAGATAAAAGGAGATTTGGCAAAAAGCTGAAATGCTTTTAAATCCACGCAAATAACTGACACAGGGAAGTGAATAGGTCTTAAAGATAAAACAATCTGCATTAGAGAAGACAACAGATCAGATACAACGACAGAATATTAAATAACCACTTCTATCCTGAGTTATAATTTATCCAAAATTGACTTAAAAATTCTCTCAGTAATATATAATAAAAACAATAATCAAGCAAATAACATTAATTAAAAAAACAACAACATTGCTGTCGAATTGATACCAACTCACAGCAACCCTGTAGGACAGAATAGAGCTGCCTCACAGGGTTTCCAAGGAGCAGCTGTTCGATTCAACTGCTGATCTTTTGGTTAGCAGCCAAGTTCTTTAACCACTGCGCCACCAGACCTCCATCATTAATTGAGTAAGCACGAAAAAAATCAGAGTGGCCTTGGTTAACAGTATTGTGCAAACAGATGAGGGATTTCTGCTAAAACAAACAAACAAAAATCTCATTATAAATCTTGAGTGGAGTATTTAGAGGGAGATGTTTAGCTTATGCAGTCTGGAATTTGCATGAGATAGGTAGTGATTTTACTGTGTATTTATGGAAGGGAATATACAGACCAACATAAATCCTCACTGACTACACTATAGAGAAATTCTGATGGCCTCCAGTTGGATAGAGCTTTAGTGGTATCTTGAAGGTTCTGGGTGGTACAAATGGTTTTCACTTAACTACTCACCCAATGGCACCGTGGAAGGAAAGACTTGGCAATCGGCTTCTGTAAAAATTACAGCCAAGAAAACCCTATGGAGCAGTTCTACTCTGTAACACATGGGGTCACCATGAGTCAAAAGTGACTCGATAGCAACTGGTTTGGTTTTTTCGTGTTTTTGTGGGGGTTTTTTTGTTCGCTTGTTTATTTTTTACTTTAGTGATATCTCTAGCAACTGTACAGCTGAAACACCATAAATCCAATATTTTGTCTCCCAAGTGATTCAATGTGAAAAGATATTAATCTGGAGTATACTTCTATGGATGGGCTTAGGATACAGGAAAGATAAAAGATTTGTGAATAGCTTAAAAATCATAGACAAACTGAAGAACAGGGCCTATAGCTGTCAGCCTTTTTTCAAAGGGGTCTTTGACTAAAAAATGTAAAAAACACTGAATAGTTACTAAATAATGGCATAAAAATCTTAATCTCCTATTTATAGATCATAATATGTATATATTATTATTATAGCATAGCACATGTAGATCATATATATGTGTGTCTGTGTATTTACTTAGTTATCATATATGATCTATATATGTTATGATCTATAAATGTTAGTTTAAGTTTTTATATAATTATTTGGTCACCATGCATATACATAATAACTTGAGGAATTGATATTAAATGGTGAATCCAAAGTAAACAGTGAATGTATTTTTTGGTAGCTATATCAATACTGCAGGACAGAATTGTCAATAAAGGCGTTCAATACATACATAATGATCTCCAAAAGCATATCAAAATAGCTGTGTTTTCTTAACATCACTAAACATAAATAATGATTGTACCTATTGTACAACCAGTTTAACTTTTCTGTTCAAATTTCAAATCAATTAACATCTTTGTTATTTAGGAATAACATGGATTTATCATCCATTCAATTATTATTTTAATAATTTGAAATGAAATTACTAAAATATTCTGTGTCTATTTTATGTTCCTATTTTGGCAGATTTTTTTTTTCTTGGAATGACCAGAAATAATTTCCATCTGGCAGAAGCTTGCATCGCTAAAGTCATAAATTTCATGCAGAAAAATGAAAGTCTTGACCCAGCTGTCTGTGAAGCCATATAGCTAATTAAACCGAACTGCTCTTGTGTTGCTGTGGCGTGATAATTCATCATGGGACAAGTCTAGAAACCTAGGCTAGAGAAGCTTTCTGTTCTCAGTGCAGTCAAAATGGGAGATGTGCTCATGGTATGGATTTAAAACTTAAAGCAGCAGCATCCAATAACTTTTTATCAAGTACTGAACTTAGAGGAAGGGTAATCAGTTTAAACAACAATCACATGAATGCATTTGCTTTAGAGAAATAACTTCAGATTCTGAACCTTGGAGCAAATATTTTCAGATTGAATCCTTGCCCTGTTTCAGTTACATATATATACATACATACAATTATATATAAAATTCTACCGCAGTTTTTTTTTTTTTTTTTTTTTTTTAGCAATTCAGAGAACATGGGTGGACTCAAACCTCCAGCTTTTCAGTTAGCAGCCAAGCTTGCTAACTAACTGTACCATCCAGGGAATCTTAATAGAGTTACAGTAGCATTTTTTCAAATAAGCTGTGTTGAAAGTAAGACCTCTGAGTATAGAACCTAGGTTTATACTACAGCCTTCTCTCTTACCAACCTAGAGCCCAGTACAAAGGCTGTATATATTTATTTTTTATAATGAGACTTTCTAAAGTTGGCTAAGACATTCATTCACAGAGAAATTGTGCTATTCCAAAAAGAAGAGGATGTATACCTGGCTATGCCCAGGGAAAAGTCTAAGAAAATGTACACATAAACTATTCATGAGAGGTGAATAATTTAACCTCAAATTATTTTTTAAGTAGGATTGAATAAATGATAATATTAATCCACATGAGTTACTTTTAACAAAAACTCATACGTTAGATTTAAAAAGAAACCTTTATTTTAAATTTCAAATGAATTCCAAAATATGTCTTGAGATATTGGCATTCCCATTGTGCGGAATTTTCCATAGATGTCTGTACTTTTCAAGTATGTATCTTTCTTATGTGTAGTAGCTTTCAAGAGGAGGAAAGAACATTCTTTCTCTTGAGTAAGCAAATAATGACATTCTTTTAAATTCTTTTGAATAATGGGTCAAAATCAAGCTAATGAAGGGGAAAATGTTTAAAACCTTACTTAAAAAGAAAAAAAACAACCTTGTTGGAATTAAGACATCATTTTATAATATGGTTAACAATGATTCATAGCTAATGACTTCCCTCCCCCCTTCCCCAATTGGGGCAGTTTTTCAATTTGGACTTTGTGTGTGTTTGTGTGGGGGTGTGTTTGTGTGTGTGTGTGCTTTGTGGCTTGAAAACACAGTCCTAACCCTCATCATTGAAAGTAAATTTCTAGCTCTTCTTCTGCAGAACTATACCTGTCAACATGAGATCTTTTTTTTTTTATTGATGTGTGTGTGTGTTTTGTTTTTAAATGTAGTTAAAATAAAATTAGCTTCTATATTTCAATCACTATTACTTTTGGTAAATGAACTTCTGTAAACATTTTTTGATGTATCGCAAGGAGAATTTTTAACCAAATAAGGGCTGTCCAAACTTTAAAGCCCCGCTGTGTTTGACTAGCAATCTCTAAGAAATTTAATATTGGAAAATTTTCAAGGACGCTTGATGAATAACTTAGTATAGACAGTCACACTAGATTGTTTGGTACATTTTGTAATACTCGGAAAGTTTTATTAGTCAGGAATATTAATTTTATTTTTCCACACGTATAATTTTTTTTGTTTTCTTAGTTATTACTTAGATTAGTGGTTCTCAAAAGTGTGAAGGTGGTTTAGCAACTGGAAATCCCAGTTCTATCTGTGTAACACCATGGAAATACTGAGATATTGCTTATAATGAACAGTATAAAATCCAAATACATAGCTTTGTGGCATATCAGATATCATCTTACACACTTATAGGGTAGATAAGATGCAACAAGAGTTAAAGTGTCAAGAAAAATAAATTTGGAGGAAACAAAATTTAAAAAATATTTATTTCCATTAGGTTTTTTTTTTCTTCTGTAAATTGGGAAATGACTCATTATTCAATTATAGCAGCAGGACACCTTGATCCTGCTAATGGAGCATGTTCTGTACGATAATTGTCTAAAAACTACCTTCCTGCATTAACATACTTTGAAAAATGAGGGTAAGTAAAGAACATTTACATGACTGTAATCAAGATGAAAATTAGCCGGACATTTTGATGTCTAAAATTCATGGCACACAGCACAGTTCATGCCCCTAAAAAGGATGTTTCTAGCAAACATGAGAATAATTCCTTTAAATCTACTCTTTATTCTGCTCATTTAGACATTCTCTAGGTAATAACTTACAGAAAAATTGATATGATAAGTAGTGGTCAAATAATTTCGGTTATTGTTTTTGTAAAAGATTAAAATAAAATAAAAATAACAATTAATGCACAGACTCAGTAAGTGCAGTAAACATTGTTTAAGAAAATAAAAGTTATTTTTTATAACAGCACAGAATGCAAATGATATATATTCATTTTGAGTGCTATATTTTGAATTGAGTCATGGTACAAGGCATTCTCAGATCATCAGATGCATCAAGAATGTTCTGATGAAGAACATTCTATTCCCTTCTAGATAAGGATATTAAGTTTAGTAAAATTTATTTAAAGTAGAGTTTTTCCTTTATCATTAGTCTGGCTTATCTTCTCAAGATGGTAATCAAATAATTAAGAAATGTACTTTCTGATGACATGGGTCATATAGAGATTAGGTGTACAAAAATAAAATGGGAAGAAGATTAGGTTGTATATATATATACACTTATTTGTTAGGTGCTGTTGAGTTGGTTCTGACTCATAGCAACCCTATGTATAACAGAACAAAGCACTACTCGGCCCTGAGCCATCCTCACAATCATTGTTATGCCTGAACCCATTGTTGCAGCCACAATGTCAATCCATGTCCTTGAGGGTTTTCCTCTTTTTTGTTGACCCTCTACTTTACTAAGCATGATATCTTTCTCCAAGAACTGACTTCTCCTGATAACATGTCCAAAGTATGTGAGATGAAGTCTTGCCATCCTTGCTTCTAGGGAATATTCTGGCTGTACTTCTTCCCAGACAGATTTGTTCATTCTTCTGACAACACCACAAATTGAAGACATCAATTTTTCTTCTCTCTTCCTTATTCATTGTCAAGTTTTCACATGCATATAAGGTGACTGAAAACACCATAGCACCTTAGTCCTTAAAGTGACTTCTTTACTTTTTAACACTTTAAAGAAGCCTTTTGCAG
The DNA here is from genome assembly GCF_000243295.1 of Trichechus manatus latirostris. Classification (NCBI taxonomy): domain Eukaryota; kingdom Metazoa; phylum Chordata; class Mammalia; order Sirenia; family Trichechidae; genus Trichechus; species Trichechus manatus. Next base: position 5,507,745 of record NW_004443970.1, read on the forward strand.
ATTTGCCCAATGCAATGTGTTGTTTGATTTCTTGATTGCTGCTACCATGGGTATTGATTGTGGAGCCAAGTAAAATAAAATTCTTGACAACTTCAGTCTTTTCTCCATTTATAATGATGTTGCTTATTGGTGCAGTTGTGAGGATTTTTGTTTTCTTTATGTTGAGGTGTAAT